>NC_092764.1:76610936-76945834 GCF_047496795.1 Chiloscyllium punctatum
ATGGAGAGGAGTCTGTATAAGGAGCAACCGATACAATAAGTGACATGTGTGGATGTGCAGGTAAGACTTTGATGGATGTGGAAGGCTCCTTTGGGGTTTCGGACAGAGGTGAGGGGGGAGGTGTGGGCGCAGGTTTTGCAATTCATCCGGTGGCAGGTGAAGGTGCTGAGAGGGGAGGGTGGGTTGTTGGGGCGGCCTGGACCTGACAAAGTAGACGCGGAGGGAATGATCTTTAGGAAAAGTGGATAGGGGTGGGGAGGGAAATATATCTCTGGTGTTGGGGTCAGTTTGTAGTTGGCAGAAATGGTGGAGGATGAAGCGATGCAGAGTTTGGTAGGGTGGAAGGTAAGGACCTCTGGGGTTCTGTCCTTGTTGCAGTTAGAGGGGTGGGGTTTGAGGGCAGAGGTGCAGGAATTGGCTGAGATGTGCTGGAGGGCATCATCAACCATGTTGGAGGGGAAATTGTGGTCTTTAAAGAAGGAGGCCAACTGGTGTGATATGTAGTGGAACTAGTCCTGCTGGGAGCAGATGCAGTGGAGGCGGAGGAATTGGGAATAAGGGATAGTATTTTTTACAGGAAGCAGGGTGGGAGGAGATGTAATCCAGGTAGCTGTGGGAGTCAGTCAGTTTGTAGAAAATATCAGTGTGGAGTCGGTCATCGTTGATGGAGAAGGAGAGGTCCAGGAAGTGGAGGGAAGTATCTGAGATGGTCCAGGTGAATTTAAGATCAGGATGGAATGTGTTGGTGAAGTTGATGAACTGTTCAACCTCCTCATGGAAACACAAGGTGGCGTCGATGCAGTCATCAATGTAGCAGAAGAAAAGGTGGTGAGTGATGCTGATGTACCTGCAAAAGATAGACTGTTCCACGTAGCCAACTAAAAGACAGGCATAGCTGAGGTCCATATGGGTGCCTATGGCTAACTTTTTCGTCTAGAGGAAGTGGGAGGATTTGAAGGAAACATTTTTGAGTGTGAGGACCACTTCAGGCAAACGAATCAGACTGTCAGTTGAAGGGTACTGATGGGACATCGGGAGAAGAAGAAATGGAGGGCTTGGAGGTCCTGGTCATGAAGGATGGAGGTGTACAGGGACTGGATACCCATGGTGAAGATGAGGCATTGGGGGCCAGGAAAACAAATGTTTTGGAGGAGGTGGATGGTGTGGGTGGTGTCCCGAATGTCTGTGGGGAGTTCTTGGACCGGGGGGGATAAGACAGTATCAAGGTATGTGGAGATGAATTCAGTGATGCAGGAAAAGCTGAGACGATGGGTTGGCCGGAGTAGTTAGGCTTGTGGATGTTGGGTAGGAGGTAGAACTGAGCAGTGTGGGGTTCCAGAACTATGAGGTTGGAAGCTATGGGTGGCAGATCCACGAAGTTGATGAGGTTGTGCACAGTCTGGGAGATGATGGTTTGCTGATGGCAGGTGAGCTTGTAGTTGAGGGGGCGGTAGGAGGAGGTGTCTTCAAGCTGGCAACTGGGTTCACCGGTGTGAAGGTCAGTGTGCCAAACTACCACTACGCACCCCCTTGTCTGCTGGTTTGATGGTGAGATTGGGGTTGGAGCAGAGGGAGTGGAGGGCTATGCATTGTGAGGGTAAGAGATTGGAGTGGGCGAGGGAGTTGGGCAGGTTGAGGTGGTCAATGTCCTCATGGCAGTTGGAAATAAAAAGGTTAAGGGTGGGTAACAGACTGGCATGGGGTGTCCAGGTGGACGGGGTGTGTTGGAGGTGGCAAAGGGGTCCTCAGAAAGTGGACGGGAGTCTTGATGGAAAAAGTAAGCTCAGAGGTGGAGGGAGCGGAGGAAGAATTCAATGTCACAATGCGTGTTGAATTCGTAATTCCAGGAGCGGACGGGAATGAAAGTAAGGCCTTTGCTGAGGACTGATCATTTGTAATCAGTGGGTGGGATGGTGAACACAGGGCAGGGCTGGGAGCTCAGACCATGTATAGGGCTGGAGCTGGCACTGTGGGTGGAGGAAGTGAGGTGGTGACATCATTTACGGAAGTGACGCTCACCACAGGCTTTGGGGTGGTCAAGGTGGTGACTGGGATCTTGGGGGAGCATGTAGGCGGTGTTCTGCTGAGTGGCCTCAGTGGGGGTGGAAGTGGTTGCAACGCTGGCAGCGGGGGGGGGGGGGGGGCGGAAGTGGCGGAACGCGTGGTAGATGATGACGTTGGGGTGGAAGTGGCTGCGGCGGCAGTAACAATGGGGGCGGAAGTGGCGAAACGCACGAGATTGCTGATGTCATTGGGGGCCGAATTGGCAGCGGGAATGGCCTCGAAGGGGGAGGAAGTGGCGGTACATGTGGGGAGAGTGATGTTAAAGGGGGCGGAAGTGCCTGCAGCGGCGGTAACAAACGGGGTGAAGTTTTGTTCCGGTTAGGCCTTGTATTGGTCTTGGCGGCTACTGTCTGGCAGTGTTCACGGAGGCAGCATGATCAGCCGTGGCTGCGGGCTGTTGGGCAGTGCGGACGGAAATGACCTCATTGTTCACGGCGGTGATGATGGCTAGCACGGCTGATGGCGGCCGAGCAGTTCCGGAGGCTGGGGAAAGCTTCTGAAATGGTCGCGGAATGCCGATTATAGATTGGCCTTTTACATCGGCAGACCAACATGATTTCGCAAGGAAATAGCGCCCTCCTCTACTCAGTCTGCCTTAGCATTTAGCAAAGACATTTGAAGGCTATCCAAGTTTTGTGGAAATAAAGAGGCCACAGGATTTTCAGTCGAAACTACAGTTTTCGAGGTGATTGACAGTAAAGTACCAACTGCCCAGATATCAGTGTGATGCTTTCTCACAGAAATGAAATCACATCACACTTTTCGCCCTCATTGGACTTCCCAAAGCGGTTACAGTAACTAGGTGTGGTCACAATTGTGATGTAGGAAGCACAACAGCCAATTCGCACACTGCAAACTTCCCAAATTAGCAGTGTGATAATGTCAGAGGTCAGACTACACCAGCTTCTAGTCCAACAGGCTATTTGAAATAACAAGCTTTTGGAGTGCTGCTCCATTTCAGATTAAGTGACGAAGGCGCATCGCTCGGAAAGCAACAAACGTGTTGGACTCTAACCTGGTGTCGAGAGCGTGGCGCTGGAAATGCATAGCAGGCGAAGCAGCATCGGAGGAGCAAGGAGAATCGAGTTTCAGGCATAAGCCTGAAGGAATGAATGGCTCATTCCTGATGAAGGGTTTATGCCCGAAACATCGATTCTCCTGCTCCTCGGATGCTGCCTGGCCCGCTGTGCATTTCCAGCGGCATGCTCTCAACTCTGATCTTCAGCATCTGCAGTCCTCACTCTAACATGAAATCGCGTGACATCTGACTTTGTCCATCCCAGCACAACATCGGCACCTCCACATTACCTGATAATGACCAGATAAATGTTGCTCGTGTGTGTATGTTGGTGAGTGAATGGTAAAAATTGAGGACACAAAAACGTAAGGAAAAGCAGAGCAGGTGAGGCAGCATCCGAGGAGCAGGAGAGTCAGCCATTCATCAGGAATGTGAAGAAAAATCAAAGTCAACGTCTATGGTCTGGTGACTCTTCCTCAGAACCTCGAGTTACTGAACCTGAAAGGTTAATTTTGATTTCACTTCACAGATCCTGCTGACCTGCTGAGCTTCACCAGCAACCTCTGTTTTTGTTTCTGATTTACAATGTCTGCAATTCTTTCATTTTTATAGAGGTTAAGGACACTCGGTTTAACTCCTTAATTCAGCTTCAAAGTAGTGGCATTGGATCCTTTACATTGGGACTTAACATTGCAGCAGAAAAGCAGTGCCTCCGACAGCAGCATTTGCTCATTCCTGCACAGGAATGTCAGTCGAGATGACTGGTGCCCTAGTCTTGAAGTTGGATGCTGGCCAAACTTCTTCCATAGGAGTGAGGTTGCAACCATGTGATCAACAGCTGGCATTCAAATCAATTTAAGGAATAATTTTGAGCGGCACAGTGACTCAGCGGTTAGCACTGTTGCCTCACAGCACCAGTGACCCGGGTTGGATTCCAGCCTCGGTTGTATGGAGTTTGCACATTCTCCTCGTATTTGCGTGGGTTTCGGTTGGGTGCTCCAGTTTCCTCCCAGCTTCCAAAGGTGTGCAGGTCAGTTGAATTTGCCATTTGAAATTGCCCATGGTGTTCAGGGATGGTGTAGGTTAGTTGCATTAGTCAGGGGATATGTAGCATGATAGGATAGGGGAATGGGTCTGGATGGGATACCGTTCAGAGGGTCAGTGTGGACTTGTTGGACCAAATGGCCTGTTTTAACACATTAATTATGAAAAACTGCGAGTGACCTGACCGAGTTCATTGCTATTATGAGCTGATCTGACAGGGTGGATCCTTCCAGAAAAAATGTTTCCACTTGTGATAGAGTACAAAACTAGAGGGCATACGCAATAATAGGCATAACAAAATCGAATAGTGAGTTTAATATGCATATGAAACAGAAATAAATTAATGGATATGCAAATTGGATTAGACATCAATGGTAGGGAGGAGCAAAAATGCAAGAAAATATCAGATGGGCTGAGTAGTCTGGGCCTGTGCTGGAGGTTGCATGGGATTGTCATTCATGGAAAACAAAACATGACCTGATCACACAATGGGCTGACTAACATTTGCCAAGAAAAAAAATAATAAACGGTTCAGTCATAGGACTTCATCAGACCTGGAAAAGCAACAAAGTAATCTTAAACGAAAGTTACGTCAATATAAAGGGTTTGAAACACAAAAATGCAGCAGTGTCTCCTGCGGAATAAACAAATCCACACCCTGTCAAAGAAATGAGGATAGAAAGAGAGAAATGAATGATTTGATTCTTGAGGTGGTTTCAATAAATTCTAATTGAAAAAGAAGAATGGAGTAGTGGAAACGTAGGAAGAATATTTTGGAACATGCAATCTAGGCAATGGTGGCAAAGGACTGGATGTATGCAGTATTCCACAGATAGGAGAATGGGGGGAGTAGAATTGTTTGAGGGATACTGAGGTAGGGGAATTTGAGCAATAGTGTGTAGGAAACAATTGTAGGTCAACGTGAATTGGGGAGGTGGGTGAGCACGACTTGGTGTAGGACAGCCGATGGGCAGCAGAGTTTTACAAGGAATATATTTTCTGCAAATTGGAGGTTGTTAGTGTTGCAAGGAGTGCATTTGGTAAAAATGGTCAAAATGTGGCTTGTTTGGTTGTGTAAGTTTGTCAACAGTTTGTTTCACCATTTGTTTTCAGATTATTGATTCCATTAGCTTCTATTCGCTAATATTGGAATTTAGATGGTTGAGGTGGGATGAATACAAGTAACGTTGCAGAGGTAGAAGGAAACAATCTTCCCAATGAAGAGGACCCAGGGTCGCCATCACAGAGAAAGTAAGTTGTCAATTTAGTTAGGCCGCTGTATCTTTTGATTCTGCAACGTCTTTGGTTTGAAATCCGCTTGAATATTTTAAATCTCTCCAATCCAGGACATTCTCTCTGATCTAATTCTGATCTCCCGCGCAAGTCCAATTTTCTCCATTCCGCCGTTAGCGGCTGTGTCGTGAAAGACTCGGGCCCTAATCTCTGGAAGCTCTGTTTTTGTCTCTTCGTTTAAAACCTGCCTCTTTGACCAAGCTGTTTTCACCAATAAGTCAATTTGCTCAGTCCATAATGTTCTCTGCAATTCGCCATGGTATTTTTCTACGTTGCAGGCGCTATTTAAATACGCTTGTCTGTGTGTTTCTCCTTATGTGTGAGAGTGCCTCCGTTTCCATTTGTTCCCTTTATACATGTTATTTTTATTTGTAATGCATTCTATATTGATGGACAGTTCTGACCACCCAGGCATCTATTTTGGATTTATGCTTCGGTTACGCAATTGTCTCTGCTCAAATTTATAATTTATTTATTTTTAAATAAAGGTTTCTTCGAGTTGAAGAGAAATGAAACACTTGTGGTTCGAGGTTAAGGCTGCAAGGGAACGCAAGTTTAGCAATACTTGCATTTCTCGTTTAGTTGAAATAAAAATGCATTTTTAAACATGTATTTCAAATATCGCAACTGCTAAACAAGCTCATCTAAATGCGTTCTGCAAGCTTTATCATTAGCAATGTCCCAGTGCGCTAACTTTGAAAAATAAATGAAATCCGAAGCAATCGTCTTGACATCGCTTAAATTCGAACTATACAGGTAACTAACTTTAGATACATGCAGTTCTTTGACCGAGAACGTCCTATTGATGGGAGCGTGAGAGAGATGGTAATCTGTATAAGTCACGGAGATACATCATTCTGTACATCGATCCCTCCATTATGTTTAGCTGTATCATCCGGCAAGTTCTCATTGTGCATAAAGTTATCCGACACATTAGATTATATATTAGAATTGAGAGATGTTCTTGTTTTAGACTGGAAATGAATACTGGTGAATTAGTTAATTGAGACATAATGGTTAATTTGATGTTAGAGTCGGGTAAAAGATCGGCACAACCTGTGTTGTGCTGCACTGTTCTATGTTCTATAAAATGTATTTGTGTTGAGAAAGCAGAGTTACTGTTTCGAGTCCAGTGTCCCTTCAGAACACAGAAAAAGTACTCATATGGCTCATTTCATGGCCTCGTGAGATTCCAATCCACTTTACAACTAATAAAGCACTTTAGTTGTGCTCGCAGTATTCTTGGAAACAACACAGTCATGTTACTTGCAGCAAAGTCCCATAACAGAAACACCACAATGAGCAGACACAAGAAAAACACAAAGAACCAGGGTTGCTGGAAATCAAAAACAAAAACAGAAATCGCTGGAAAGTAACTCAGCAGCTCTGGCTGCATCAGTGGACAGATAGCAGAGTTGACGTTCTGATCAAGTGTCACTGGATCCAAAATGTTAACTCCGCTTCCTCTCCACAGATGTTGCCAGACCTACTGAGTTTTCTTTTTCAACAATTCCTGGTTCTGATTTGTAATTAACAGTTTGGTTTTCGTCCGTGGAAGGATGAACTCAGGGGTGACCAGGCCAACTACATGCTGGAACATGCTACGAGGAACCTATTTCCCCTGTTTATGCATGTAGGTACTTCCTGTGAAGGGAAGCACGCAGTTGGAGTCATCAATATCACAGCGAATCATGCCTAGCTTCCACAGCTCTAGAAATGGTGTATAGTGATGTCAGATCAATATGATCTCAAGACCCAGCAATGATTATACCTTCAATGTTGAGTTGAACCAAGCCACTCTCAACCCCAAGGCATGCTAGGGAACTGGGAATAACATTCCCCGCAAAATAGCACTTTAAAAGCATAGTCCGTTATCACGCTGCCACAGACCTGTTATAATAATACGACCGTAATGTACATCCAACTCCTGGAGATCTGGGAATGCTTCCGACATTGCAACTGCCGTCATGTTTGCAGGTTTTCACATACGCCGCTTTGCTGAAAGATTGACTAACTAATATTCATATATAGCACCTCATTATTTCGTTAATGCAAGTCCTAAAACTATTACACTGATTTGAACAGGCAAATATGGACTAACTTGTGCGCACAATATGCTCCACTCACAAAAAGAGAAAGCACACATGGCTGTTTTGCTAGTGCGAAATGCTCTAGTGGCGGTTTTTGATGTGCGGAGACTGTTATAACGCCGGGAGAGAGGGCGGGCAATTAATAAACTGAATGCAAGGAAACACAATTAGCACTGAGGCAAAGTCCAAGAAATCTGAAAGTTTATTTTGCTTGAAAATGTTGACCAAATCCTCAACCTGAGAAAGCAGAGATTCGTGGTGTCTTATCTCTTAACAATCCAGGGATGTCTAGGCTAGAAGGATTAGCTTCGGAGATGGAGGGCTAAGGGTAGGCGGATCTGGTTCGCTGTTCTTCGGAGTGTCCTTGTGGACTCGATGGGCCAAATGGCCCGCCTCCACACTGCAAGGATTCTATGATATTTTCGTGTAATTTCATGACTTTGTACAACACAAGGCAAATATTACATAAAATAGAAGCTAATCTAATTCACGCAGTCGCCTAATAATCTGGAAGAAGCACTAAAGTCTTCTGGCGAAAATAAAACCTCACGACATATCATTGGCCGCCACCGACTCTCCTTCCGTCAAATTTGTATTGCTCTCTTTCCCCCACCCTCGTTTCCCCAGTTGTGGGAGAAATGAAGCTTAAGGGAAGTGACTGGGCCAAGCAGTTTCGATCCGTATAATTGGAAGCTGAACAAAGGTTAGAATGAAAGGTTTAGATGAACAAAGATGCGAGGACGCTCTAGGGGAACAAAAAAATTCACTATGCGAAAAGATCTGCCTCTACAATGTTGGTTTTACACAAGAAAACAATAAGATCGGTGTAAAAAATCAAAACTGTTTTTCATACTTTATCACTGTCCCTCAATTGAAGGTTAAACCTGCAGCGAAACTGTGACTGATACAAATTCGGAATGAAAACTATCCCATCGTTAACCACGTAACCTGTCGATAATCAGCAAAGCAAACAACCAAATAATGCCCATTCGAAAGGGCAGTTAAAAAAATCAACCACCTTGCTGTGGATCTGGAGTCACGTAGAGGCACGACCAGAAAAGGAAAGCAGATTTCCTTCTCTAAAGGACGTCAGTGAACCAGATGGCACTTCTGTGGTGTGAATATTACTAGCTACTAATCTGCCCAAGACTGAATGTTGTTTTGGCTTTGCTGCATCTGGACATGTCCTCTCAGTTTCTGGCGAACTAGTAATGAAGATTGTGCAATCATTAGTGAACGCGTACACTATTAACTTCATGCTGGAGAGAAAATCACTAAAAAACAACTGAAATGATTGGGCCAGAACACTGCCCTACTGTCATCTTGCAGCAGCGTCCTGGGTTCTGAAATGATTCACCAAAAAAAAAACGCAACGATCTTCCCTATAAATCCAATCAGTGAAGAGCTATTTCTACCGCTACACCCACTCCACAGCGTCTGATTTCCATTGACCATGTTTCCTAGGTTTCCTTCGGGCCATACATGGACAAAGGCTACCTTGATATCAAGTTCATCTCACCTCTTTGATAATGCTTGCACCAAAGCTGTAATGTGCACTGAGGAACACGAGGTTTGATAGAACTCACATTGAACAGTGAGCAGATGATTGTGCAAATTTCGCCTGATAGCACTGTGGACACCACCTTTCAGCTCTCTGTCTAAGAATAGGCTGACGAAACGTTAATTGCCCAGATTTGATTCCTCCTGCTTTTCTTTTGTGGACAGGATATTTAAGTGGGAAACCTTTCAAATATTTGGGTACATGCCACTGATGGTGTGTTGAAACAGTTTGGCTGAGGCCTTCCCATGTTCTAGGACACACGTCATTCGTCCCAATGTGAGGAGGTTGCCAGGACCCCTAATTGTTTGCAGTGGCTGTGGCAAGGTACACTCGAAACAACCGAGATACTCACAGCCCTGCGCTGTGGAATAGAGGCACTGTTCCATGGGTAAATGCCATGAGCTTCTTACGATTTGTGTTCATGAAAACCCCGAGCGAGGATAATTGAATTGTATATATGGCGCGCAGCTGGCCAGTCGCTGGGGTTCATTGAGGAGTGAGGTGGGGGCAATTTGAGTTAGACAGTCATCCTTCATGATCAAACTGTCACGACAGAAGTCGCTTACTCAGAATACAATCGTCTCAAATTCATCACATTATCATACACTTCGCAAAACTCTAAATCTGAGTTCATGTTCAGATCCAAGAGCAGGCCTGAGCGCAGTTTAATAATTTGACATGCAGCACTGTGTCGTTAATTAGAATACCACGGCTTCTGCATTTATTCGAAGGAGATACAGTCTTAATTAACCTACCTGAACACGAAACTGCGGGGAAAATCTTAACTAATGGAATTACTCACATTTTACTGTTGGTAGAAAGTAAGAGAATTCAATGAAAGGCCCGGGGTGCATGTGGAATATTTGAGGGTTGCAGGGTAAATGAAGAGGCAAAGCAGATTCTAAGCATTGTGAATAGAGCGATGGTGCATAAAGTAAATAAGTTGCACGAAACATTTGTTAAGAACTATTTAGGTCTCAGCTGGAGTGTTATGTTCAAACCTCCGACGACACTTTAGGGAGGGTTTCACGAAAATGGAAACACCGCAGAAGCTACGTACCACAATGAAACGAGGTCACAGGATTTAACTATGTGGAGAAACAGGAGATTTTCTCCGTTAGAGTCGAGAGGGGTGAGGCGAATTGAGGTTCAGAGTTCACAACATTTTCAAAAGGCAAATTAAAGAAAACTGTTCCCAGTTATAGAAGGGTCGGAAACAAAATAACAAAGAGTAAAGGCGATTGACAAAAGATCTAGAGACGACTGAGAAGAAGCGGGGTACAAACTAGTCCTGTCCTGTTGTTACCAACTTTCCAAGTGTGCATCCTTCAGATGGACGGCGGTGACGAACAGAACTCCTGAATGATTTGCATCTCCAGGTTTAAAAAAAAACTGAACAGATTTGGAAGCTGCAAGAAACTGAACACTGTGAATAATCAAAGACCCACTTCCATTTGTTGGGTTTCTGATGAAGGGTCTCCGGACTCGAAATGGTAACTCTGCTCTCTTCCCACAGATAAGAGTCATAGAACCATAGAGACGTACAGCACGGAAACAGACCCTTCGGCCCAACCGGTCCATGCCGACCAGATACCCGAACCTAATCTAGTCCCATTTACCAGCAGTTGGCCCATATCCCTCCAAACGCTTCCTATTTATATGGCCATCCAGATGCCTTTTAAATATTGTATATTGTAATTGTACCAGCCTCCACCAATTCCTGTGTCAGCTCATTCCATACACGCATCAACCTCTGTGTGAAAAGGTTGCCCTTTAGGTCCCTTTTATATCTTTCCCCTCTCACCCAAACACATGCCCTATAGTTCTGAACTCTCCCACACCAGGGAGAAGACTTTGTCTATTTCTCCTATTCATGCCCCTCATGGTTTTACAAACCTCTATAAGGTCACCCTTCAGCCTCTGACGCTCCAGGGAAAACAACCCCAACATATGCAACCTCTCTCTATAGCTCAAATCCTCCAAACCTGGCAACATCCTTGTAATTTTTTTTTCTGAATCCTTTCAAGTTTCACAAAACCCACCATCACACCGTCACAAGATGCTGCCAGGTCTTGAGTTTCTCCAGCAGTTTCTGTTCTTGTTCCGACTTCCGTTGTTACCCTTTCTTTTAATTGCTCTTAGAAAAACGATAGTCTCAATATTTCGCATCTCCTCTTACTTCCATCTGGAAATGTCATCAAACAGCCCAGTGAATATTACTTCCTGCTTTTCAGGCTGTAAGGTTAATAGCTGTAACTGTGAACCATGTGAACAGGGGTCTAGAATTTCACATCTGTCGTGAGTAAAAGTAATATTGTCCTGGACAACCCTGCATAAATAAGCAGGGTTATTAATCCTAATTGCTAGTCCAGTGATTTCTGCTTCAGGTCGTAATGGATTTTCTCACTCTCACTGCCCTGCATGGAGGTGAATACTTTTGGTGGGATACTGGAGACATGGCCATGCCTCCGACCTGAACCATTATTTTCAGACTGAGCCAAGGCGGTTGTTAATAAATTATTGAAAAGCGGGTAATGTCTGTACTTGGATGAGGAGACTTTGCCTTCAGGTAGAAACCGCTCAGTCGGCGGAAGTCCTCAGACTTCCGGGACTCAACACTCGTCATTTGATATCTCTGGTCATGGTCATATGCTTGAGAAAGTTTTCCAACCAAACCATTCGGTACACCATCCTCATCTACAAAAACAAACAAATGAACTTTTTTATAAAAATCTGAAGTATGTTGCTCAGGGTTACAGTACAGTACATAACTCTACTTGGCATCATTGGGTCAGGTACGTTCAGTTGTTAAATGGTGCTACACCAAATCCGTTATGCCCTATTTTATTATATACGGCAATGGCTCGACATTGTACAATCAAACACTGTTCTGCTCCACTTCGATCGCTAACATTTTCAATAGTTCTTGCATTTTCCTTCGCTAAGAGTTTTCTTTGACCTGTATCTATCCTATTCTTACCGAGCAACGGGTTGAAAGGTTGTCAGGGATACGCGGGAAAGCGGATTTGAACTACAGTCAGAACAGAATTATTGAACAGCCGAACAGGCTTAAGAGGCTGAACGGCCTAATCTTGCTCCGTGTGGTATATGTTCTTATCAAATACAGTGTATTATCGTGGCTTTTCTTTCTTTTCTGATAGCGGCTGAAGTAACTTTGAGAAAAATGAAACAGTTCCCTAAGTTGTTGAGCGTCTCCAGAGGTGGGAATGTTTCCATGTTCTGCATGTTTCCGATCTTTGAAGAAACTCCTGATGTTTATTGGCGGAGACGGGGTGAGGAATCGTTTCTGGAGCCAGACAGCAGAAAGCGAATCACTACAAACAAGGGAACAAGTTCTTTTCAGATCCTAAACGCCAGTCTAGCTGACGCCGGAGTGTATTTCTGTGAGGTAAAGCACCGGCGAAGGTCGATTGAAAATGGAGGTGGCACACAGCTGACTGTTTACGGTAAGGATCCTTGTATCGGGATAGGCTGCTTTTCAGTTTTATTAGATACGTGCAATTTTTTTTATCGCTGAGTGAAGATTCTTGGAATTGCTTTTAAATTGATTAATGTTTCTTTGCCATTGAATTCGTGTTAAACAGCAACCGGCTAACTCTCGCTATTTGAGTACTTTAGTCTAAGACCAATTTCACTCGCTTGCTCTCCTGATACGAGAAACGGTTGTATCTCCAAAGAGCTTTATGTTTGTCCAGTTGCAATTCTTATCAAAACATGATACCGAAATACAAGTTTACATTTTGGTTTGGAATGAATCAATGAGGTTTAGAAAGACAGTAGGAGTATACTTAAGAGGAAAATCAGGAAGGCAAAAAGGGGACATGAGATAGCTTTGGCAAGTTGAATTAAGGAGAATCCAAAAGGTTTTTACAAATAAATTAAGGAGAAAAGGGTAACTAGGGAGAAAATAGGGCCCCTCAAAGATTAACAAGGCGGTCTTTGTGTGGAACCACAGGAGGTGGGGGAGATACTATACGAGTATTTTGCATCAGTACTTACTGTGGAAAGGGACATGGAAGGTATGGAATGTAGGTAAATAGATGGTGATGTCTTGAAAAATGTCCATTTTACAGGGGAGGAAGTACTGGGTGCTTTGAAACACATAAAAGTGGATAAATGCCCAGGACCTAATCAAGGGTACCTTAGAACTCTGTGGGAAGTTAGGGAAGGGATTGTTCAGCCCCTTGCTGAGATATCTGTATCATCGATAGTCACAGGTGAAATGCCAGAAGACTGGAGGTTGGCTGACGTGGTGTCACTGTTTAAAAAGGGTGGTCAGGACAAGCCAGGGAACTTTCGACCAGTGAGCCTGACGTCAGTGGTGGACAAATTGTTGGAGGGAATCCTGAGGGACAGGATACACATATATTTGGAAAGGCAAGGACTGATTCGGGAAGTCAACATAGCGTTGTGCATGGGAAATCATGTCTAACAAACCTGATTGAGTTTTTTGAAGTAACAAAGAGGATTGATGAGGGCAGAGCAGTGAACATGATCTATATGGATTTCAGTAAGGCGTTCAACAAGGTTCCCCATGGGAGACCAGTTAGCAACGTTAGATCTGATGGAATACAGGGAGAATTAGCCATTTGGAAACAGAACTGGCTCAAAGATAGAAGCCAAGGGTGGTGGTGGAGGGTCGTTTTTCTCGCTGGAGACCTGTGATCAGTGAAGTGCCACAAGTAACGGTGCTTGGTCCACTACTTTTTGTCATTTAGATAAATGACTTAGATGTGAGCAAAAGAGGTATAGTTAGTAAGTTTTCAGATAACACCGAAATTGGAGGTGTACTGGACAACAAAGAAGGTTCCCTCAGATTACAACAGGATCTTGATCAGATGGGCCAATGGGCTGAGAAGTGGCAAATGGCGTTTAATTTAGATAAATGCAGGTGCTGCATTCTGGAAAAGCAAGTCTTTGCAGGCCTTATACACTTAACGGTAAGGTCCTAGGGAGTGTTGCTGAACAAAGAGACCTTGGAGTGCAGGTTCATAGCACCTTAAAAGTGGAGTCGAGGTTGATAAGATAGTGAAGAAGGCGTTTGGTATGCTTCCCTTTATCAGTCAGAGTATTGAGTACAGGAGTTGGGAGGTCATGTTGCCGCTGTAGAGGAGATTGGTTAGGCCATTTTTGGAATATTCATGCAATTCTCTCCTCCTTCCTATCAGAAGGATGTTGTGAAACTTGAAATGATTCATAAAATATTTACAAGGATGTTGCCAGGGTTCGAGTATTTGAGCTATGGGGAAAGGTTGAATAGGCTGCTGCTGTTTTCCCTGGAGCGATGGAGGCTGAGGGGTGACCTTATAGAGGTCTATAAAAATCATGAGGGGCATGGATCAGATAAATAGACAAAGTCTCTTCCTTGGTGTGGAACTGGAGAGCATAGGTTTAGGGTGAGAGAGGAAAGTTATAAAAGAGGCCTACGGGTAACTTTTTCACGCAAAGGGTGGTATGTGCATGGAATGAGATGCCAGAGGAAGTGGTGGAGGCTTGCACTATTATAACATTTAAAAGCATCTGGATGGATATATGAATAGGAAGGGTTTCAAGGGATATGGGCTGAAATCTGGCAGGTGGGACTGGTTGGGATATCTGCTCCTCAGGATGAGTTGGACCGAAGAGCCTGTTTCCATGCTGTCCATCTCTATGACTCGAAGACAAGACCCCTTCTCTCCAAAGTGACCATGCTGACATGTGACTGTGGGAACAATTCTAACATCTCCTGGAGCGGATATTTGCCACTCTTAACTAACGCAGATCCAGGGTTAAAGAATGACGCAATCCTGAGTCTGGGCTGTGCACTTAATGCAGTTCTGTTGACCATAAAATGTAACGAAACTTGCAAATTGATAATGACCATATTTTATGGTATTTAATGTTTTGCAATTTTCAGAAAAGTATGCACGTAAAGAAAACATCAAATTGTTCCTCAGTAATCTCACAAATAATGCAAACTTAACAAGGCCCCATATCTCAGGTTATATGATACCTACAGGTTGTACTGACACTGATTCACGTCTGTTAAAGGTCAAAAATAAAGCTGATAAAAGCAGGCAAATACAGAGTCCAGCAGACATAATGATCTGAGGGAGTACAAACATGCTGGAATTATATAAGACATGCACTCAGAATTAGAATTTTCCATCCTGGATTCTGCATCTGTGCGGATGTTATGAACTACACACTGATCAGTAATTAACAAGGCTAAGGACAGTATACACCAGATAAGCTGTTCCCACTGGTGAAGAACAAACAGAGGACGTAGATTTAAGATAATTTGCAAAACAGTCACGTACAACAGTCAGAAAATTATTAACAGCAGTTTTGTAAGGATCTGGAGGGCACTACCGAACACCTTGGTGCAATCTTAGCAGACAAAAGGGAACTATATACCTATCAGGGAAAAAACATTTAAAAGCTGCAGGGATGTGCTAAAAAAGAGGAAACAAGCGAAGAGAATTGCTGTGGATCCGGCAGCATTTGTGGAGAGAGATGGAGTTAGCGTTTCTAGTTTGGTTTGACTCTTCTTTAGGAAATGTTTTAAGGAACGTGCGAGACAAAATGTTTAGTACCGCAAACCTTCCCTACTGCACTGAGGGGAGAAAGGATTCAGCAGCACACTGAGGTGTATTGTCTTCGAAAGATTTGCACAGAGGTCCGACTGCTGCTAACCCCAATCCCGTTCCAGGATCTCTTTCCGAACATTCTGACTGCCTTCCTTCGTGTTACCAGTCCTGGGAGATTCAAGCTCTTTGCTTATCGTTTCACATATTCCTGCTATTTTGTTGTGGGGATAGAACACTTCAATGTTTAAAATTAAACGATAAAAGAGCATAAGTATTGTCACGCTATGAATGTAACAGCATCACGGATGTGGTCAAATGAGGAGATATCCCATTAAATTTTTATTTTCTCCTTTAAGTGTCGCCATTGCCACTGAAGCTCATTCAAGTTGAAGGGATTTCCGCCGATTCCCTGAAACTCGTGTGTAAAACCGCTGCCTGTTACCCGGAGCCTATCGGTATCACCTGGCGAAGAGATGGTGTCGAAAATCTGACCAGTATACAAACCATGAAGAAGACAGCAGATGGGCTTTATGAGGTTTCCAGCTCTTTGGAAGAAGCGCATCCCGTCAGGAGTGAAGTGGTTTATACCTGTCTGGTGTCACATGTTTCCCTTCCTGTACCCGCCAGTGTCAACTCCACCGTCAATCCAGGTAAGACTGGAAACATTGGCAACAATGAAATGGGCCAGTGCTCCAATCTGGGTTTAAAGAGTAGACAGGCAGTTGAACAGCTGTCCAAACAAGGGGAAAGGTGTAGATGCAGCCTGTATTAACTCCCAAAGTATAATAAATGGGAAAAGAATCAAAATATTCCTCAAATTCTTACCAAGTAAAATGAAATTAGGGTGAGAGGGAAAAGATATAAAAGGGACCTAAGGGGAAGCGTTTTCATGCAGAGCATGGTATGTGTACGGAATGAGCTGCCAGAGGAAGTGGTGGAGGCTAGTACGATTGCAACATGCAAAAGGCATCTGGATAAATATATGAATAGGAAGGATTTGGAGGGATATGGGCCAGCTGCTGGCAGGTGGGAACAGATTGAGTTGGGATATCTGGTCAACATGGATGATTTGGACCAAAGAATCTGTTTCTGAGCTGTACATCTCTATGACTCTATTTGCTCCACGTCTATTTTATCTAAGTCTTTTATCATCTTGAATATCCCAATTTGATCTCCCCTCATTCTGCGAAATTCCAGTGAGTATAGGCCTAAACTGTCCAATCTCTCTTCATATGACAAACCTCTCATCTCTGGGATCAATCCATGAACCTCCTCTGAACTTTCTCCAATGCCATTACATCTTTCCTCAAGTAAGAGGTCCAAAACTGTGCACAACACTCCAGGCGCAGTCTCAACAATACCTTGTATTGTTGCAACAATACTTCCCGACCTTTATATTATTTTCTTGAAGCTATAAAAGCCAACATTCCATTTGCTTTCTTTAGTATTTACTGTACCTCATGCCAGTTTTCTCTGACTCATGAATGAGTACTCCTAAATCGATCTGCACCAGAGCACCACAAAGTCTTTACCCATTAAAATAATAGATCGTTTTCCCATTTTTCTGAGCCAAATGCATGACCTCACAATCAGCCACTTAGCCATTTATCTGCCACATATTGGCCCACTCTCCTTACCTATCTATATTCATTTGTAAGGTTCTTATTTCATCATTGAAATTTACCATCCTGCCTATTTTTGTGTCTTCCGCAAATTTGCCTATAGGGCCTTCTACCTCTCTTTCCAAGTCGTTAATGTAGATTGTAAATAGTTGGGGTCCAAGGACCAAAACTTATGGCACTCCAACAGTTATAACCTGCCATCCAGACAAAACAAAGAACTGTGGATGTTGGAAAAAAAAGAAAATGCTGGAGAAAATCAGAAAGCCTGCCAGCATCTCTGGAGAGAAAGCAGAGTTAATATTTTGAGTTCAGTGACCATTTTTCAGAATTGATGGCAGCTAAGAAACGGTGGTATTTTTGCTGAAGACATGTTTGGTGTGGGAGGTAGGGAGAGAACCCAGAGACAATGACAGTTTGGCAGGCAAAGGGATGGATGATAACAGGCCGTGGAGGAAGAAAAGTTGATGATGGGGACCATAAGTAGATGAAATTCAGTTGGCTATGTTGAAAGCAGCTCATGTCATGTCTGGCCTTGGGGTGTGGGGGAGGGTAAAATTCATGGAATAAATGTTCAGGTCATAAAATTATTGAACTGGACATTGAGTGCTGAAGACTACATGATCCCCACGTGGAAAATGAGGTGCTGTTCTTCTAGCTTGCACTGAGCTTCACTGGAGTACTGCAGCAGGCCCGAGACAGAGATGTTGGCTGGGACCATGGTAATCTGTTGATGCGGCAAGCAGTTGGAAGCTCAGGGGGCATTTTTGCAGACAGAACACAAGTGTTCTGCAAGCCAGTCTGTGTTTTGTCTACCCAATGTAGAGGTGAGTACATTATGAGCAATGAATACAGGAGACTAGATTGAGCAAAGTGCAGGTAAATCAGTGCTCTACCTGAAAGGTGCATCTGAGAAATTAGATATTGAGGATGAAGAAAGTAAACGGGATAGTGTTGCACCTTCTGCATGGCAAGGTGACGTGAGAGTGTAAGGGTGAGTTGGGAGTGGAGGATGAGTGGACAAGGGTGGCACATTGGTGGCAAAGGAGGGGAAAAGCATGTGTGTCTGGTGGTGGAATCCCACGGGAGGTGTCAGAAATGGTGACTTTGCTGGAGGTGAGCTGGAAGTGGATAAAGAGGACCTTATCGGTATTGTGGATGAAGATGAGTGAGGGCAGAAGAATGGGAGATGGATCAGAAATGGCTGAAGGCCCTCTTAAACATGTAGCAGAGAATCCTTGGACGAGAAAAAAAGTGGACATTTCTGTGACCCCCCCCCCCGACCCCAGCATCATCAGAACAAATGTGATGCAAATGGACAACTTGGAATGGAAAGGAGTCTTTACAGGATTTGCAGTGTGAGGATTGATAGCCCATGTAACTGTGGAAGTTGGTGGGTTTGTAATGAAAATTGGTGGCCAGATATACATCCAGAAAAAGAAACAGAAAATCAAGGAAGGGAAGGGAGGAGTCAGAGATGAACTAGGAGAAGGTAGGAGCAGGATAGAAATTGAAACAGAAGTTGATCAATTTTTCCAGTTTTTGATGAGAGTCAGAAGAAGCACTGATGAATTAGCGATGAAACAAGGAAAGAGTTGTGGGGGCAGGACCTGAATGAGATAAGGACAAGGGAAGTTCCATGTACCCTACAAGGAGACAGACAGAACTGAAGACCATGCAGGTATCTATAGCCGAACCTTTGATCTGAAGAAGGTGAGAGGAGGAAAAGGAGAAGTTCTTCAAAGTGAGGACAACCTTGGCCAGATAGAGGAGGGTTGGTGAATAGGGACAGTTCAAGTGGGAAACCATAAAACCACCATGACAGAAGGTGGATGTATAAACGCATTGTATGTCCAAAATGAAGATGAGACAGTTGCTGCCCACAAACCGGAAACTCTAAACAGATGCAAAGTTTCACATAAATCATGGATATTAATGGGAACCGAGCTGAGAATGGGAGAAAATGTTGAATCAAGGTATGAAGAGATTAGGTCTGTGTGGCAGGAACAGTGGCTCTGCCCTGCCATTCCTGTTGCTAGATTTTGGGAAAAAGGTAGAAGTAGGTTCTATATTGTGGTAGAGTATGAGATTCACGGTTGTGTGGAGGTGATTACCAGATTCCCAGCCCATTTACTTTTTTCCTCCTCACATTCTAATCCAGGCACAGCTTTCAAGTGAAGCAGTGATTACCTATATATTATATTCACAGCTCACAATGTTGTCTCCTATACACTGGTGAGACAGAATGTAGACCAGGCAACAGCTTTGCAAACGAATTTTCATAATGTCCTTAAAAATGAGTTTCCAGTTGCTGCCACTTCAGCATACCATTATGTTCACAGGCTAACATTCCTGTCTCAGACCTGCTGCAGTGATGCATCAAGTCTCGGTGCAGGCTGGAAGAGCAGCATTTCATTTTCCACTTGGGGATATTGCAGCCTTCAGAACTCAATGACGAGCTCAATAATTTTAGTGCCTGAATACTGCTTTCATGTCCTTTACTGACACTCAGACCGCAGGTCCTGGCAATTACATGAGCTGCTTTCAGCACAGTAAACCAATTTTCATCTAGTTATGCTCACCAATGTCAGCTTTTTATTTTCCTGGCATGTTGTCATCCATCCTTTTTTATTGTCCGAATGTTGTTCTCTCTCTTTTGGCTCCATCTCTGCCTTTTTGCTCACTCCTTTCTCCATCTCCACTCCCCATACCCCAATATTTGTCTTCAGCATTCATACCACTTTTTCACAGCTGCTATCAGTTCTAAATAAGGGCCCCTAGACTCAAATTATTTAATCAGTTTCTCTCTCCACAGATGCTGCTGGACCAGCTGATTTGCTCCAGGAGTTTCTGTTTCTGATCCATATGTTCTAATGTGCCTTATGTGGCTGGACTGCTTGATAACAGTCCTCTAGAGAGCATTGGATGCTTTGTCATGTTAAACAAGTTAAATGAAAGCAAAATGCATGTATTAATTGACAAAAGTTACAGGAAGTGTTAAATCTGATTATGCTTTCCCGCTGGTGCTGGCATAACACGATGAGATCAATAATGTGTAACTGGTTTTTCTCTTTCGAAATGATTCAGAGTGAAGATTCCTGAGTCTCTATGGAACTGTTCCCTCCATAAGTTGTGTTGTGGTACTGTGACTGATATGTCATGTGATACACCTTATAATCGTTTTACACATACTACCCATTGAAATAAAAAGGATCAGTCTCAATTGACATTTATTGGATGTGATCGTCCTGTGATACTATTTTGCAGATCACCTTCCTGTGTCTGAATCATGATTCTCTGTGACTAAATCATGCTGTAATCTGCAGTTTCTCATTCAAATGTTCTTAATCCTATAGGTAGAGATCTCAATTACCTGCTGATCTCTAGATGGGCAGGTGGCATTCTGGCAATTTTACTATTGATAATCATTTTAACAAGAATTGAGTTAAAGGCATCAGCTGGTAAGAATGTTTGTTATTTTGCTGAATATTTTTAGTTTCCAACTCCCAATGAATTTTGGTGACAGTATACCAGCATTCATATACCAGATGTTCATATTCTATGAACTTCTATTTTGTTATTTTGCTGAATATTTTTTATCTTCCAAGAGCCAATTTTACTTGTGAGAAGACATAAAGAGCAGATGAATAGTGAATAACTATAGAGGAATAGTGAACACCTTTCTACATCTTTAAAGAATGAAGTTGATGTCACAAGCAGTTTGGCAATTCAACATGACAATATAAACCGGATTTATTTCACCTCCTCATTCAAACTATTTCCTCAATTTTGTAAACAAATTACTCCAACTCCAACCCAGTTCTAAAAGTCGCAGTGCCAGTGTACTCATTTGAAAGTGATATCAGAATAGCTAACTGAAATAACGACACAGAGGCTGGTATACTGTCACGAAGTCGCCCTTTATTTACATGTGTACGGTACACTGGCTGTTGCCATCCAGGCCAGAGTCAGTTCATGAAGTGAGGAGATCCTGAGTCCCTTGTTTATATTTTCTTTTCTCAATCCTCCATACTACCACCAAACAGCAGTAGTGCTTATTTCTCCCCAGCACCCATGTTGTGTGCGTGTAGGTGTAGGACACAGTGAAGAAACAACGAGTTCAGAAAACATTATTCATATTCCACCACCAGGAAGAAAAAGCACCCGAGTAGCCAGCACTCCTTAGGAGCAATTCCTACATGATTGAAAAAGTGAAAGGAAGGGTAGAGATGAAATCAAAATAGAATCAGAGGGGGGAATAAAACACTCCACACACTATGGTGCCCACCTCATCATAAAAACCTTTAGGTTACTGGTAGACATGAAGTGTTCCTTCTCCAGGGACATCCAGAATCCCCTGTTTATATTGGTCAGCCAGGGTTACAACCCCAATCAAAGATCACACAGTCAATAATATCAACCTGGTTCCAATCACTATGCCAATCTGGTTCACTTTACTCCCAATTGTTATGTCCAAAGTAATTTTGCAATGCAAACTAAACTGTCAATTCACTCTCCCACAAGAGGAAGGGTCTACTCTGTTGTGATTAGCACAAGGCAGGATTTGGGAAGACGCTGTACTCCACGCTGAGCTCTAGATCTTTGTAATGCAGATCACTATTGCTGCTTGTGCACTCAATACATTATTCCCACAAGCATACAGTATATATGAGTTAAAAGCACAAGTAGACCAATCAGCTGCTCCAGACACACCATCGCTCAATAAGGTTATCACTGATCAGTTCGTGTTGGTATTCCACATTCCCAACTACCCCCCAGTAACCATTCATTTCCCTAATCTAACAGGAATGCAAGTACTACTGCCTTTAAAACATTCAACGATCTCCTTCTGGAGCAGAGAGTTCCAAACTGGCACAATTTTCTGAGATAAAAGAAACCTTCCACATCTCTATCTCTAAAGGACAATCTCTAATTGGTAAACTGCATCCCATTGTTCTGGATTCATCCACAAAAGAAAATATTCTTTCTATGTCCATCTTGTCAAGTGGTTCAGGAACTGATCACTGCAATCAGATCACCCCTCATTGTTCCAAACTCCAGTGGAAAGAAACCGAGTCTCTTGAACTTATCCTCATGAGACAACCAGTTAATTCCAAGTGTCAATCAAGTAAGCCTCCTCTGAATCAGCTCCAATATATTCATTTATTCATTGCTATAATTGTGTTTTTATATTTTAATTCAGTATAGATTTCATTTCTTTCCTTTAGGTGTTAGGAAACATTCTGTGTAAGTGGATGAAACTCAACAGCTGGTAAGGGCATAATCTTTCTTCATAGAAGAACAGTTATGAAGGAACAGCAAGAAGTATTGCAATCAGCTGAGAACATTTATTGAATCATAGACTAAGGAAGACTGTTACTGTTGCGTAGGACTTAGAAAATAACTGATCAATCAGCCCAGCTCCTCACTCTTTGTCCCTAGCTCTATATTTTTGCATTTTATGTAATCTTTTCTTCTTTTTTTAAGTTTTACTGACTCTGCTTCTACCAGATATTCAAAAGTACTGTAGAGGTATCCACAAAATAAATCTTTGTAATCCCATAGTTATTCTATCAGTAATTGTAAATTTATCCTCTACATGCTGACAGATCAACGATTGAAATCATTTTTGCTTTATTGAAATCTCTCTTAATTGTAAAAAAAACTTTAAGCAATCATCCCTTTGTTTTTCTCTGCCCTGCGCAACCCAATCATAAATTGTCTAGTCTACCCAGGATAACTGAAGTTCCCCATTCCTGACACCATTCTAGCAAATCTCTTCTGCACTCTCTTATGGCAGTTACATTCTTATTGTGTACGGATTCTGAATGAAGTAAACTCAATATCTACTTCCTTGCCCTGCCAGAAAAGCACTTTTCTGTCACTGGTAATTAACTAGGACCTGCTTTCAGGTAGGTAAATTAAAGAAGAGACTTCTCATTCTAAGCTTTATAATTCAAACAGCTTAACAAATAGGAAATTCCCAGGTGCTTAGTTGCTAAATTGAAACACTTGCATAGCACAACCCGCCAAATTATGAGCATCATCACTGGTAACTTGAAATGTTGTGTGACATGCCTTGTTCCATGGTTAAGGTCATCTCCCCATGACCTTGAAGGAACCTGTAGTGAGATGGGATGATCTAGTTGTCATACAAACCAATGCAAGGAATAATGCTCTGCCGAGTTTTAAAAGTAAATGCCCAAATTAAAAGTGCACAAATTATCAGGTAATAATCTCTGGCCTGTTACCAGTTGACATAGCATACAGCAGATTAGAGACTTTGACATATGGTTCAAGCAATGCTGTTGGACAAAAGGGTTCTGATCATTTGCGAAACAGGAAGCCATTTCATTTATGTGGGCACTACTTAAACTCAGTGGGACAATTGCTATAACGAGAGCTGTCGTCAGGTACTAAAGTTGTAGAGAGAGACAGTTATGGTGAACCGAGATTGAGCAATCCAAAGAGATGAATAAGACATGAAGACAATAGAACAATGCAGTTATGCAGTTAAAAAAAAAACAGGATGGGACTGTGAGTTTAGCTTCAGTTCTACATCTGTGAATAAAGTCAATCCAAGATTAAGAAATAAAGTAGTGAAATTAAAGGCTCTTTTCTTCTAAATGCATGAAGCATCTTCAAGAAAATAAGTGTGTTAATTACACAGATATAGGTATTGTAAATTGATTGGAACGCTACTGTTGAGATATGACTACAAGGTGACCAAGGTTGGGGAATAAATATTCCAGGGTACACACATTTCAAGAGGAATTCAGCATTGTAAAAGTGGAAGGTGGCTCTCATAATAAGGCTTTTGTTTAGATTAGATTCCCTAATCGGCCCAACCAGTCCACACCGACCCTCCAAAGAGTAACCCACCCAGACCCATTTCCGTCTGACCAATTCTCCAAATATTATGGGCAATTTAGAATGGCCAATCCACCTGACCCACACATCTTTGGACTGTGGAAGGAAACCAGAGCCCAGAGGAAACCCATGCAGATATGGGGAGAATGTGCAAACTCCACAAAGACAGTCACCCAAGGCTAGAATCGAACCTGTTGCAGCAATATTGGAAAGAAAATCACAAAGAGAATCACACCCCGTGGTAAATGGAAATATCAGGAGTCAGAAAATGATAGCAGGAGCATGTTTTTAGGACACATGACAGAAAGTATATTGTGGACCAAACATTGGACTAAACCTTTGCAGCTTGACACAAAGGAAATTTATTTGTCCTGGGTAAATTTAGCCTTCACAGCGGGAGTGTCAATTAAACTTTTTAAAGGACAATCTGGTAGAGAAGTTTGCAGAGTTTTTTGTGATCACTTCATGAAGCAATGCATTTTACAGCTGCCTCTGAATGAAGTTATCATAGATAACTATTGTACCTAGCTATCAAAATTATTATTAATTAATATTATAATGTTTTATTCATTAGTAAGGTCTGCCAGGAAATAATGATCACAAAACCATTGAATTCCATGTTTGGTTTCAAAGTTTTAATCATGAACATGAATCATAAATTTAAACAATATCAATTATATCAAAATGCAGTGAAAATTGGTTGATTATATAACTTCGTTATGCTGATAATTAACTGCACAGTGGGAAGGATTTAAAGACACAATTCAAGATGCAGAGTAAAATTCAGTTAGTTAAATAATAAAAACTCAGCCAGGAACATCATCCATGGCTCACTCAAGAAGTTAAATATGGTATTAGATTTTAAAATGAGATTTATATTTTCCAGAGAATGGGGTTAAGACTGGGAATTGGAGGTGCCTCACGAACTAACAAGAATGCATCAAAAATTGGTAAAATGGGGAAAAAAAACTATAAAAATATAAAATTTGATTGTAAGACCATTATTAAGTATACAAAAAAAGAGACATGCCAAAGTAAATATCTGCATCCACAAACAGAGACAACAGACATTTTCACAGGAAATGAAGATATCTATGTGAACAATGGTCAAACAAAATTCCTTATTTCCAAAAGTATTCACATCAGATTGAGAGCTGGAAAATATAACTTCACTTTCAAGGAAAAAGAAAGGGAAAACAGGGAACTTCAGGTTCCCTGACATTAATGTTCACCTGACATTATTCCTTAACAAAGTTCTGCAACATATTATTAAAAGAGTATTAAAAATGCAGTTAGAAATGTGTAGTATGACATGGCTTGTCAAAAGAGAAAACATGTTTGGCAAGTATTTTAGCGAATTTGGAACTTTATGTTGCAAGGTAGAAAACAGGAAACTTACAAATACTGTGTGCAGAGACTTCCAAGAGGCATTCAATAAGTTCAAGAGAAAAACAAGAACTGATAGAGTTCAGGGTAATACATTAACATCTATAGAGAATAGCTTAGAAGATATGAAGCAAAGAGTGAGGACAAACTGAACGTTTTCAAATCGGCACACTGTTATTTCTGCACTTTTGTGATCTATTTAAATCATTTAGATCAAGAGACATAGAGTAATATATCTACAAATTCTGATGATGCGAAAGGTCAGATTAAGGCCTGTTCTGCTGAAGTAGACAGAATTCGTAACTGACGCCACACAGCATCAGGAGGTGGAGGAGTCGACATTTCGGATGTAAACGTTCTTCAGGTTACATTTGAAATGTCGACTTAGAGTCATAGAGTTGCAGAGACGTACAGCACGGCAATAGATACTTTGGTCTAACTTGTCCATGTCGACCAGATAACCCAACTCAGTCTAGTCCCACCTGCCAGCACCCAGTCCATGTCGCTCTAAACCTTTCCTATTTATATACCCATCCAGATGATTTTTAAATGTCGCAATGCCACTAGGCTCCACCACTTCCTCTGGCAGCTCGCTCCATATACATACCACCCTCTGTGTGAAAAAGTTGCCCCTTAGCTCTCTTTTACATCTTTTCCCTCTCATCCTGAACCTATGCCTTCTAGTTCTGGACTCGCCTACACCAGGGAAAATACTTAGTCCATTTATCTGACCCATGCCCCCCATGATTTTATAAACCTCTATAAGGAAAACTCTCAGCCTCTGACGCTGCAGGGAAATCAGCCCCAGCCTATTCAACCTCTCTGTATAGCGCAAATCCGCCAACCCTGGCAACATCCATGTAAATCATTTCTGATTCATTTCAAGTTTCACAACAACCTTCCCATAGGAAGGAGACCAGAATTGCATGTTGGCCTAACCAATGTCCTGTACAGCCACAACATGACCACCCAACCCCTGTACTCAATACTCTGACCAACAAAGGAAAGCATACCAAATGCCTTCTTCACTTTCCTATCTGTCTGCAACTCCACTTTCAAGGAGATGTGAACCTACACTCCAAGGTCTCTTTGCTCAGCAACACTCCCTAGGAATCTACCAGTAAGTATATAAGTCCTGATAAGCTTTGCTTTCCCAAAATTCAGCATCTTGCATTTATCTAAATTAAACTCCATCTGACACTTCTTAGCCCATTGGCCCTTCTGATCAAGATCCCGTTATAATCTGAGGTAACTATATTTGCTGTCCACTACACCTCCAATTTTGGTGTTATCTGCAAACTTACTAACGATACCACTTATGCTCACATCCAAATCATTTATCTAAGTGAATAAATGTAGTGGACCCAGCACAGACCCTTGTAGCTCTTGACTGGTCACAGGCTTCCAGTATGAAAAACAACCGTCCACGACCACCCTATGTCTTTTGCCTTTGAGCCAGTTCTGTATCCAAATGGCTAGTTCTCCCTGTATTCCATGAGATCCAAACATGCTAACAAGTCTCCCATGGGGAAGCTTGTCGAACGCCTTACTGAGTTCCATATAGATCATGTCTACTGCTCTGCCGTCATCAATCCTCTTTGTAACTTAGAGTCATAGTCATAGAGATGTTTCTTCAAAAAACTCAATCAAGTCTGTGAGACATGATTTCCCATACACGAACCATGTTGCCTATCCCTAATCAGTCCTTGCCTTTCCAAATACATGTACATCCTGTCCCTCAGGATTCCCTCCAACATATTGCCCATTACCAACATCAGGCTCACTGGTCTATAGTTGCCTGGCTTGTCCTTACCATCTTTCTTAAACTGTGGCACCACATTAGCCAACCTCCAGTCTTCCAGTACCTCACCTGTGATTTTCAATGATACAAATATCTCAGTAAGAGACACAGCAATCATTCCCCTAGATTCCCACAGAGTTCTAGGGTACACCTGATCAGGTCCTGGGGGTTTATCCACTTTTGTGCATGTCAAGACATCCAGCACTTCCTCCTCTGTAATATGGATATTTTTCAAGATGTCACCAGCTATTTCCCTGCTTTCTATACCTTCCATGTCCTTTTCCACAGTAAATATTGATACAACAGGTTAATTAATATCTCCCCCATCTCCTGCAGTTCAACACAAAGGCCGCTTTCCTGAGCTTCGAAAATGCTAACTTTGCTTTCTCTCCACAGATGCTGCCTGACCTGCTGAGTTTCTCCAGCAATTTCTATTTATGTTTCAGATTTCCACCATCCATATTTATTTGTTTATTTCTAAGGGAATGATGCATTCATTGTGGACACTATACTGCAAACCTTAAGTAAGTTTGTCCCCTGGACGAGGTGGATGTTCAATAATGAGGGGCTGAGTAAATTCAGACTTTCTTCTCTGTGGTTGTAAAGAATGAGGGGCTATTTGACTTGAGAAGCAGTTTATAGACCATAAGACATAGGAGTGGAAGTAAGGCCATTCGGCCCATTGAGTCCACTCCGCCATTCAATCATGGCTGATGCGCATTTCAGCTCCACTTGCCAGCGTTCTCCCCGTAGCCCTTAATTCCTCTAGACAACAAGAACCTATCAATCTCGGCCTTGAAGACATTTAGCGTCCCGGCTTCCACTGCACTCCGTGGCAATGAATTCCACAGGCCCACCACTCTCTGGCTGAAGAAATGTCTCCGCATTTCCGTTCTGAAATGACCCCCTCTAATTCTAAGGCTGTGTCCACGGGTCCTAGTCTCCTAGCCTAACAGAAACAATTTTCTAGCATCCACCTTTTCAAAGCCATGTATTATTTTGTACGTCTCTATTAGATCTCCCCTTAATCTTCTAAACTCCAACGAATACAATCCCAGTATCCTCAGCCGTTCCTCATATGCTAGACCTGTCATTCCAGGGATCATCCGTGTGAATCTCCGCTGGACACATTCCAGTGCCAGTATGTCCTTCCTGAGGTGTGGGGACCAAAACTGGACACAGTACTCCAAATGGGGCCTAACCAGAGCTTTATAAAGTCTTAGTAGTACATCTCTGCTTTTATATTCCAACCCTCTTGAGATAAGAGACAACATTGTATTCGCTTTCTTAATCACAGACTCAACCTGCATGTTTACCTTTAGAGAATCCTCGACTAGCACTCCCAGATCCCTTTGTGCTTTGGCTTTATTAAGTTTCTCACCATTTAGAAAGTAGTCCATGCTTTTATTCTTTTTGCCAAAGTGCAAGACCTCGCACTTGCTCACGTTAAATTCCATCAGCCATTTCCTGGACCACTCTCCCAACCTGTCTAGATCCTTCTGTAGCCTCCCCACTTCCTCAGTACTACCTGCCTGTCCACCTAACTTCGTATCATCGGCAAACTTTGCTAGAATGCCCCCATTTCCCTCATCCAAATCATTAATATATAATGCGAACAGCTGTGGCCCCAGCACCGAACCCTGCGGGACACCGCTCGTCACCGGCTGCCATTCTGAAAAAGAACCTTTTATCCCAACTCTCTGCCTTCTGTTAGATAGCCAATCCTCAATCCATCCCAGCAGCTCACCTCGAACACCATGGGCCCTCACCTTGCTCAGCAGCCTCCCGTGTGGCACCTTATCAAAGGCCTTTTGAAAGTCCAGATAGACCACATCCACTGGGTTTCCCTGGTCTAACCTACTTGTTACCTCTTCAAAAAATTCCAACAGGTTTGTCAGGCATGACCTCCCTTTACTAAATCCATGTTGACTTGTTCTAATCAGACTCTGCTCTTCCAAGAATAGGATATATTCATAACAGTTTCTAAATACAATAATTTAGGGAGCAGATGAATTTAGCACTGGTAATGTTGAATGAGATAAGTTGTTTGATGACATTGCAATAAACGAATCATTAGGGAAAGTGACCATAATATAAAGGATTTTCACATTCAGTTTGAAAACTAAACTCTTGGGTCCAAAACGTGTGTCTGAAACTTAAATAAAAGACAATTACCAAGATGCAAAGACAGTACTGTCTAACTCGAACTGGGAAGAAATCTCAAAAGGAAAGATTGTGAAAAGCAATGCTACACATTTAAATTCTGAAATGCAGACATATTCCATTAGGAATGAAAGATTCTATGAGCAGTATGGACCAGCTGCAGTTAAATAAAGAAATTAACAGGCCCATGTGAAATTCTTCTGTCTGCTATTTTCATTTAAACATTAAGCTGCTTCCTTGAATAGGTTATAATTGCAGACAAACACTTTTCATATCTAAATTCAACAGTACACAAACACAGTATTCATTGGGAAAAGATCGAAACACTGACAGAAACCAAACCAATAAAGTAAATCGGTAAATGAAGTATATTTTTGTTCTTGTATATATATGATTTGAATGTTGGAATACAGAATCAAATTTGTGAATTTGATGATGACGCCAAACTTGGAATGGTAACAGATGATGTTATTAATGGATTCTGACAGGATATAGGCTACCAAGTGGTAAATGTAATTGAATAAAATTAAGATGATTAATTTTTGAGAATGCATGAAGAGAAACAACATAGTATTATTGGCACCGTTCTGAAGAGTGTGCAAGAACAGAGGGGTGCAGATGGTGCTTATGGATTAATCTTTGAATGTGGCAGACAAAATAAGTTGGAAAATCTTCTTTCTGTTTTCTTGAAATTCATCAATTGAGGCATTGAATACTTAAGTAGGGAAGTAATGTTGTACCTTTATAGATTTGGTTAGGTCACAATTAGAATACTGAATCTTGTCATCACAGTTGAGGAAAAGTAGGTCCTGAGGGGGTGCACATGAGATACACTACATAAGTATTCGAGATCAGAAATAGTAGATGCATGATCAGCTTGGAAAAAATGAGATTATTAGTCTTGATAAAAGGAGATTAAGGGTATGACATCATAGAGGTGTTCAAGATTATAGTAGCTTTAGATAAGGGAGACAAGGCAAAACCTGTCCCACTAATTGACAGCACAAGATCTTGGGAAAATACATTTGAGATATTGGAAAATACATGCAGAGGAAATCCAAGGAAACTTGAGTGATATTGGCCTGGAATATGTAGCCCATTAGGGTAGTGGAAGCAGAGACAATCAATTGTTTCAAAAGGGAATTGGATGAGCACTTGAAGAAAGGGGCTACAGAGTAGGGCTACAGTGATCAAATAAAGGAGTAGGACTTACCTCACAAAAAGCCTTTAGACTTGATAGGCCATATGCTGTTTTTAGTGTCTCAACATTGTTCTATCTCCCATTCATATGCATTCATTACATGTGGGGAGCACTGACTAGATCAACACTTCTTGCCCATCTAATTGATCTTGAGAAGGTAACAGTGGGTTGTCGTCTGAAACCTTTGCACTCCATGTGGTGTTGACACACCTATAATACTGTTAGGAAAAGGGTTTGATTACATTGATCAACGACTGTGAAGGGGCAGTGGTATAATTCCAAGTCAGTATGGAGATGGTGACATTCCAAGGTATCTTTTTCTCTTGTCCTTCTGTGTGATAGAGGTCATGAGGCAAATTGGGAATTGAAAGGAAATTTGCTAACAGCCTTTATTTTCAACCATGATAATCTTAAGTAGTGAGTGACAATGCACTAACAATTGATATTAAACATTACTTTCACAGACTAAACAGGGAAGCCAAGATGACAATATGGCTTCTGCCACGGAAACTTGCTAATTCCAAAACACAAATCACCACCTATATCTCTGGACAAATGCACAGTAGATGCAGGTATAAAGCTGGCAATGAACAAAAGATGTTGAGAATCTAGAAAAACAGAAGTAGTGAATTATTTATGGATGGAAGCCGAGGATATCCAGTCATATACCATACAATTGATATCTATCACTGTTTCATTTATTGTGGCTAACTATTGAAATGATATGTAACATTACTCGTGCATGGTAAGAAGGGATGGTGAAGTGGTAATTTTCACCTTCATTGTTTAATGATATATCTGTACATAAGTTCTCTAACACAACTCTCCAGTTTACTGTGTAAGATTCTCTGTATGCTTATTCGAGACTGGTGCCTCTGCTCTTACATGACTGAAATGAATCTCATTATAAAACATTTATCAACACTCTAAATAAATACTGGCATTGCAAGAACAATTGAAAGGCAAAGATTTATGCAGCCAGTAATTTGCTACGTGACATGTGAATGCCTTTTCATCATCTATAAGGCATAAGTCAGGAGCATCATGAAATAGTCTCCATTTGCCTGTATGAGTGCATATCTATCAGCCAAGAAGCTCAACACCATCCAAGGTGAAGCAGCCTATGTGAAAGGCATCCAATCCAATCCTTTCTACATTCAATTCCTCCACATTTGATGTACAGGGACAACAATGTGAACTATCTGCAAGTTGCACTATAGCAACTCTCCAAGACACCTCCAACAGCAACTTTTAATCCCATGACCTTGACCATCTGGAAGGACAAGAACAGCAGATGCTGGACAACCTGCAAGCTCCTCTCCAAACTGCACACCAGCCTGCATTACATCCTCATTGTTCCCTCATTTCTTCCTGAATTAACATCCTTGAATGTCCTCTGAACAATAGTATGGGGGTACTTACACACAAAGGACTGAAGCAATCAAAAGTCAGCTCACCACAACCTGCAAGGGTGATTTGGGATGGATAATAAATATAACCTTAGCCAGTGATGCCCATACCCCATGACTAATGCAAAGCATTTAATTTTCACATTTCTTTTAAGAGGGAACACAACTCATTTCCTCCATTGTGCTAAGTAATTATCAAGAGAAGGATGTTGGACACAGATAGTAGACACAATAAAATAAAAATGCTTGTGGTTTATTACATTTCAGGACCATGAAACTCAATAGCTCAAGTCCAGATGAAATTGCATTTTTTCCGTTGTAACTATAAATTTCACAAAATACATTTTAATACTATTTAAGTAACATGTGCATATACACTAATGACTGCTGCTTCACAGCGCCAGGGAACCAGATTAGATTCCAACCTTGGGCGACTGTCTGTGTGGAGGTTGCACTTTCTCCTCATGTATGTATGGGCTTATTCCAGGTGCTCCGGTTTCATTCCACAATCCAAAGAAGTGCAGGCTAGGTGAATTGGCCATACTAAATTGACCATACCATTCAAGCATGTGTAGTTTAGGTGTATTGGTCAGGGGTAAATATAGAGTCATGGATTTGGGTGCGATACTCTTTAGAGGGTCAGTGTGGACTTGTTAGGCCAATCGGCCTGTTTCCACACTGTAGGGATTCTAAGATTCTAAGACTGACTGCTATTGAAATAACGATTTACTTGCATTTCTATCAACTGGTATTTTCAATTGCTGCTCACAATTTGGCCTTTTATACATTTGACAAATCATACACAGACTGTTTCACCATTATGTGGTATTCCTCCAATCTGTCGGCAGTTTTGACGTTCTCTGGACAAAAAGATTAAAATCTGTCTTGTTCCCCTTGCAATGTTCTCATGGTCGCATTATAATGGCGTCATATTATAATTACGCTTCATTAATTAGTTGACAAAATGCCCTATGCTGAACAAAGAGACCTTGGAGTGCAGATTCATAGTTCCTTAAAATTGGAGTCGCAGATAAATAGGATAGACAGGCAGGTGTTTTGTATGCTTCCCTTTATTGGTCAGAGCATTCAGTATAGGAGCTGGGAGGTCATGTTGCAGCTGTACAGGACATTGGTTCGGCCACTTCTGGAATATTGTGTGCAATTCTGGTCTCCCTCTAATAGGAAGAATGTTGTAGAACTTGGAAGTGTTCAGAAAGGATTTACAAGGTTGTTGCTAGGGTTTGAGTGTTTAAACTACAGGGAGAGGCTGAATATGCTGGGGCTGTTTTCCCATGAGTGTTGGAGGCTGAGGGGTGACCTTATAGATGTTCGTAAAATGATGAGGAGCATGGATAGGGTAAATAGACAAGGTCTTTTACCTGGAGTGGTTAAAAGAACTAGAGGGCATAGGTTTAGGATGAGAGGGGATAATTTTAAAGGGACCTAAGGAACATCTTTTATATGCAGAGGGTGGTGCACGTATGGAATGAACTGCCACAGGAAATGATGAAGATTGATATAATTACAATGTTTAAAAGGCGTCTGAATGGGTGCCTTGATAGGAAGGGTTTAGAGGGATATTGACCAAGTGCTAGCAAATTGCAGCGACACAGTGACTCTGTGGTTAGCACTTCTGCCTCACAATGCCTGGAACCCTGGTTCGATTCAAGCCTCGAGCGACTGTCCGTGTGGCGTTTGCACATTCTCCCCATGTCTGCATGGGTTTCCTTCCACAATCCAAAGATGTGCACGTTAGGTGAATTGGCCATGCTAAATTGCCCATAGTTCTCAGCGATGTGTAGGTTCGGTGCACTAGTCAGGGGTAAATGTAGAGTAATAGGGTAGGGGAATGCGTCTGGGTTGGTCACTCTTCAGAGGGTTGGTGTGAACTTGTTGGGCTGAAGGGCCTGTTTCCATATTCTAGGGATATTATTCTCTCATTTAAATGAGACTAGATTAATTTAGAATGTCGGTAGGAACGAGTTGGACTGAAGGGTATGTTTCCGTGCTGTACATATGTGTGATTCTATGACTCTATAAGAGACCAACACGTGACAGGGGAGAAACCCTAATGGCAGAAGGTTTTGGTAAATAGGCATTCAGAATCATCCGATCCTTTCAGTGACAAGGCTTTTACCAAATGTCATGTCTAAAAATAATCATATGGGACATCCTATAATGCTACGGTTTCACAATTCTCAACCAATATCACTTTGCAAAATAGTTGCCAAGATGAGGTTGGCCATCTGTCAATGACTACTGACCTCGTCCAATTTTGTAAAAAGATGCTATCAACATACCTGACACGATAACCTGCCGTGTATGCCAATTAAACCACAAGGTTTAGTTTTAAGGGTGGGGTTAACACGATGTTTTAGAATTAAGGGTTAGATTAATAGAATTAATGTAAATCTGTTTAGGCTTGTATTTAACATTGGATTTAGGGCTCGATGCTTTCGGATTGCCGTTGCAAAAATTGTACAAATGCCTGATTAGGTGTCTTTATTATCACAATTAATCCCACGTTGATATCTTCAAACTCACGTTGTACACATTTACTATTGCCTTTCATTTTGAAGTTGCATAACCTGCAGATTGTTCCTTTTGCAGACTGGTGTACACAGTCATAGTTATACATATCAAAACATCCTGCGAAATTCAAGTTCAAGCATCATTCGTTACTGTCGTTTCCAACATATCTTTACAAATCGGGCTAAATTTTATTTCACTTAATCTTCTATAATAATAATTTACGTTTCAAACATAAAATAATTTCAGTTCTGAGGAAGGATCACCGGATCCGAAACCTTAACTCACTTATTCTCCACAGACGCTGCTACACCTGCTGAGTTTTTCCAACAATTTCTGTTCTTCTGTCCGATTTCCAGCATCCACAGTTCTTTAGGGCTTTTTTTGTTGCTAAAACAGTGTCATTCTCCTTCATATTTTAACCTATTCATCTGGAGATCGACCAGATTGACTGATTGTCAATTCTCCTGTGCAGAACAGTAAGGTTTTACCATGAAGATCGCAATGTGCCCCGAAAGCTTAAGGGCAACGGGAAAACTGGAATTGTGGTTCTAGTAAAAAGCGCGCTTCAGAGACAAGTTAAAAGTTAAAATTACTTTCCAGCGCTTATCATTTTTCAGAGGCGAGACATACAGCCACCAATTTTCACTCTTCAGATTCCAAGTCAACTTCATTTATTGACTTTTAAAACAGTTAACCACAATTTACAACTTGAAACTAATGGCGAGAGATGGCGTACATTTCCACTGGTTCCATCTGCAGATCAACGCTATCGCGCAAGGAAATAGCGACCTCTAATGGCTTTAACATTCAACGAAGTCATTTGAAGGATTTCCAACTTTGTCGAAATAAAGAGGCCGCACAATATTTCATGACAAATAAAATCCAAAGGAAATTTTAAAATGTATCAGTTGACAGAAAGATGTCAGCTGTCTTGATTTCGTTACAGAAAAACATATTCATATCTCGCCTTTAACATGCACTGGACTTCCCAACGTGGCCACAGCCAACTTTTTAAGTTTAGTCGCACTTGTGATGTGCGAGACACCACAGCCAATTCGCGTGCACTGCACACTTCCCAAATTAACAATGCGATGATGACCAGGTAAACGGTTGCTCCTGTATGTTTACGTGTGTGTGCGCGCGCTTGTGTGCGTGTGTGTGTGTGTGTCTCAGATAGAACATAGAACATAGAAGATAGAAAAATACAGCGCAGTACAGGCCCTTCGGCCCTCGATGTTGCGCCGACTGAAGCCTACCTAACCTACACTAGCCAAATAACCTCCATATGTTTATCCAATGCCCGCTTGAATGACCATAAAGAGGGAGAGTCCACCACTGATACTGGCAGGGCATTCCATGAACTCACAACCCGCTGAGTAAAGAATCTAACCTTAACATCTGTCCTACACCAACCTCCCCTTAATTTAAAGCTGTGTCTCCTAGTAACAGCTGACTCCATACGCGGAAAAAGGTTCTCACTGTCAACCCTATCTAAACCCCTAATCATCTTGTACACCTCTATCAAATCTCCCCTAAACCTTCTTTTGTCCATTGAGAACAGCCCCAAGTGCCTCAGCCTTTCCTCATATGATCTTCCTACCATGCTAGGCAACATCCTGGTAAACCTCCTCTGCACCTGTTCCAGTGCCTCCACATTCTTCCTATAGTATGGTGACCAGAACTGTACACAATACTCCAGATAAGGCCGCACCAGAGTCTTATACAACTGCAACATGACCTCAGGACTCCGGAACTCAATTCCTCTACCAATAAAGCCCAGTACGCCATATGCCTTCTTCACAGCACTATTTACCTGGGTGGCAACTTTCAGAGATCTGTGTACATGGACACCAAGATCCCTCTGCTCATCGACACTACCAAGTAGCCTACCATTAGCCTAGTAATCCATCTTCTTATTACTCCTACCAAAGTGAATGACTTCACACTTAGCTACATTGAACTCCATTTGCCACCTTTCTGCCCAGCTCTGCAACTTATCTATATCCCGCTGTAACCTGCCACATCCTTCTTCGCTGTCCACCACTCCACCGACTTTCATATCATCTGCAAACTTGCTCTCCCAGCCATCAAGCCCCTCCTCCAGGTCATTTATAAAAATGACAAACAGCAATGGTCCCAAAACAGATCCTTGTGGAACACCGCTAGTAACTGCACTCCAAGATGAACCTTTACCATCAACTACTAAACTCTGTCTCCTTCCAGCCAGCCAATTCCTAATCCAAACCTCTAATGCACCCTCAATGCCATACCTCCGTAATTTTTGCAGTAGCCTACCATGGGGTACCTTATCGAACACCTTGCTAAAATCCATATACACCACATCTACTGCTTTACCCTCGTCCACTTCCTTGGTAACCTTCTTGAAGAACTCAATAAGGTTTGTGAGGCACGACCTGCCCTTCACAAAACCATGCTGACTATCCTTGATCCCATTATTCCTTTCCAGATGTTCATAAATCTTATCCCTTACAATTCTCTCTAAGACTTTGCCCACAACAGAAGTGAGACTCACTGGCCTATAGTTACTAGGGCTGTCCCTACTCCCCTTCTTGAACAAGGGGACCACATTTGCTATCCTCCAGTCTTCTGGCACTATTCCTGTAGACAATGACGACATAAAAATCAAGGCCAATGGCTCCGCTATCTCCTCCCTAGCTTCCCAGAGGATCCTAGGATAAATGCCATCAGGCCCAGGGGACTTATCTATTTTCACCGTTTCCAGTATTCCCCGGACCTCTTCCCTACATGCCTCAAAGCCATCCACTCTAATCACTTGTGATTCAATATTCACATCAGCAACAATGTCCTGTTCCTGAGTGAATACTGATGAAAAGTATTGATTTAGTGTCTTTCCAATCTCCTCTGCCTCCACGCACAACTTCCCACTACTATCCTTGACTGGACCGATAACTACCCTAGTCATCCTTTTATTCCTGACATACCTATAGTCTTAGGGTTTTCCCTAATCCTACCAACCAAGGACTTTTCATGTCCCCTTCTCACTGCTCTTAGCTCTTTTTTTAGATCCTTCCTGGCTACCTTATAACTCTCAATCGCCCCAACTGAACCTTCATGCCTTATCTTTACATAGGCCGCCTTCTTCCCTTTTACAAGGGATTCCAATTCCTTATTAAACCACGGCTCCCTCACAAGACCCTTTCCTCCCTGCCTGACTGGTACATACTTATCAAGGACACCCAATAGCTGCTCCTTGAACAAGCCCCACATATCATTTGTGTCCTTCCCTTGAAGCCTATTTTTCCAATCCACACATCCTAAGTCATGCCTCACTGCATCATAATTTCCCTGCCCCCAGCTATGACTCCTGCCCTGCTGTGCACACTTATCCCTCTCCATCACTAGAGTAAAAGTCACCGAGTTGTGGTCACTGTCCCAGAAGTGCTCACCTACCTCCAAGTCTAACACCTGGCCTGGTTCATTACCCAGAACCAAATTCAGTATGGCCTCACCTCTTGTTGGCCTGTCTACATATTGTGTCAGGAAACCCTCCTGCACACATTGGACAAACACCGACCCATCTAACGAACTCGAGCTATAGCTTTCCCAGTCAATATCTGGGAAGTTAAAGTCCCCCATAACAACCACCCTACTACTTTCACTCTTCTCCTGAATCATCCTTGCAATACCTTCCTCTACGTCTCTCGGACTATTAGGAGGCCAGTAGAAAACTCCTAACAGGGTGACCTCACCTTTCCTATTTCTAACCTCAGCCCAAACTACCTCAGATGGCAAGTCTTCCTCCATCGTCCTCTCCACCACTGTAATACTATCCTTGACAAACAATGCCACACCTCTCCCTCTTTTACCCACCTCTGACCCTACTAAAACATTTAAACCCTGGAACCTGCAACAGCCAATCCTGTCCCTGTTCTATCCACGTCTCTGTAATGGCCACAACATCGAAGTCCCAGGTACCAACCCACGCTGCAAGTTCACCTACCTTATTTCTTATACTTCTGGCATTGAAGTATACACACTTCAAGCCACCATCCTGTTTACCAGCATCCTCCTTCGAGATCGATGCTTTGTTCCTAACCTCCCTACACTCAAGATCCTGTACCCTAAAGCTACAGTCCAGGTTCCCATGCCCCTGCAGAGTTAGTTTAAACCCTCCCAAAAAGCACTAGCAAACCTCCCCCCAAGTATGCTGGTGCCCCTCAGGTTCAGGTGGAGACCATCCTGTTTATAGAGGTCCCACCTTCCCCAGAAAGAACCTCAGTTGTCCAGAAACCAGAATCCCTCCCTCCTGCACCATCCCTGTAGCCACGCATTTAACTGTTCTCTCTCCCTATTCCTCAACTCTGTATCACGTGGCATGGGTAACAGACCAGAGACAACAACTCTGTTCATTCTAGCTCTGAGCTTCCAACCTAGCTCCCTGAAAGCCTGCCTAACATACTCACTCCTCTTCCTACCTATGTCGTTGGTGCCAACGTGGACCACGAACTGGGGCTGCTCCCCCTCCCCCTTAAGGACCCAGAAAACACGATCAGAGACATCACGTACCCTTGCACCTGGGAGGCAACATACCAAACGTGAGTCTCTGTCGCCCCCGCAAAACCGCCTATCTGTGCCCCGACCTATTGAGTCCCCAATAACTATCGCTCTACCTTTCTCCGTCCTTCCCTTCTGAGCAACGGGGACAGGCTCAGTGCCAGAGGCCTGAACCTCATTGCTTACCCCTGGTAAGTCGTCGCCCCCACAAGTATCCAAAATGGTATACTTGTTATTGAGGGGAACGACTGCAGTGGGTGCCTGCACTGGCTGCTTCTTCCCAGTCCCCCTCACTGTCACCCATCTGTCTATAACTTTTGGAGTAACTACTTCCCTAAAGCTCTAATCTATGACCACCTCTGCCTCCCGAATGATCCGTAGTTCATCCAACTCCAGCTCCAGTTCCCTAACATGGCCTTGGAGGAGCTGGAGATGGGTGCACTACCCGCAAGTGTAATCAGCAGGGCTTCCCTCACCTCAAACATCTTGCAAGAGGAATATTGCACTACCTTCGCTGCCATCCCTCTGAAAGGTAAACTTTAAAAAGAAAACTGGATCTAAAGAAACAAACAAGCAAAATGCAGCACTTACCTGCTTACCACAATGGGTCTTATTATTAGGTTAGAGGAGGAGGGCGGGTGGGAGGCTCTACCCCTGTAGTGCCTCGGGTTCCTCGCCTGCACGCTTTTATAGAGAAAAGAAACCTTCCCAGGTAAGCTAGCGCGACACCAGCTTCTGGGTCCGCTAGGCGCTTAAAAAAAACGTTAAATTTTAACCGTTAAAAAAAACAATAACTGGACTATACCGCGACTTAAAATAAACACCATCAGACAGCCGTTACCTGCTCCACCGAGAGAGTGAGGCGAAGGCTTGGAGCTGCACGCTTTTATAGAGAAAAAAAACCTTCCCAGGTAAGCTAGCGCAACACCAGCTTCCAGGTCCGCTAGGCGCTTAAAAAAAACTTTAAATTTTAACTGTTAAAAAAAACAATAACTGGACTATACCGCGACTTAAAATAAACACCATCAGACAGCCGTTACCTGCTCCACCGAGAGAGTGAGGCGAAGGCTTGGAGCTGCACGCTTTTATAGAGAAAAAAAACCTTCCCAGGTAAGCTAGCGCAACACCAGCTTCCAGGTCCGCTAGGCGCTTAAAAAAAACTTTAAATTTTAACCGTTAAAAAAAACAATAACTGGACTATACCGCGACTTAAAATAAACATCACCAGACAGCTGTTACCTGCTCCGCCGAGAGAGTGAGCTGCTCTGCCAAGAGAGATAGATGCTGATTAAATGATAAAGATTGAAGACAGTAGGGTTAATTGCTTCGCTCTACTTCAAAGTAGTGGCATTGGATCCCTTAAGTTACCACAAGAGGGTGGATGTCGACTTGGTTTAACATCGCATCCGAAAAGCAGTGCTTCCGACAGCAGGACTTGTTCAATGCTACACTGGAATGCCAACATAGGTACTGCTGCTCTAGTCTGGAAGTGAGACAATCGCCAACCTTGTCCTTAGACAGGAGTGAGACCTGCCGCCTGGCACTCAAACCAATTTAAAGAAGAATGAAAACCTACGGCTGACCAGAGCAATCTAATTGGTATTTTGAGGAGGTATGACAGGGTGGATCATTCCAGAGAAAATGATTCCACTTGAAATAGAATGCAAAACTAGAACACACGGACATAAATACACAGAGTGAAATCGAAAAGACAGTTTAATATGCAAACGAAACACAAATAAATAAAATGATATGCAAATTGGATTAGACATGGCTAGTAGGAAGGAACAAAAATGCCAGAATATATCAGATGGGCTGAATAGTCTCGCCTTGTGCTGGAAGTTGGATGTGACCGTCAGTTGTTGAAAACAAAGCAATTCTGGTCTCCTTCGTGAAACTTGAAAGGGTTCAGAAAAGATTTACAAGGATGTTGACAGGGTTGGAGGTTTTGAGCTCTGGGGAGAGGTTGAGTAGGTTGGGGCTGTTTTCCCTGGATTGTCGGAACCTGAGGGGTGACCTTATAGAGGTATGTAAAATCATGAGGGGCATGGATAGGATAAATAGACAAAATCTCTTCCCTGGAGTGGGTGAGTCCAGAACTAGAGGGCATAGGTTTAGGGTGAGAGGGGAAAGATATAAAAGAGAACTAAGGGTGGTACGTGTATGAACTGAGCTGCCAGTGGAAGTGGTGACGGCTGGTCCAGTTGCAACATTTAAAAGGCCCCTGGATGAGTATAAGAATAGGAAGGGTTAGGAGGGATATGGGCCGGGTGCTGGCAGGTGGGACTAGATTGGGTTGGGATATCTGGTCAGCATGGACAAGTAGGACCGAAGGGTCTCCTTCCGTGCTGTGCATCTCTATGACTCTATGATTATGACCTGATCATACACTGGGCTGACTAACATTTACCAAGAAAAAGTAAATCAATGGTTCAGTCATTGGGCTTCATCAGAACTGGAAAATTAAGAAAGTGATCTTATGCAACTTACGTTTATAAAAAGCGTTTGAAACTCAAACACGCAGCAGTGTCTCCTGAGGAGTAAACAAAATCACACCCTGTCAAAAAGTGCAGAGGAAGAGAGGAGTGAAAGATCAATTCTTGTGGTGGATTAAATAAGAATTCTGCGTGAAAAGGAAGATGGTGTAGCAGAGACTTTGGATTGACTTTTGGAGCATAAAATCTAGGCAATGATGGCAAAGGACTGGCAGTATACAATATTCCACAGATAGGAGAATCGCGGGTGGAATCATTGACTGAACTGGTACTGAGGTAGGGAATAACAAGGCCAAGAGAAAATCAGAATTTTAAATTTGAGCCAATAGCCATAAGAAACATTTGCAGGTAAACGAGGATTGGGAGCTGGTGAGCAAGAGTTGGTGTAGGATAGCCAACGGGCAGCAAAGTTTTGAAAGAATACATTTTCTGTGAATTGGAGGATGGCCGTGCTGCAAGGACTGCATTTGGTGAAAACGGTTAAAATGTAACATGTTTGGTTGTGTAACTTTGTCAACAGTCGTTTTTTTCTTTTTTTTTCAGTTTATTGATTCCATTAATTTCCAAGCGCTAATAATGGAATTTAATGGATTGAGGTGGGATGAATACAGGTAATGTTGCAAAGGTAGAAGGTAACAATCTTTCCAATGAAGAGAACCCAGTGTTGCCATTACCGATAAAATAATTTGTCAATTTAGTTAGTCCGCTGTGCTGGGGTTGCAACCGGAATTACCAAAATGTTGCAGAAGGCCCTGGCGTGAAATAAACGGAAGAGTGTTGGGAAAACAGCGAAGTTGTATGAGACAGGAAATGCAGAGTCTGCTCCATGCCCATTTTACACCTCACCATTGCCCCCTTTTCATGAACGTGTGTGAATATGTGCATAGCACCAAGTCATCTGGAGAAGTTGCGAGGAGAAGTGGTTGTGGCAGAGGAAGGAGAAGGAAGATAATCAAGTGCTGAGAATTCCATTTCTGTTTGCAACACCGTAGCCCCCATTGCGGAAAACCGATCTACATCTAGAATAGGGCTTCTCAGTCATCTGAGATCACATCAAACCTGACTGCCGTTGTCCTTGATTCCGCGGGACTGCCCACAATGACGATATCGCGTGCCTGCGCACGTGAGTCTGCGTGTGCCTGTGAAATCTTGCAATATAACAATGGTTTTACTTGATTGACTTTCAAGTGCTTCGGAACACCCTAACTCCCATCGTTATATATCTAAGTCCTTTTATCTGTAAATGTGTGTGAACTTGCGCGCCGGTTTTCAATATGCGTCTATATTTTGATATGGTTTTTTTGGGCATGCTAAAGTGCATCTATGCTAAAGTGTATCTACATATAACTCATCTCAAGAACAATTCATTCGTTGTTCCATATTCGTTGAGCCATACTGCCTTAATACGTCTTACTTTTGAAATTCTCTTTAATATTTTAAATCCCTCCAATCCAGGACACTGCCTCTGCTCCAATTCTTATCTCGTGTCCAAGTCCAGTTTCTTGCATTTCACCATTTCCTGAACTACATAGGTCCTAATCTTAAGACGTTCATGCCGAATCAAGTCTGTTTTTGTCTCCTCTTTTCAAACCTGCCTCTCTGACGAAGGTGTTTTCACCGAAAAATTGTTCAATCTATAATGTTCCCTGCCAATCACCTTGATATTTTCCTACGTTGCAGGCGCCATATTGATGTGACTTGCCGAACGCTCGTGTCTCTGTGGTTCTGCTTATGTGTGGGAGTGCCTCCGTTTCCACTTGTTCCCTTCATAAAGGTTAATCTTACTTGTGACGCATTCTACGTTAATGGAGATTGCTGACCACCCAGGCACCTATTTTCGATTTATGTTTCGGCCGAGAGTTCATCACAGCCACAACCCCCACAACATATTTATTTTTAAATAAAGGTTCCTTACAGTTGAAGCGAATGGAAACGCTTGTGGTTGAGCCCGTCTTAGGACGTGCAATTTTAGCAGTCCTTGCTTTTTTTTTCGTTTTAGTTGAAAAGAGTGTAATTTTAAAAATGTATACTGTATCAAGTCTCGCAACTACCAAACAAGCTTCTTTAAAACACGTTCTGGAGTTGTATGTTTAGCAATGTCCCAGTGCGCTAACTCTGAAAAATAAATGAAATCCGAACCAATCGTGTTGACATCGCCTATATTTGGACGCTGTACATAACTAACTTTAGAAATGTGCAGCTCTTTGTCTTAGAATGTCTTATTTAGGGGAGCGTGAGAGAGGCGGCAATCTCTATAAATTACGGAGAGACGCCATTCTGTGCATCGATCACGCCTTTGCTTTCCTCTGAAACATCCAGCAAGTTCTCATTGTGCGTAAAGCCATCCAACACAGTAAATTATACAATTGGACTGAGAGAAGTCCTTATTGTAGACTGGAAATAACATTGGACAACTAGTAAATGGAAACCAAAAATCCATTTATGGCGAGAAAACAGAGTTACCGTTTCGCATCCAGTGACCCTGCAGACCAAAAAATGTATTTATGTGGCTTATTTCATGACCTCTTGAGATTCCAATCCGCTTTACAACAAATGAAACACTTTAATTGTGCCGCCAATATTCTCATGTTCCTAGCAGCGAAGTCTCACAACTGAAACATCACAATGAGCAGATTCAAGAAAAACACAAATAACTGGGAATTTTGGAAATCAGAAACAAAAACAAAAATTGCTGGGGAAAACACTCAACAAGTCTGACAACATCTGTGGAGAGAAAGCAAAGTTGATGTTCTGAACCCGAAATGTCAGCTCCGCTTTCTCCATGTTGCTAGACCTGCTCAAATTGATTTTGGTTTTGAGCAGATTATTGTTGTGCAAGTTTCGCTTCATTGCATTGTAAATTACACCTTTCAGCTCTCTGCTGAAGATAAGGGATAGGCTTATGGAACGTAAATTGCTCAAATTCAATTTCTCCTGCTTCTTTTTTGTTGACTGTGTTGAAATAATGGAATTACTCACGTTTTAGTATTGCAAGAAGATCGAAGATAACAATGACATATCCCTGGCGCTGTGAGGCTACTGTGCTAACCACTGGGCCATCTTAATACTTCCGCTTCACAAAAATGTATCTATTGCGGATTGAAAATTAACAACTGGTTTAGGATCCGCTGCTATTTGTGGAGTGAGTTCCAAACCTCACTTCACCCTTTGTGTGTAAAAGTGCTTCCTAACATCTCTCCTGAATAGTCTAGCTCTAATTCTCAGACTCTGTCCCCCAATTATTCCGCAATCAGTGGAAATAGTTTATCTTTACCTACCCTGTCTTTTCCTTCTAATACCTTTAAAAACTTCAATCAGATCATCATTTTTAAATTATAAAATACAACCAGAGATATAGAAAATAATGCTGGCTGATATTGGTTCGGGGATAAAAATATCCGACATTGCTCACAACTTTAAGTAATGTAGGCAAAAGTGAGGACTGCCGAATCTGGAAACCAGAGTTTAGATCAGAGTGGTGCAGGTCAGGCACCATCCGAGGAGCAGGAAAATCGACGTTTCGGGCAAAGGTTCTTCACCAGGAATAGAGGCAGGAAGCCTCCAGGGTGGAGAGATAATTGGGTGGCTGGGGGGGTAGGGTGGGGTAGGCAGGGGAGAAGGTAGCAAAGAGTGCAACAGGTGAATGGGGGTGGGGTTGGAGGTGATAGGTCAGACAGGAAGGTGGGGGAAGGTAGCAAAGAGTACAATAGATGAATGGGGGTGGGAATGGAGGTGATAGGTCAGAGGGGAGGGTGGAGTGGATAGGTGGGAAGGGAGATTGGCAAGTTGGACAGGTCATTCCACCCGACCTTAACTTCACCTGGACCATCTCTAACAGCTCCCTTCCCTTCCTGGCCCTCTCCATCTCCATTAATGACTACCGACCTGACACTGACTTTTTTCACAAATGCACTGACTCCCACAGCTTCCTGGATTACACCTTTTCCCACCCTACCTCCTGCAAAAATGCCATCCCATATTCCCAATTCCTCTGCCTCCGCCGTATCTACTCCCTGGAGGACCAGTTCCACCACAGAACACACCAGATGGCCTCCTTCTTTAGAGATCGCAATTTCCCTTCTCACATGGTTGAAGATGCCCTCCAATGCATCTCACCCACATCCCGCACCTCCGCCCTCAGACCCTCCCCTCCAACCGTAACAAGGACAGAACTCCCCTCCTCACTTTCCACCCTACCAACCTTCGCATTAACCATATCATCTGCCAACATTTCCGCCACCTCCAAACGGACCCCACCAGCAGGGATATATTTCCCTCCCCACCCCTTTCCATTTTCCACAAAGACCGTTCCCTCTGTGACTACCTGGTCAGGTCCACACACCCCAACAAACCACCCTACCTTCCTGCCACTCTCCCCTGCCACCGCAGGAATTGCAAAACCTGCACCCACACTGCCTCCCTCACCACCATCCAAGGCCCCAAAGGAGCCTTCCACATCCTTCAGAGTTTCAGTTGCACATCCATCAATCTCATTTATTGTATCCGTTGCTCCTGATGTGGTCTCTTCTACACTGGGGAGACTGGATGCCTCCTCGCAGAGCACTTCGGGGAACATCTCCGGGACATCCACAGCAATCAACCCCAGCACCCCTGGCCCAACACTTCAACTCCCCCTCCACTCTGCCAAGGACATGCAGGTCCTGGGCCTCCTCCACCGCTGTTCCCTCACCACCCGACACCTGAAGGACGAACGCCTTATCTTCCACCTTGGAACACTTCAACCCTAGAGCATCAATGTGGACTTCACCAGTTTCCTCATTTCCCCTCCCTCCACTTTACCTCAGTTCCAACCTTCCAGCTCAGCACTGTCCTCATGACCTGTCCTACCTGCCAATCTCCCTTCCCACCTGTCCATCCTCCCCTCTGACCTATCACCTCCATCCCCATGCAAATTCACCTATTGTACTCTTTGCTACCTTCTCCCACCCTCCTCTCTGACCTACCCCCTCCATCCTCACCCCCATTCACCTATTGTACTCTTTGGTACCTTCTCCCCAGCTCCACACCCCCCGCCCCATTTATGTCTCCACCTTGGAGGCTTCCTGCCTCTATTCCTGATGAAGGGCTCTTGCCTGAAATATCAATTTTCCTGCTCCTCGGATGCTGCCTGACCTGCTGTGCTTTTCCAGCACCTCTCTGATCTAAACTTTCAATACTGTATGCGAGTTGGGACTTCATGTTAAGGTCGTACAGAGCGTTTGTGTGGCCTCATCTGGAATACACTGTCCAGTCTGGTCTCCCTGTTATACAAAGGGTATTGTTAAATTGGAGAGGATTGAGCAGAGATTTACCAGGATAATTTCAAGAATGGAGGGGCTTGAGTCACAAGCATAGGCTGGAGAGTCTGGGACCTTTTTGCACTGGAGTGTTGGAGATTGATTAAATAGAGGGGTACAGTTAAGGTGAATGCAGGTGTCTTTTCATTGGGGTGGGGGATTTCAAGACTAGGGATCATTTTTTAAACTTAAGGAGAACATTTATTAAACGACCTGAAAGGCTTTTTTTATTAAACAGGGAGTAGTTGTTGTGTGGAATGAACTTCCAGAGGAAGTGGTGGATGTAGGTACAGTTACAACACTGTATTTAAAAGACATTTGGATAAGTACATGGATACGAAATATTTGGAGCATATGGGCCAAGAACAGGCGGGTGGGACTACTTTGATTTGAGGTTATGGTTGGCATGGACTGGTTAGACCAAAGGGTCTGTTTCCATACTGTATGACTGTAAGACCTGGGGTGCATGTACATTTTTTTAAGGTAGCAGGACAAATATAAAGGATTCTTAGCATCATTAATAGAGCGATGGCGCATAAAGCAAGAAAGTTGCACGAAGCATTTGTTAAGAACTATTTAGGTTTCAGCTGAAGCGTTATGTGCAAACTGTCTACCATCTATTAGAGAGGGTTTCACGACAATGGAAACACCGCAGAAGATGTTTGCCAGAATGTAAACGAGGTTGTGGAATTTAACCTCGTGGAGAGACTGGGAAGCTAAGGTTTTTCTCGTTAGAATCGAGAAGGATGTGGTGAATTGATGCTGGAGGTCAGCGTTCACAACAGTTTTATAAGGCAAACTAAAGAAGAGTCACAAATTAAATGACAAAGTGTTAACGCGATTTACAAAAGCACTAGAGGCTACTGAGAAGAAACGGGGTACAACTAGTCCTGTCCGTTGTTACCAGTGCGGTGACAAACCAATAGAAGGCGGAACAGATTTGGAAACTACAAGAAACTGAACACAGTGCATAATCATTGTCCCACTTCCCCGTGTTCGGATTCTGATGAAGCCAGACTCCAAACGTCAGCTCTACTCTCTTCCCACAGATGCTGTCAGACCTTCAGTTTCTCCAGCAATTTCAGTTCTTATTCCCACTTCCATTGTTATCCTTTCTTTTAATTGCTCTCAGCAAAATGGTGGTCTCTTTACTCCGCTTCTCCGCGCAGTTTCATTTGGAAATGCCCAAAAACAGCCCGTGAATATTACTTGCTGCCTTTCAGGCTGTTAGATTAATAGCTGCAACTGCGAACCAAGTGAACAGTGGTCTGGAATTTCACATTTGTCGGGAGTAAAACTAATATTCCCATCGACAGTCCTGGACGGGAGAAAGGGAATTGAGCAGGATTATTAATTTTAATTGTTATTCCAGTGATGTCTGCTTCAGATTGTAATGGACTTGCAGGCCCCAGGCTAAAGATTTTCTCACTCTCACTGCCCTGCATGGAGGCGAATACTTTAGGTGGGATACTGGAGACATGGCCATGCCTCCGACCTGAACCATTATTTTCAGACTGAGCCAAGGTACGAACATTGTTGTTGATAAATTATTGAAAAGCTGGTAGCGTCAGCAAGACTTTGCCATCAGATAGAATCTGCTCAACCTGTAGTGAGCAGGGAACCTCCCAGTTCCTAGACATCTGGGACGCAACACTTGTCATGTGACATCTTAGATCATGGTAATCGGTTTGATAAAATTTTCCTACCAAACCATTCAGTACACTATCCACATCTACAACAACAAGCCAACGACGTTTTTAAAAATCTGAAATATGTTGGTGGCAGTTATAGTACCGTATATGACTCTCCTTGGCATAATTTGGACAGGTACGTTTAATTACGACATGCTCCTACGCCAAATCTTTTGCATTCTTTTTAGAGGATAGTGCAATAGCTCTGCGTTGTACAATTAAATACTGTGCTGCTCCACTTTGATTGCGAGAGATTTCAACAGTTCTTGCATTTTACTTCGCGAAGTCCATTTTCCCTATGTCTGTCGTATTCTCATCAAGCAACGAGTTGAAAGGTTGTTAGGGATGCTTGGGAAAGCGGAGTCGAAGCTGCATTCAGAACAGAACCTAGCCGAGCAGGTTTAAGAGGCTGAAAAGCCTCATCTTACTTCGTGTTCGTTTGCAAATATTATCGTGACTCTTTCTTTTCTGATAGCGGCTGAAGTAACTTTGAGAAAAGTGAAACAGTTCCCTAAGTTGTTGAGCGTCACCAGAGGTGGGAATGTTTCCATGTTCTGCATGTTTCCGATCTTTGAAGAAACTCCTGATGTTTATTGGCGGAGACGGGGTGAGGAATCGTTTCTGGAGCCAGACAGCAGAAAGCGAATCAATACAAACAAAGGAACAAGTTCTTTTAAGATCCTAAACGCCAGTCTAGCTGACGCCGGAGTGTATTTCTGTGAGGTAAAGCACCGGCGAAGGTCGATTGAAAATGGAGGTGGCACACAGCTGACTGTTTACGGTAAGGATCCTTGTATCGGGATAGGCTGCTTTTCAGTTTTATTAGATACGTGCAATTTTTTTTATCGCTAAGTGAAGATTCTTGGAATTGCTTTTAAATTGATTAATGTTTCTTTGCCATTGAGTTCGTGTTAAACAGCAACCGGCTAACTCTCGCTATTTGAGTACTTTAGTCTAAGACCAATTTCACTCGCTTGCTCTCCTGATACTAGAAACGGTTGTATCTCCAAACAGTTATTTTTGTCCGCTTATAATTCCTCTCAAACGAAGATATCGACATAGAATAGAAGTTTAAATTTTGGTTTGGAATGAATCAATGAGTTAAGGAGGCATTGTCCCTTCTCTCCGAAGTAACCATGTTGATGTGCGACAATGGGAACAATTCTACCATTCCTGGGTCCTATCTTTCGCCGCCCTTAACTAACGCAGATCCAGGGTTAAAGAATAATACAATTCTGAGTCTTGGCTATGCACTTAGTGCAGGCCATAAAACGTGCAAATTTATATTATTTTGTATTTCAAAAATTTCGGAAATTATGCATGTATAGAAAACATCGAAATTGTTCCTCAATAATCACACAAACAACGCAAATTTAACAAGGCCCCATATCTCAGGTTATATGACGCCTATAGATTGTGCGGACACTGATTCACGTCTGTTAAAGGTAAAAAAAAAGAACGCTGAGAAAAGCAGGAGAACACAGAGATCAGCAGACTCAATGAATGTAGGGAAGTACAAAAACTCTGGAATTACATAAGACATGCGCTCAGAATAGAATTTTCCGTCTTGGATTCTGCATCTGTGCGGATGTTATGAACTTCACACTGATCAGTAATTAACAAGGCGAAGGACGGTATACACCTGATAAGCTGTTCCCATTGGTGGAGAACACCAGAGGATACAAATTTAGGATAATTTCCAAAACAGTCAGCAATGTCGTACAGCAAAGTTTTCTAAGGATCTGGAGTGCACTGCAGGAGACTCCGGGGCTGTCATGGCTATCCCTACCTAAAAAATAATTATAAGGTGCAGGGATGAGGTGTAAAGGAGGAAACCAATAACAAGAATCGCAGTGGATGTGGCAGCATTTGTGGAGAGATATACAGTTAACGTTCAAAATTTGATTTGAATCTTCTTCAGGATATGCTTAAAGGAAATTTGCGAGACAAAATGTTTAGTACCGCAAACCTTCCCTACTGCACTGAGGGGAGAAAGGATTCAGCAGCACACTGCGGTGTACTGTCTTCGAATGATTTGCACAGAGGTCCGACTGCTGCTAACCCCAATCCCATTCCAGGATCTCTTTCCGAACATTCTGACTGTCTTCCTTCGTGTTACCAGTCCTGGGAGATTCAAACTCTTTGCTTATAGTTTCACATATTCCTGATATTTTGTTGTGGGGATAGAACACTTCAATGTTTAAAATTAAACGATAAAGAGCATAAGTATTGTCACGCTATGAATGTAACAGCATCACGGATGTAGTCAAATGAGGAGATATTCCATTAAATTTTTATTTTCTCCTTTAAGTGTCGCCGTTGCCACTGAAGCTCATTCAAGTTGAAGGGATTTCCGCTGATTCCCTGAAACTCGTGTGTAAAACCGCTGCCTGTTACCCGGAGCCCATCGGTATCACCTGGCGAAGAGATGGTGTCGAAAATCTGACCAGTATACAAACCGTGAAGAAGACAGCAGATGGGCTTTATGAGGTTTCCAGCTCTTTGGAAGAAGCGCATCCCGTCAGGAGCGGAGTGGTTTATACCTGTCTGGTGTCCCATGTTTCCCTTCCTGTACCCGCCAGTGTCAACTACACCATCAATCCAGGTGAGACTGGAAACATTTGCCGCTCTGAGACAAGTGTTCCAACTTGAGTTTAGAGAGTAGACATCTAGCTGAACAGCTGTCCAAACGAGAGGGCGAGGGTGAATATGGACTGTATTGACTCCAAAGCAGCATAAATGTAAAAAAAACAAAATATTCAAAATAGATTTCAGTGAAAGGTGGAGAATATACCCATGAAGAGATTTGAAAGATAAAAGATAATTCTTTATCAAATTCTTGTCGAAAAAAACTGAAGTTACACCTAAAAAGACGTTGTGGAACGTTAGAAAAGAAATTGTAGGCCCGTAGCAGAGATATTTCTAACATCTAATACCACTGGTGAGGTGCCGGAGGACTGTTGGGTAGATATTATTGAGCCTTTACTTAAGAAAGGCTGAAATGAGAAGACTGGGAATTGTAGACCTTTGAGTTCAATAAGGACATTTAAATGGTCATTGGTTGACATATGGACGAGAATGGAATAGTGTAGGTTAAATGGGCTTCAGATTGGTTTCACAGGTCGGTGATGCGACACTGCGCTGTAATGTTCGATGTTCTACTTGTAAATTGTTAGAGCCAGTTGTGATAGACAGGATTTGCATGGATTTCGAAAGGCAAAGACTCTTTAGAGATAGTCACCAGCATTTGTGTGTGGGAATTTGCATCTCACAAACGTGACTGAGTTTATTGAGGACGTGACCAAGAAGATAGATGGAGGACAGAAGGGTAGATGTTGTCAAATGGGCTTTAGTAAAACCTCTGACAAGGTTTTGACTGGAAGATTGTTTAGTAAAGTTAGATCACATTGGGAATCAGGGATAGCTTGCCAATTGGATGCAAAACTGTCTTGATGGGAGGAGACAGATGGTGGGTTTAGAGGGTTGTTTTCAGACTGGAGGTCTGTAACCAGTGGTGTTCCATTGGAATCGCTGGACCCACTGTTGCTTGTCATTTATACGAACGATTTTGATGCGAATTCAGGAGGTATGGTAAGTTTGCGAATGGCACCAAAATTGTTACTATAGCACAGTGAAAAAACTTTATCTAAGATTATAAAGGGATTTCGGTCAACTGGACCAGTGTGTCAAGGAGTGGCAGGTGAAGTTTAATTTGGATCAATGTGAAGTGCTGTGTTTTGGTAAGATGAACAAGGACAGGATTTATACAGTTAATGGTGGGGCATTGGGATTGTTGTCAAACAGAAAACTAAGGTTTAAGGTATATATTTTTTTGAAAGTTGCATCAAACATATACTGGATGGTAAAGTAGGCATTTGGCACAGTTGTCTTCATTGCTCAAACAATTGGGTAAAGGAGTTGAGACATCATGTTGTGGCTGTACAGGAAGTTAGTGAAGCCACTTTTGGAGTACTGTGCACAGTTCAGGTCACCCTGCTATTGAAAGGATACTATTAAATTGGAGATTATGTTTAAAAGATTTATGTGGATATTACCTGGACTGGAGGGTTTAAGTTATAGGGAGAAGCTGGATAGGCTGGGAGGTTTTTCACTGGAGCATATGTGGTTGAGTGGTGACCTTATAAAGGTTTATAAAATCATGGCAGGCATAGATAAGGTGAATAGCAAAGCTTGATTTCTTGAGGTAGGAGAATTTAAAACTAGAAGGCATATTTTAAGGTAATAGGTGCAACATTTTCACACAGAATCTGGTTGAAGTGAGATGAACTGCCAGAGGTAGTGATAGATGCAGCTCCAATTACAACATCTGAATGACATTGGGACAGGTAAATGAATAGGAAAGGTTTAGAAGGATATGGGCCAAAGACAAGTAAATAGTTAGTTTGGGAACCCTGGTCGGCACGTATGAGTTGGACTAAAGGATCTATTTCTGTGCTGTATGACACTTTGACTCTATAAAGATTAACTAATTGATAATGGAAGCTGAGAGCAGGAGATAATACGAAATGCAAATGAAAGCAACCCATGTCATGACAGGACTGGGTGTGGGGTGGGTAAAAACATGAAAGGATGAAAGGGGCTATAAAGTTCTTTAACCCCATGTTGAATTCTGAAGGCTGCAGGGTCCACAAGCAGAAAACTAAATATTGTTCCTCAAGCTTGTTCCGAGGCTCACTAGAACATTACAGCAAGCCTGTTTTGAAGTGACAGCCAACTCTGGGTCATGTTTGCAGTCATAATTTAGGTATTCTGCAAGGTGGTCACCCAGTCTGCATTTCGTTTCCCCAATGTTGAAGAGACTGCATTGTCAGCAGTGAATGCAATAGACCATGGTTAGTGAAGTGCAGATAAATTGCTGCTTCACCTAGAATCATGGAATACATAGAACATGGAAGCTTTGATTCTGGAGCTTTGATTAGTGAGGAGGGAGGAAGCGAAGGTGCAGGTGTCACGTGTTTTCCCATTGCATGGGAAGGAATGGACTGGGGTGTCCTGGAGGCAATGGTCCAAGCGGAAGGCTGAGATGGAACATATGCCTGATGGTGGCATTACTGGAGGTGGTGGAAATGGTGGCTAATGATCCTTTGGATGTGAATGCTGCTGGGCTGATAGGTGAGCACCCAGGAATCCTTGTCATTGCTGTGCGAGGGAGGGGAAAGTGTGAGGGCCAAAGTGCGAAAGATGGGTTGAACACAGCTAAAGGCGACTACAGTGGCGGGAATCCTCCTTGAGGAGAAAGGTGGATATTTCTGAGACCCCAGCCGAAGGTCGCACCATCAAAACAAATACAGTGGAGATGGAGAATCTGGGAGAACGGGATGGAGTCCTGTCAGGAAGCAGAGTATGCGATAAGATAAAGGTGGGAGTTGATGGATGTGTGATGGATACCAGCGGCCAACCTATCCCCAGAAATTGATAATTGTTTCCAGTTCAGAATGGGAAAGGGAAACCGCACTGATGATGTCATCAATATACTGAGGAAAGAGTTGTGGGTGGCGATCGCAATAGGATTGGAACAAGGAATGTTCCACGTATCTCAACAGAGGTGTAACTGGAGCCTATGCAGGTATCCATGGTACGTTATGGTGTGGGTTGTTTTTAGTGCAGTCACCCGTTTTCACCTACTCTTGGGCTTAATATCGCATTACATGGATCGCTTTCAGCGCAGCTCATTCATTCTTTCCTGGTCTTATCATTTTTCAGCTTTTCTTCTGTCCTAGCCTGTTCTCCATAATCTACCTGTTGACTTACCTCTTTCATATCTCTCTCTGGACTCCAACTCCACGTATCCACTCATCACCCCCTCCCCCAATTTCGACTTCAGCATAAATGCCACGTGTTCCTAATTGATAACAATTCTGTCGGAGAGCCACTGGACTGGAAACGTTACTCTGCTTTCTTCCCGGCTGCCAGACGTGCTGAATTTCGCCAGTAATTTCAGTTTTTGTTTCAGATTTCCAGCACCCGCAGTTCTTTGTTTTGTTAAAACAAGATCAGTTCTCGGACAGTTACTTTTAGATCCTCTGTTTACACATTTAAAATATGTAAATGTATCCATCTGGTATCTCTGCATAATGAACTCCAGATTTCCCGCCCCAAGACCTTCGCGTATCTGATTCTCTCTGCTTTCACACGCTCCCGAAATCTGTCTCTACCTGTTCTCATATCACTTTTTTTGTCTGGGCTGTGTTCGATAACGTGCCGTGGAGAGCGCTGGGACATTTTGCAATGCTTTAGGGATTTTACAAATGCGACATTCACTGTGGAAGGCCGCTGAAGGGAAGCACGGTAAGTTGGAAAAGTAAGACCTTTTACTTTTGACAAACAGTACAGAGAGAAGTCTCTTGTGTCTTTCTGGAACTGTTCCCTCCATAAATTGCATTACAGGCCTGTAGCTGATTTGTCATTTGAAACACGTTGTAATCCTTGAAGACATACTACCTACAGAAAAGGGATCATGTTTATTGGACATGATCGTCCTGGGATACTCCTTTGCATCTCCCCCTCCTGTGTCTGATCCACGATTCTCTGCATATAAATCTCGCTATGCTCTGCAGTTTCTTATTCAAATATCGATTCTGCAGATAAAGTTGCCACTCACTCTCTAGCGTTTGGATGGACATTCGGCGTGTTGGCAATTTTACTTTTGATATTCGTTTTGACAAGACTCAAGTTAAAGGCATCAGCTGGTAAGAATCTTAATTATTTCTCCGAATACTGTCAGTTTCTAAGACCCAATGTCTTTTTTTAAATGTTTTAGCGTCATAAAAAGACAAAGCGCAGATGAACAGTGATTAATTGTAGAGGAATAACGAGCATTTTAAATAACGAAGTTGCTATCTCAAGCCCGCTACATGATCAGCAGTACAGTTGGACAATATAAACCGAGTATACGGTTTTAAATGCGAGGATTTCACCTTCTCATTCAAAATCTTCCGTCGATTTCTGCACGAAATCTCGTTCTAAAAATAATAGTCCAGACCTTGAAATATATTAATTTTGAAATGATAAAATCTGGACTGCTATTCAGGTTGTATTTCCAAAGTAGCATTGCGATGCAAAAAGTACTGTGGACTTACCACCTGTTTGACACCACCCCACAGAAACAAAGTCTGATCCGTTGCGTATAGCCTCACTGCAGCTTTTAGAAAACTCACAGCATTTTGTGAGTTGGACTTCTTGACCATGCTAGGTTGCCGGTTTCGCGAGTACGCTCAATAAATTATTCAAGGTGGGCTCCTTTTCTTTCCTTTAGGCATTTCGGCGGAAGTGAATCAAAATGGAATGCAGGTAGGGTGACAATGTTCCGAAAAGAGCGGTTAAGAATGACTCCAATCATTAGGAACATTAATTAGAATCATAGAATCCCTACAGTGTGGAAACAGGCCCTTCGGCCCAACAAGTCCACACAAACCCTCCGAAGGGTAACCCACCCAGATCCATTTCCCCTCCTACTCTACATTTACCCCTAACTATTCTACCTAACCTACACATCCCTGAACACTACGGCAATTTAGCATGGTCAATTCACCTAACCCGCACGTTTTTAGATTGTGGGAGGAAACCCACGCAGGCATACCAAGAATGTGCAAACTCCACACAGACAACTCCTGAGGATGTGAGGCAGTCGTGCAACTCAATTAAATGTCACAGAATCATAGGACTCAAATACCCTGTGAGGACCTTTGAAAATACCTATCCGATCAGCTCAATTCCTCACTCTTTACATTGACTTCCCGTACCTTTTGCGACTCTGAGATCGCCCCTTATCGTTCTCTGTCCCAAGGATATCAATCACACATATTCTGGAATCCACAACGTAATGGTAGTCTCTCATCCACAACACCATTGCAGAAAATCTCTTCTGTATCCTTTCCCGGATGTTACATCCTCCTTCAAAATGGAATGGCCAATATACAGCACCACGATTCAACTGAGTGCTAACCAATGATTTACAGTGTTAAACACAAACGATATCATTATTTATAAGGTTAAGATAACTTTTTTTTAGTGTAACATACATTTCTGATTGGGGTAACAGTGGGCTAGCCTTTCTGTCAGATTAATGAATACAGCATGGAATTTGAAGCCTTTCTTGCGGAGGTTGAGAGTCGATAAAGTGTGCCGCTGGAAAAAGCACAGCAGGTCAGACAGCGTCGGAGGAGCAAGAGAACCGACGTTTTGGGCATGACCCTTCATCAGGTTTGGGGAAGGGAAGGGGGTTGAGAAATTAATAGGGGGAGGGGGGTTTGGACTAGAGGAAAGGTAGTAAAGGCAGGACCTACTTCCTTGCCACATTTGAGGAAGACTGTGTGGGTCCTTGAGAGGATACAGAAGAGATGTACTAAGATAGTTCTAGGGATGGGAGATTTTATCTATGAGACTAAGTTGGAAGAGTAGAGTAGTTCTCCATTTCGTAAAGGAAATTGGTGATGTAATAGAGGTGTCAAGAATGTGAGAGGTTTAGCTAAACCAGACAAGGAAAAAAAAGCTATTCGCGCTAGTACATGCTACAGCGACTATTATGTAAGGTTTTGGGAAAGAGATTAAAAGGCATGCTCTGTTTGTTTTTGTAACTTTTGGTAATCATCCAGAAGTTAATGTGCACCAGTGTCGAAGAAACGGAGATGATCAGTGATGTCAGAAGGAAATTGGATGGGCATGTTAATGAAATTAACTTGCAGACCTTCACTGATGAAGCATGGGAGGGGGTTAAACTTAATCGCTCTGAGGAAGAGACTCCCCATTGACTTTGCCCTCTGCTTCAATTTGACTATATTTTTAAATTATTCATGGGATGTGGGTGTCACAGGCTGGCCAGCATTTAATCCCCATACACAATGGCCCTTGAAACTGCTGCTGTTCAGATGGTGTAGGTACATGTATAGGGGAAGGTAGCTATTATTAACCTAAATTGCCTCAAGCAATGAGGTAATGGACTAACAGGTGATCTTAAATATTACTCTCACAGACTGAACAAAGAGATGAAGATAACACTGTATCTTATGCAGTATTACAGCTTGCTAATTTTAAGAAAGCGGCAAAACCTGAACAGCAGAACAACCATACAGTATACTCAGAAGTAAAAGTGGAAAACAAAGAGACAAGCTGAGAACCCAAATAAAGTCTGAAGATGTGAACTATTTGAAAGGTACAGGTGTCGGATATTTGATTATACATTAAAAACACATCACTCATACACTTTACTGCGGCTACTGGAAAGACAACAGGCTGGAACATCACAAGCATTGTATGTGGATGTTGAGTAGTGACAGCAAAGTTAAATATCACTTTCAATATTGGGGCAGTAAACTGGCAGAACATGCTGAAAGTCAGTACAGCTACCTACAGATAAAGATACTGGATTGCAGGATCACAGGCTGGACATTGGCACATCTGTAGATGAAACTGCTTGCTCATTAACTTCAAATGCTTATGTATGGTAACACTCCTTTATTTACATCTGTATATTGTACATTCTCAAATACAGCTCTCTGGTACAATGTCAAAGATCTGTTCACATGTCCATTTGATACTGGTGATTTTTTTCCTTACTCTTGTCAATTGTGTGATCTCATTACACCACCTCAATCAGGAGCCTACTATATAGTTCAATATCAACTCTACTGCATCAAGGAGAGTTTGTACAGCAAGTTTTCTTCTCCCCTAGGCACAACATTCACAATTTGCTCCAGATTATGGTTGACATTGCACACATTTGGATGACTTTAAGAACTATTGCAAGCTACTACTTCAATAAAGTACCAGGCAAGGCTCAAGATCTCATAGCTCTGTAAGGCAGTCTTGAAGTCCAAAAGAGTGGCAACCAATTGAACTAAATAAGACCAATGTTATGTTTAAAATAATGTTCAGCAATAATTTACAGTACTAGATTTACAAGATGCATTGTGTCCTTCATCAGCAACATTTACAAACTTCATTAACTGATCCTATTTTAAAATAGTCATGTTTCAGAGGACAGGCAAACCCAACATGCAGAGACCCAGTAGAGGGAAACTCATTAAAGTATACTAGAGACTACAGGTAGCAACTTGTTTTTTGCTTTACCCAGAGAAACACAATTGTGTTCGGGTCAAAACCTAGAGGTCTAACAGGGTCAATATGAGATCTGGTTTTGATAAGGGAGTGCTGCATCACACACTCTCACGCACACAAACGTGCACATTGTCTAGGCCCAATATGTTTTGCAGTGAAGAATAGTTAAAATCAATTAAATTCTTAGTACAACTGACATGAGAGGGACTTCTAGGAATTCAAATAGGACAGAGGAAAAAACAAACAAGTCCCATCGCTAAGTCATATAACCGGATAATATTTGCTGCCACGACTTCAACAGATCATTTGGGGGTGGATAGAGGAGAAAACTGCAAACAAAGAATATAGAGTTAAAATAAATTATGTTGGGCTACTCAACAGCCAGACACCAGCAATAACCAGAGTGTTCAGGGACCATGTTTGAAATAAAGCACTTGGCTCAAACAAGTTCATTTTCACCTCCCCAACTCCAAGCACTTTTGTTAATGACGGTCTTCATACTCATCACTTGTCTTGACACATCATAGATCTCCTAGCACAAGCCAACTTTATAAATCAAAGCATTTTGCTGAGTAATTGCAGTAGACCGTTTAGTGCAGTTAACCCAGTAAAAAAAAACAATACACCTACTTCTGCAATAGCCAGCATTTCCCAGACCTAGTAGTGCCCCTAGCCAGGTTGTTTCAGAAAAGCTAGAAAACTGGATGTGCCATGTGTAAAATTGCCAAGGTATGACCTAATCTCTCAAAAAAAAGGACAAACCCAATTACCCTATTATCAACTTCCATCAGAAGGGATAGTAGCAGCACAAAAGCATTACCAATCAGCAATAGTTTATTGTTGAGCTCAGTTTGGGTGTGGTACAGCCACTTGGTTTCAGACTAAATTACAGGCTCGGTCCAAATTAAAATGGACTAAGGTACCTTACACTGGTTGGAGTCATTCTTAGCACAAAAGGATGATTGTTTGTCATTGGAGGTTAATCATGTCAGAACTGAAAATATCTTCTCTGAAGAACTCATCGCAATTTATTCACAGAGGTGATTTCATACTTCTGAGGTAGATGAGACTTGAATCAATGTCTTCTGGCTCAAAAAAGGTAGATACACTACTACTATGACACACCAACCCCAGCTCTGTGCCTAGGACACTACCCTATAATCACCTGCAGTTGCTTCAATGACCTTGATATTGTACAGTAGGACATGATCATTGTGAATTGTGTAATGACTCAACTGACATACCTCATTCTCATACAGAAGAGCCAGATCACATCAAGATTTAGACTGTAATACTAGTCAAATAATTTCTCAATAATAAAAACTTTAAACTTACCCTGTGGTATTCAATAGCATTACAATCACTGAATTGCCTATCAACATCCTGGGTGCTAATATAGTCTAGCTCCTTTTCTGGTCAATCAGAAACATAGCTAAATAATAGGCTAGCAACTAGGAACCCCACAACAAGCAACTCAAACCAAGTCTGTCAGGAATGTCAGTCAAACAGCTTGGAAACAGACTCTTCAGTCCAACTTGTTCTTACCAATCAGATTTCCCAAACTAAACCAGGTGCCACTTGTCTGCATTTAGCCCATATTCCTCCAAACCGGTCCTATTCTACATCTGTTAAATTGGCTTTTAAATGTTGGCTGTACCTGTATCCACCACTGCCTCTAGCAGTTCATTGCACATTAAAAGCACCCTGAAAAAAAAAGTTGACTTCTGGCCCCTTTTAAATGAACCATTCTTCTCTCAGGTTTAAAATCTGCCCTCTAGTTTTGAACTCCCCCATCCTAGCAGGAAATACCTTACTATGCCCCCTATGATTTGATAAACCTCTAACTCTTGAGAAGATTTGTTACTTGGGTTGTGGATTTGCTCGCTGAGCTGGTGTTTTCCTGCAAACGTTTGGTCAGGTTGCTGGGCGACTTCATCAGTGCATCTTTGATAAGGTCTTGGTGGCCTGTCCCATTGGTATTGATATTGCAATTTGTTGGTACTTCCAGTTCTGTATGAGTGGTTTGAACTGGACCCCATATACAACATGCCTATTGACAGAATTCCAGTTGGAGTGCCAGGCTTCAAGGAATCCTTTAACAAAGTCTGTTTTGCCTGTGTTAGGATGGTTACATCACCCCAATTGAATAGGTGTCCTTTGCTGTCTGTGAGATTGACCAGCACTCTTATTTCCAACACTTGAAAGCTTGCACTCCAACAGGAACTTGCAAGACTGCACATACAGACCACTCAGATACAGAATCAGAAATACCAATAAATTGAAGCATGGCAGACCACCAACACCCTATCAAAAGGCACACTGACTATATCACCTAGCTAGGCAACAAAACGTTTGCAGAAAAACACCAGTTTGACAAACAAATCCATTGCTTCAAACCTCTAATGTCATCCCTCACCCTCCAGAAAAAAAGTCCTAGCCTATTCAACCTCTCCCTATAAACGCTCACCCTCCAGGCCTAACAATATCTGTATTAACCTTTCCTGAACCCTCTCCAATTTAATATCCTTCCTACAGTAGAAGGATCAGAACTGTACACAGTACTCCAAAAGCCTGACAAAACTCTTGCAGAACCTCAATATGACATCCCAACTCCTATACTCCGTGGAGTGAACAATTAAAAAAGCAAACATACTAAACATGTTAACAATCTAGTCTACAGGTGACAACCTCCAAATTATATCCCTGAACTCCTAAGTCTGTTTTACAATACCCAGGGCCCAGCCATGAACTGTGAATATGCTACCCTTAACCAGTCTACCAACATGTAATGCTCTCATTTATCCATAGTAAATTCCATCTACCACTCAGCCCATGACAAAGAAATATTGATCAATTTGGCCAATCTTGGATAACCTTCACTATCCACTTACACCATTAAAATTTTGATGACATCTGCAAACTTACATCCACGCCTCCTAAACTTCCAGCCAAATTATTTACACAACACTCGGCAGAGTGGTTAGCAGTGGTGCCTCACAGCACCAGGGTTCCAGGTTCAATTGCCCTCTTTGGTAACTGCGTGGAGTGTGCATGTTCTCCCCATGTCTGCGTGGGTACTCCTGTTTCTCCCCACAGTCCAAAAGATGTGCAAGTTAGATGGGTTGACTATGCTCAATTCCCTCCGATGTTCAGGGATGGACAGACTAGATGAATTAGCCATAGGAAATGCAGGGTTACAGAGATGGGTCAATCGGGACCCATTGGGCCTCATGGCCTGTTACCAATGGAGGGATTCTTTAAAAAAAAAATTATCCAGCACAGATCCCTCTGGAATACTGCTGGTCACAGGCCTCCAGTCTGAAAAACAACCCTTCACCACATCTACCATCAAGCCATTTTGTATCCAATTGACAAGGTCTGAATCCCAGGTGATCTAATTTTAGTAATCAGTGTACCCTGCAGAACCTTGTCAAAAAGGTTTTACTAAAGTCCATGTAGACAATGTCTAAAGTATTCAATCTTTGTGGTTATGTCATCAAAACACTCAAGTCAGTGAGACATAATATTGCATGCACTAAGCCACACAGATGGAGCCCTTGCCTCTCCAAATGCATGCAGACTTTCTCTCAAAATCCCCTCCAACATCAGACTCCCAGGCTTTTCCTTGCAGTCCCTCTTTAAATAAAAAGCACAAGGTTAACTACCACTAATTCTCAAGCACCTCACCCCTACCTATTGAAATGAAATCTGACAGGGCCTGGAACTTTCTTTCATAAAACTTTCCACAATGTCCTGGAGATCCACTCCCCCACCACTCCAAATGACTTCCTGCACCTCTATAATGTGGACAGCTTCCCCAGAATTTCCCAGCTTTCTTCAGTAAATACTGACAGGAAATATTTGTTTAGTTTCTTACCCATCTTCTGTGAATCTACATAGATTACCTGAGTGATATTTAAAAAAAGGACTCTATTCTCTTTAGTTGTTCTCTGTATTGAGAAACCTCTTTGGATCATCATCATTAACCTTATCTGCCCCAGGCATCTCACTCCTTTTTACCTTTGGATTTCCCTCTTAATGTCTCTGCATTATATTCAAGATTCCAGAACCTTTATCTTAATTCAGCCACTGTTCCCTACTCTTATCCACCTTACCCTTCACTAAGAGGAACATTATGCCTCTGAATTCTCATTAACACAATGAAAAATAGAAAGTGCTGGAAAAGCTCAGCTGGTCTGACAGCATCTGTGCACAGAAGATCAGAGTTAATGTTTCAGGTCAAGTGACCCTTCTTCAGGACTGTTCTCATGAGCTCATCTTTGAAAGCCTTTCATTTGCCAGTCATCCCTTTACCTGCAACAGACTACCCCAACCAACTTTTGAAAGTGGAGTCTTGTATCTTCAAAATTGGCCTTACTCCAATTTAGAACTTCAACTTTCACACAAAGCCTATCCATGATTATTTTAAAACTACTAGAGTAGTTATCACTATCCCAAAGTGCTTCCCCATCAACACTTCAGTCACTTGCCCTGCCTTATTTCCCCAAGAGGTCAAGTTTTGCTCCTAATTAGGTACATCTACATATTGATCAAGAAAATTTTCAAGAACACATTTAACAAATTCCTCACCATCCAAGCCCTTACCATGATGGCAGTCCCAGTCAATGTTATTCTGCTTGCATTGAGGAGTCCAGCTCCAACAGTAAGTTTGACACCATCCAAGACAAAGCAGCCCACTTGATTGGCACCAATGTCATGGTAGCAGTGTGCACCAATTGCAAGATGCACTGTGGCAACTCACCAGTTTCTCTTGGAGTATATTTCACAACTGCAATATCTACCATTTGGGAGAAGGGCAGATGCCTGGGAATGCCATCTACAAAGTTACCCTCCAATATCCTGACTGGAACAATTACTATTCCTTCACTGTTGTGGGGTCAATGTCCTAGAACCATCTCTTACTGTACCTAAAAAAAAACTGCACGAGTTCAAAAAGGTAGCTCACTATTAGCAAAGGCAATTAGAGATAAGTAATAAATACAGAGTTAACCTCTCTTGTTTAGAAGGATTTCAACTAATTTATTGCACAGATTGTGCAAAATATAGAAAGAACTACACATCTTCAGGTGATGCAGTAGCAAATGAAACCCTAAATCTGTAGGTGGTTCATAAGCTTTCAGGACCATGATTTGCACAACCTAGGCAAATTAATTGCTTACTCTGTTCATCTTCCCCATTTGTAAATAAAATTTCCTTTGTCAAAAATTTTTGTCTTTATCAGCATGTGGCTTGATTAGTCTATTTAACCTTTACTGTGGTACTGGTTGTAAATAAATTTTAATGCTCAGAACAAATATTTTACAATTATACCCAGATACTGCAGCGACCGGCAAAGTCCCATAAACACAATCAGATCACTTGCACACTTGAATAAGGCTGTATGAAGCAGCAGTTAATGTTTGTAAAACAGGCAAGCATTAATATCCCAACCAAAAAAGTTTAAAACGGAGTAAGAGCCTTAGAACTGATAATAAATCAGATAACACATCTACAAGGCTAAAGCGGACCTTGAAAGTTACTGGTCCAAAAAAAAAAGGTTGGTGATGAAAAAGTGTTCCTACCATAGAAACCAAACAGAATCCATGGAGTTATTAATCCTTAGGTTGCATACTACATCCATTTACAAAAAGAACAGGACAAAATACAAAAAACCATGAAATTTAATCAATTAAAACCACATCATGTATCCTTCTCCATTTAATAAAGTAGAAAATGCAAACAGTTACACAAGAGCAGAAATTTTCTTAAAAAAAAAGAACGTGCTAGTTAGCTTTGTCTTCAATTATCGTAGAACTGAACAAAACATCAGCCAGATTTGGGCAATCTGATGCTGCAAAGATGCAACTGGCATGGACTTGAACTGTCAGCAGCTGATGGAATTCACAGTTGAAGATGTTCAGGGAAACTTGACCTACAGGCCATCATGATCTCATGTTTGGCATGTTCTTAAACTTCAGTTATAAATAAAATTAAACCTAGAATACAAAATTAAAAACAATTTTAATTACATTAAAATTGCACACAGTAATTTTCTTCCTAAAGTATGAAAAAGTTAAAGATCTTAAATGATAACTCAAATGTTTTTCAAACGGATTTCATATCGGAGGTTATCGAATTGCAAGCTCCAAAAAAAAAAAAGCCAACTGGACTTTAAATAGAAACGAGAGTCAGTTAAACTGTTTATAGCAGCAGTTTTAAACTCTTGACAAAAAGTTAAGGTGGCAAAATACTCATTCTGGAAATTTGAAACTGGAAACAAGCACAGAATGCTGGAAGTCTAAGTCTTGACATTTAACGCTACTGTTGTCTCCACAGATATTATCAGACCTGCTGAGTTTCTCCAGCACTTGTTTGTTACAGAGTTTTAAAAATATTTTCAATTTGCCTAAGAAAAATTTCCCTTTTTACAACTTAAGTTATCAGAGAAACTAGAGTGCAATGCTTACAATGTTCCAGATAAGCCTCCCTCCAAACTTTCCCATAAGCCCTTGCACAACTTTTGCTGTTAAAATGTACAAGTCAATTTAGACAAAATTGATGACTAATATCAGTTAAGACATTTCTATGGTAAGTTGCTTCAGACTTTCCCAATCCAAAATCTGCCTCAGCCCCTTTTCCAATATGCACTCAACTATAGCTTTAAGCAATCTGTAATCTCAAAACAAAAAAAAACCAGTAACATGTTCAGGAATTGTATTCCTCGTACCTGCTCAAAAGCTGAGGAAGACTGGAGATTATGGGTCCATAACCTGGAGCATTGTCATAAAGCTCAAATAAGGGTGCAGCAACCAATTTGTAATTCTTCGGTACCGCAAACAGGGCTGTAATCAAACACATTATTAAGGACTACCGGAACCAAGAGATGTGTCACAAGTATCAAATATGCTAGCAACTGCATATAGTAAAAATAGTAAAGACAGCAGCCCAAAACTTGCAGGAAAGCCAGTTAACATGCATTCTGTATGACCAAGACAATTTGGCCAGACAGAAAGATAACCCTCAACCTTGCTGTAGTTTTGCAATAAACCTCACTGCTGGAAACTCAAGCTCTGCTTGAAAAGGTCACATATTAAATTCTCATGGGAAAATAGTGCAACAGTATATCAACCAATCCAGCCTGAAAGATTTAGATTAGCATGCACAATTTTTGAATTTACTCCATGCAAGAATAAAGTTCCTTTCCTTAGTCTCTTAGCCAAATAAAATTGGATTTTCTGTGCACAATTTAAAATTTAATTCACCCTTCCGATTCACCTCTTAAGTCATGCTAGTTTCTTTCAATGAGATTTAAAGTTTACAAATAACTGGACCAAAGCCCAAAATTAACTCTCACTCCGTAGCTTTTCAGTTGCTCAAAGTGTGTTGGTCTGCCAAAAGTGAAAACTATAAAAAGCATTGCCTCTACCATTTGGGATAAGAAAGCAAGTTGTAACCTAAGTTACCAGGTTGGTCTGTTAAAGTTCTCACTTATGCAATCTCTCAAGTGTATCCCTTACTGAAAGTTTTCTACAGGTAAATCATAGTTTTGCCTTGGAAACTAGATATCCAAGTGTTCCAAACCTCAAAGCAGCCATACGTCAGACAGCCACAAAAATGAATAAACTAGCCACATCTCATTTACTTGATGTTTAGCCATTTGATCCTAGCCAAGATAGCATTCCTGGGATAAGAAACAGATGGAACCCCAGTTACTTCTATCATTCACAGCATAGAAACCTTTTAGAGATAGAGAGGCAAGAGGAGAATTTGCTTTGGCTGTGATGTTCCACAGATCAGTCTGCATGTAGTCACAGGCGTCAAGTGATGACTACTTAGAAAGGGGGGCAGGGCAGCTGGAAAACATTACCAGGACTAAAGGAGTTAAGAGAGACCAAGTTTCAGAAAAGTATCATGATTTATTGGTTTGATGCCATTTTGTGGTGGAATGGAAGATGGATCCTGAGAGTAGACTTTGTTTACATTGACGACCAGCCAAAGCTCCCTGGCAGTTGTGCTTTAGTCAGAAGCTGAAGTTCAAATAAAAAAGGTTCCAAATAATCTGCAAATATTCAAAAGTTTGAGAGAAGATTTGTAGCTTGGGTGCTCGTTGTTGTGGTTCTGTTTGCCGAGCTGGGAATTTGTATTACAGACATTTCGTCCCCTTTCGAGATGACATCCTCAGTGCTTGGGAGTCTCCTGTGAAGCGCTTCTGTGATCTTTCCTCCGGCATTTGTAGTGGTTTGAATCTGTCGCTTCCAGTTGTCAGTTCCAGCTGTCCGTTGCAGTGGCCGGTATATTGGGTCCAGATCGATGTGCTTATTGATTGAATCTGTGGATGAGTGCCAATCAATAAGCACATCGATCTGGACCCAATATACCGGCCACTGCAACGGACAGCTGGAACTGACAACTGGAAGCGGCAGAATCAAACCACTCCAAATGCCGGAGGAAAGATCACAGAAGCGCTTCACAGGAGACTCCCAAGCACTGAGGATGTCATCTCGACAGGGGACGAAATGTCTATAATACAAATTCCCAGCTCGGCAAACAGAACCACAACAATCTGCAAATATAACAGATACTGAATTTATTGTAATACTGAGACAGCACTACGTCAAAAATACCATTTTACAAGTGTGATCAGACACTCAGGGGTTTGGTCAAAGATTAAAGATTATTTGACCCGAGGACTTAGCATCACAACCAATATTCCTTTTCATCCAGTGAAATTAAAAGGCATTTATCTCAGCTGTTCAGCAGACACCCTAGTGTACGAATTGCAGCAGGAAGCGCAAGAGAAACTATTAATTCACTTCAAGTGCTTGGAGGCGGATGAATGTTACTCCATTGATCATTTGGAGCTCACGCTAATATTTTCATTAGAAGTACACCCTTAAGCTACCAGACTGCATGTGAATTCAATCATGCCTCAGCATATCACACATTGCCTCATGATTTACCTTTCTCTTGAAGTTGCACTAAGAAGAGTTTCTTGTGCTCTTTGGGTTTGGTGATGTGAGCTGGAATGTAGGGATACTGCAGAAAATGGAAAAACAATGTTAAAAGACAGTACATTTGCAGGTGATGTTAAATATTTCTCATTAGATAAAAAGGTTCACAGATAATTCAGTACTGCTGAGCTACATGATCCATTAATCACAAAGGAAGTGAACTAATTTTCTACTACTAGTTGATAAGATCATAATTACACAATGTCAAAGCCTCTCAGCTCAAGACTGGACTACTAAAAAGGTCTTCCTCAGTCTGGTTTGTATCAAAACCCTCAATGTGTTTTATTGCAAAATGGTACTTTTTTGTAAAGGCAGAAATTGCAGAACTGCCCTTAAGAATTTAATTCTGGTCAACACTTATGGTGAAATCACTGTCATATTAAAGATTTTATCACCAGGTATGTTATCATCATATGGATAAACAGCACCCCATTTATTTTTCAACTTAAAATGTTGTTTCCTACATTAAGGATGTAGAAAATCTATTATCAGAACAGAGACCAGAAAAAGGTAATTTAAGAAGTCTGCACAAGGAACTCTGAAGATTTCTGCTCTTTGCCAAATACCTCAGAGGGTAGCGACAGGGAGGAAGCTGTCTTTGGTTCCAAGAATTCACAGGGGGGGAAAAAGGGGATAAGTAATTATCTAAAACAGCTCCACACCAAATCACTGCAAACTCAAAAAAGTGTGCCAAGAGAATGTGCAGGGATACAACAGAAAACTGAACATGTTGAGACCTTGGAGTGCAGGTTCATAGCTCCTTGAAAGTAGAATTGCAGGTCGGTAGGATAGTGAAGGCAGCATTTAGTATTTTTTCCCCAATAAAGGAAAGCAAAGTGTATGAGTACAGGAGTTGGGAGGTTATGCTGCAGTTATGCAGGTCATTGCTTAGGCCACTGTGGGAATATTGCGTGCAATACTGGTCTCCTGTCAATTGGAAAGATGTTGTGAAACTTGAAAAGGGTTCAGAAAGATTTACAAGGATGTTGCCAGGGTTGGAGGATTTGAGCTACTGGGAGAGGCTAGGGGCATTTTCCCTGGAGCATTGGAGGCTGAGGGGTGATCTTATAGAAGTCTATAAAATCCTGAGGGGCATGGATAGGGTAAATAGACAAGGTATTTTCCCTAGGGTGAGAGAGTCCAGAACTGGAGGGCATAGGTTTAGGGGGAAAGAGGGGAAAGATAAGAGACCCAAGGGACAACTTTATCATGCAGAGGGTGCTACACACATGCAATGGGCTGCCAAAGGAAATGGTAAAGGCTAGTACAATAGCAACAGTGAAAGGGCATCTGGATTGATAGATGAATAGGAAGGGTTCCATGCTGTACATCTATGACCCCATGGGTGATAAAGTGCTGCAGGTGAAAATGACACCAAAGAAAAACAATTAGTTGCCCTGCTGTCTATAGTGACAGAGGTTAGGGTACAGATATAAAACTTGCATTATAGAGGCACTGGATCAAAGTGGACCTGGCAAAAAATTGCAGTAGAAACTCTTCAAAGTCAGAAGCAGGTAAATAAATAATATGAACGAAGGCAACCACCCAGGAAAAGTTTGGGATAATTATGCTTTTTCCTTTTGGAGTTGGGAAAAGGTTGTTGGTGGGTAGCATGGAAAATAGTGACAAGAGCACAATCAGGGAAGGCAAGATCAAGTATTAATCCACAATAAAAAATGCAAGCAACTTAAAAGGTCTTTAAATCATTAAAAAAACACTGTTGGAAGTTTGCCAGTTGTTTATGCCTCCGCAACATACTGATCCAATTCCCTCAGCTGCTGGGAAACAGATGTGCAAGTAAATGGGAAGTTATGTAAAAGCAAAGATAACTTTTAAAAACTGAGGGAGTCTGATTCTTAATATTAAGCAGAACACCAGGAACTCAACCATTTCAGTTAACTTGTATTTTCTGTAGAAGAATGTCTACTGTTTCCAGCCATACATAATCAGTTAAAGTCAAGTCAGATCAGAAAATTCCAAAAACAAAAGAGGAAACAAACTTGTTTTCAATATCTTCAAGAAGCCAGGAAATAGCACAAGCTGATATACTCAATGCTTCATGCCACATCTGAATGAGAATGCCCTGTAATGATTTAAAGCCAATTATACAGCATTTAGTATTGTCTCAAGATAATTCTGGACTCACCTGGGGGGGCTCAAAATTGGGTCTCCACCAGTTGCCAATACAGTCATCGATTACCCAGTCTTGCTGGACACCATCTTGACGGCCCAAGATCTGTTGAAATATACAGCATTTTTACACCCTCTCCCCAACCTCAGATTAGTTTTTCCTTGGATCAGATTACAGTTTCCTTCTTTAGGTCACTCAAGAGGTGGTTTCAGAATGTTTTCACAAAAAATATCTGGCATTTTCTCTCCCAGAAAAACATTTGCAACAGTTAGAGTTAATACAATCAATACAGACTGGCTTCAAAAGAAAAAAAAAGTTATAATTTGTTCTAGAAATCTTTTTTGGAACTTCAGCTTACATTTTATTATTCCCACACTTATGGGCAATAAAATGAAGAGGGCTCCATTTTCAATGGTCAGCATACATTAGGTTGGGAACAAACCTTTGTTACACAATGTTCTCAAGCAGACAGCAGTTTTCCACAAAATGTACAAAATCTAAGTCTGTAACTTAGTCAATCTGTAGTCCAATAAGTAAATAAACAATAAATAAGCCTGAACAGTACTGCTTTGTCTAATCTTCTGACTGAAGTTCAGTACCTGAGAGAAAACCTAGTCAGGCATTAGTCAGATGATACTTCAGTACACACACCACTAAACAATGGAATACATCCAAGAAAGCATGGGTTCTATACCTCTGTCATTAGACGCTTCAGACCCTCCACCTCATCTTCTCCAGGATTCAGTTCTCCACCAGGTCTAAAACCACAAAACAAAGTGCAAAGAAACACTATTATAATTTAAGCAAACATCAAAAACTGGGAGGTTGATAAACTACTTTTTTTAAAACCTAACATTCTTACCATTAGGTTATGTTTATAATCTGAGAATGCAGAACAACCCGCACAACTACATATTAAGTTTCTTTCACCGGTGTTAGTTTGCATAATTTCTCCAAGTAGGTTAAAGGCAAATAGAAAACATTCAAGAAAAAGGACCATGTTATTTCCTCCCTAATATTTAAAGGAGATATCCAAAGCACATGATCAAGCTAAGACATGTCCCTCAACTGGGAATGTTTTCCTCAAATGAAAGCTGGAAAAAAAATCTGCTCAAGTGAGGCAGATCAATGCCCCTTTTCAATCTTGGATTAAGTAGTGTATTCTCTCTCAAACTGGGAGATGTACATTCTGGTTAAAAATTATCCTGCCAGAAAATGGCTAGCTGATTAGATTCCGTTAGGAATGTTGATTTTAAAAATTAGTCAACAGGTTAAAAATTGGTTCTCACAACCCTTGATTGCATGTAATGCAAAAAATCCCTCAAGTGGAACAGTTAAATTCCACCTATACCACTTGGAAACACTCTGCACCATGTAGAATATAATGAGTGTAACCCATCATATTCAGCAGGTCTAGTCAGCATCCATGAGGGGATATTACAGTTTCTGGCATTAACCCATTTAATGAAGGGTTCAATAAAAAACTCTAAGGAACTGACCTGCTCTGTTTTTATTAAAATTTTCAAGTTGGAAAGAAAGTAGCTGCCTCCGATACCCTCAATTTTGAGCACCAAATAGATTATTAGAAACACTTGGTATTGCTTACACTAACATTAATTTGGTGATGTACTGGGTGCCAATTTAAATTCTTATTTGCAGAAGTAGCTTTTTGTTTCACCTCTATCTGAAACCTGCCTTGAACTCTGGATCCCTGTACAAATCCCCACAGACTAGCTTAGCCCACCATTACTAGCTGCGCCTGATAGTCCAGGCCTCCAGTTTGAAGTTCATTCCTAAAAAGTTTAATAGTCGACCATAGTTTAAGTGGCTCCTCTAAGCTGGTTCTCTCTGACCAAATCTTTAGTTACCTGTCCTAACATCTCCTATGGCTCTGGTAAACACTACCATATTGAGATCCTATGAATAGTAATTACATGACTTTCTGAAATTAATGAAAAATGTAAACAAACCATTTGAAAAACTTTTAAAGTCAGTATTTGACCTATGGCAAGATCACTGACAAAGGACAAGAATGCAACATACCAACCAACTAGTTGCAGCAAGTACATATTTATGAAGTTTACCCAAGGGTTTGATCATTTAAAGTTCGGGAGAAGATTTGTAGTTCGGGTGCTCGTTGTGGTTCTGTTCGCCGAGCTGGGAATTTGTGTTGCAGACGTTTCACCCCTGTCTAGGTGACATCCTCAGCCAGAGGAAACATCACAGAAGCGCTTCACGGAGGCTCCTAAGCACGGAGGATAACACCTAGACAGGGGATGAAACGTCTGCAACACAAATTCCCAGCTCGGTGAACAGAACCACAACAGGTTTGATCATTCACAAGCAAACTGAGTTTTCATTTTTAAAAAATTGCTAATTATTGCCAACACTTACAGTTTGAAAAAGGTTGTCCCCAGTTGTAATAGTAATACATGTGGAAGTCTGTGCTCATGCACAATCAGAACACCTTCTACAGTGCGCCTCATACCAATCTTCTCAAACTCCTCCCGCATGCGTTGAAATCTGGCTGCCACAGAGCAATCCTTCTCATACAAAGGTTCTTTGGTACCAAAGGTGTAGTTAGTCAGTGGATACCTGTACAGAAAGATTTCCCTATGATAGTTATATTACAATGAAAATGCAATTATGATTCACTTGGTGACAAAGTCAAGAAATAACTGTACTAACACCATGTTTCAAAGAGGAATGAACCTAGATCCAGCACAGGTTTGAAGCCCACCACAGCAGAAATTGTAATCTGAATGTAATAAGTATCTGGAATTAATAATTTAAATGAAGACCATGAAACCACTCCTAGTTGGTGGATAAACTGGCTCACTAATGTCCTTCAAGGACATTTGTCACCCTCAGCTGGTCTGTCCCATACATGACTCAAGCCCAACAGAAATGTGGTTGATTCAACTGCCCTCTAAAATGGCCTAGCTAGCCACTTGGTTCCATCAATCACTATGAAGTCTACCTACAGAACATGGGTTGTAGCTCATCACCACTTTCTCAAGGGCAACTAGGGCCAGGCAATGGATGTTGGTCAGCCAATGATGCCCACATCCTACAAGTGAAGAAAAAAAACCACATTCAGCTAGCTTAGATTATCCCCAAGGAGGGCTATTTGCAAAACAGAATGAATGCCAACTCCTTACCAATGTTACTATTTACGTAATGGAAATTCAGCACCAGGATCTGAATTACTTCACTCAAAGCAGAACAGATTCAGATATTTGATGGCAAATCAAGTACATAAAACTTCAGAATTGACAACAGTATTGAGCTCCCACTATTAGATGGGACTCTTAGATTTAACACATTAAATAATCCAGAATCTAAGAGAAATTAGATTGAAAACAAATTTAACGTCAGACTCAGTATGTAGGAGCCACCTCATTAGCACAAGTGTCTTGTGGCAAAATGATTGTGTATACATACATATGTTACATCTTTTTAAACTGAAAACAAATTCATGGAAATTGCTCATCTCTGTTGTATTCTCAAGGCCAAACCCGGAATAGAGTCCAATGGCCTAGTCTGATAACCAAGATTGACAATTCTTTTATCATCTCCAGGCCAGTTGATGGCAAGGAAGAAAAAGTATAGTCTTCTCATGTTGCAGAAGTCAGTGTCCCTTTTCTCAAGGCCAATAAAATGTGGCCCTGAAAAAAGCAAAGATCAGACAGCATCTGAGCAATGAGAGGCAGCATTTCAGGCATAACCCTTTATACGGACTGGGGGCTTAGGAATAATGGGGAGGGGTTGTGGCTGGGGAAAGGTAAGTGGGATAATGATAGGTGGGAGGTGATTGTGATAGGTCAGAGGGAAGGAAGATGGACAGGTCAAGAGGGTGTTGTCAGGTTAGAGGGTTGGATCTGGGATGGGTAGGGGGGAAAAAAAAAAGATTTGGAAACTGGTGATTCAATGTTGCAGCAGTATGGTTGTAGGCTCCAGAGACAGAGGTAAGGTGTTCTTCCGACAGTTTGCAGTGATCTTGTCTTGTTTAGGCTACCTTCACTCATCTACTTTTTCCCCCCCGAGCCTCCCCCCCACCACCACATTTATCTCAGTCCCCTTCCCCCTCCACAGTCCTGAAGGGTTATTCCAGATGCTGCTTCAGCTATTGTGGCTGTCCCAGCACCACTTGATCGACTGACTCCTGCATCTGCAGTCCTCAGTATCTCCTATCCTCTTCTCCAGTCTGTTGCTGGCATTCCACATGCAAGTCAGAATCTTTGACTTGCAGTCTGCTTTCATCAATACTCAGTTATTACCATGGGGGCTAAAACAACCAATCAGAATGTCTAGATAATCCCAAAAAGGTATGCAACTGGGAGCAGGAGTAATCAATTCAGCCCCCGAAGTCAGCTCTTGCATTCAATATGACATGGCTGATCTCAATACTACCTCAATTCCAATTTCTTACCTGTTCCACATAACCCTTCAAATCGGTTACTAATTAAAAATCTGTCTACCTCCAAGTTTATTCAGTGACCTGGTGTTCACTGCACCCAGGGGATAGTAAATTCCACAGACTCAACCTTTTACAGAAGGAATCCCCTCCTCCTGTTTTTAAATCTACCACTCCTTACTCAATGCTATGGCCTCACTCTAGATGGCTCCACAAGAGGGAAAATTTGTTTTACATCTACTTTGCCAATTCCCTTTAGTATCTTATATCTCAGTCAAGTCCCCTCTCATTCTAAACTCTACCATGCTTACACCCAAACAGTTCAATCTCTTTTCATTAGAGAAACCCCCCCCCCCCCATCTCTAGAATCCATCAAATGAATCTGCTCTGAACTGCTTCCAATGCAAACATGTACCTCCAAGTAAGGGAAGCAAGACTATCCAATATTCCAGAGGAGGTCTCAATTTCTTGAGCAGTTGTAGCAACACTTCCTTTCTGTAATCTATTACTTTAATAATACCAAATTCCATTTGCTTTCTTTATTACCGATTCTATAGACATGCTGAAATTCATATACAAGATCACTCACACCACAGCATGCTGGAGGTTTTCTTCCCTTACAGAAAGGCAGCTTTCACTCATTCCAATCAAAGTGAATAATCTCACATTTGGGTAGGACAAATATAATAGCAGCTACATTACATAGCCTCTTCCTCTACTCTTATCGTTTCAAATATCTCCAAGTATAGACTCCCGTCAATATCCAGTTGTAGAAATTGGCATTTCAAAAGCACCTTCATGATTGAATAGGACTTCTGGACCTCATTATGCAAAACTACAATACATTTAAACAGGGGCTTACATCAGTGCCCCAAAGGTCAAAGTCATTGGAAGGAAGAATGTTATCACATCACTATCAACAGGATATTGTTGAGCTGCAATCATGTAGACAACTGCAAGGAGAGGTAATATTTGCCATTAAGGTGGCAATATTTTGTTATTATTCGTAGTGATGGCTATTCAGTCTAGGGGTTATGGAATGAGATCAAGAATTCCCATAGAAATTCAGCTAGTGATAAGTAAACTTGTTGATTGTTTGCAACATCATTCATGGACACAATTTCAACAGCTGCAAATGAATAAGCATTTGGGAACGATATTAAATAACTGGGAGTGCATGTATTTCTAGTTAGTGTGCTATTGATCAAAAGCTTAAGACAGTAGCCACATAAATACAGCAACAATAAGAGCAGGTCTGAGGCTTCTTGTTCGTTATTTACATGTTAGAGTTTAATAGAATATGTTCCACTTGCCTGGAATGAACAAACCTTTAATATGCAAAAAAAACAAGCCATCATCTCAGATGTCACAAATCACTTAGACAAAAAAACTGCACATGCAAGAATCCAAGGTAGACAAGCAGGAGGCTGAAAGAATCAAGATGTGGAGAAGTCAACGTTTCAGGTGCAACCCTTCTTTACAGCTGTTGATGGGTGTAAGGGACTTGCAGGTAAAGGAGATGGGGGTGCAGGCTGGCGAGGTAGGGATAGGTGAACACAGAGGACACTACTTGGTTGGTTGATGGTAGGAATGAATCCGGTCGATGGCTAGAGAGAAGGGTCAAGGAGAGGATGGAAGGGAGAGGGAAGGGGCTGGGAAGGGAGTCGAGTAATGGGAAGGAAGGTTATTTGAAATTGGAGAACTCAATGGTTAACTCCTCTGGGCTGTAGGCTGCCAGGCAGATAATAAGGTGTTGTTCTCCAGTTTGTGATTTGATCCATTGTGGCAAAGGAAGAAACTAAGGATGGTCATGTCAGAAAGGGAGTGGGAAGAGGAATTAAAATGGAAGATCAGGTTGGCCCCTGGGTACTCAGTAAACTCCCTTAGTTTACGTTTGGTCACCCCGGTACAGAAGACCGCAGCAGGAGCACAGGATACAGTGAACTAGATTGGAGCAGAGGCAGGTGAACCTCTGTCTCACCCAGAAGGACTGTTTGGGGCCCTGGGTGAAGGTGAGGGGGATGGTGTGCCACTAGGTTTTGCATCTCTTCCAGTTGCAGGGGAAGGTACCTAGGGGTTGGGGGGTGGGGGGGGGGGGGGGAGGGGAATGTTGGAGGAGTGGTGCAAACTAAGGATTGGCAAAGGGAATGGTCCTTGTGGAAAGCAGAGATGGGTAGGGAGGGGAAGATTTTCTTCGTGATGGGGTCTAATTGGAGTTGGCAAAAGTTAAGGATGATGCGTTGGATGTGGAGACAGGTGGGGTGGTAGGTGAGGACAAGGGAGACTGTCTATTACATTTGATGTGGTGGGGGGGGGGGGGGGAGAAAATGTTTGAGCAGTGGAATGGAGGTGGTGCAGTGGAGGACTGTCTGGATGACAGAGGGGAAAAGCACATTGTTCAAAATAGGCAGACATCTGGGATGCTTGACAGTGTAATGTCCCCTCATCCTGACAAAGTGTAAAAGGTTGAGCAAGTAGAGAAAGAATTAAGTTTTGGATTGCACGAGATAAAGGCTTAGCTAGCATGACTTGGATCAAATAAGAACTTGCAGTGAAGAATGATGTGCTGGAGGCAAGTGTAGTCAGCTAACGAGGTGAAAAAGCATTCGTTATTTAAAGCCAGTTAACAAGGTTAAGAACATTCATTCTAAAGATGGCTTTATCTTTACTGTTGATGTTAACTGATTGTATTGTAACAGTCCCCTCATCATTGCTTTATCTGGATGCTCCTCCCTGTAAAATTACTAAATATTTCATTGAGAAACTGCTGTTCCAGAGAAGACTGCAAACCCATGTCTGTGTGCACATGGACAATTTTTCTCTCCCTCCAGCGACCAGAGTAAAGATGAAGGAGGTAAAACACAGTTTCTGCATGTTTGTGTTGACGGATATGGGGATAGGGAAACAATACGACAGTCCGAGCAAATGTGGTTGAGGAATTCGAAGAATGGGATGGAGTTCTTGCAGGACACTGCATGGGAGGTGTAGCCCAGATAGTTAGAGATGGTGGGTTTATATTAAAATGTCATTTGGAGATTGTCGCTAGAGATAGAAATGGAGAGATCAAGAAAGGGGAGGGTGATGCCCGAGATGGATCGTGTGAATTTGAGGGTGGGGTGGAAATTGTTGGGGGGGGGGGGGGGGGGGGGGGGTGGGAAAAAGAGAAAGTCGTTGAACTGCTCCAGCTCATTGATGTAATGGCAGAAGAATTAGGGGCACAGTGCCTGTGTAGATACTGAAGAGTGACTTTTTGACAGGCCAACGAGGCAGGCGTAGCTGGGGCCCATCCAAGTGCCCATGGACACCCTCTTTCTGCTCCCTTGCGTTCCTCTGCTTGACCCTTCCCTCCAGCCACCAACCAGATTCAATCCTCTCAGAGCAACCAGGTAATACACACCATCTGTGTTCACCTATCCCCACCTCACCACCCTGTATCCCCATCCCTAGTCCTGAAGGAGGATTAAAGCCTAAATGTTGACTTCTCCAACCCCTGATGCTGCTTAGCTTGCTGTGTTCTTCCAGCCTCCTACAGATCACTTACTTGGCCCCCTCCATTGATGACAAAGGATGCATTGCTACTGTTCCAAGGTTCCTTTGACTTTCGAGTCAAGGGGATGTACAGCATGGAAACAGACCCTTCATATGTTCAGGATCAAATGATCGCTACGACTTAGGAGAAAGAGGCCAGAAGAAAATTACCTCTGCAAAATCTCACCATCCTGACTTCAAATTAACACAGTTTCTTCTCTGCCACTGCATGCACAAACAGAAACTTTCATCCAAATAGCACTGCCAAAAAAAAACTAAAAAAGATGTTCAAGGCAGTGGCTCAATCTTGGCATTGCTAGCAATACCTAAAAAACACAAAGGTTACACATCTGAAACTTCAAATTGACAGTGCTGACTAACTTGCAAATTCCCAACTTTGGAGTATAGTTTCACAGTAACAGCTTAATGTCTTAAGTGTCAATGACTTAGTTTGCACATATTCTCATTTATTGTCTACTGAGCACCTAAGTTTGAACAATTTTAAATGCCATATCCAGGCAACCTATGTACCAAGGCATCCAGAAATATTCTGCTTACAGTTGTTTGACCAGAAAATACAAGAACACACCTTACCACTTTACATTATAAGCAGCAAATCAGCTTCACCAGAGCAAGTAACTTGGAAAATATACATATATTACATTAGAAAATGAAGGCACACAAGTTAAGGCTGCCAAATAATTAGTAAATTGGAGCCTAGGGAATTTATTACCTTGACCAAGAATTTGTCTTTCATCATATCTACTGCCTGACCTGCATTTAAAATCATTTGTTTTCAATCAAGAATTCTAAAATTGCATGAAAAATTCACAGATAAATTTGAAACAATCCTCCAAAACACATTACCTTGCATTGCTGGAGTCATTTCAATTAGTTTAATTACTACCTAAGTAAATTTACTGAAGTCCAACAAACTATGCCCATTCAGTAACTCTCAAAGTACTACAGGCTGAAGACACAACTAGATACCAACAAATAATTCACAAGATCAGTCAACTGCAGAAACCAGTTTATGTCAGACAGACTATTATTTAAAGTGAACAAAATCTCAATATTAGATCTGTGTGTGAACTCTGGGGCACAAAAAAAAACTCAAAACAGCAAGTACTTGTGACAAACACCCTGGACCAACCTCCATACATTATAACAATAATTATGACTGAGGGCAAAGTTATTATTCAGATCCACACAGTTGGCAAATTTTGCAAACATTTGTAGCTCAGGTTGTGGTTCTGAATGTAGGTTTGCTTCTTGAGCTGGAAGGTTTGTTTTCAGACATTTCATAATCATACTAGGTAACATCAGTGAGCTTCCAGATGAAATAGAAAGCAGACCATGTCACCAGTGCTTCATCAGGAAGCTCACTGATTGATGTTACCTAGTATGGTGAAGAAATGTCTGAGAGCAAGCCTTCCAGCTCAACAAGCAAATCTACATCTAGATCCACACAGTGTTGAACACTGAATCTATCTGCAACTTTTTACATTAACATATTGTTATCAAGACCACTTGACTCTTGGTCAAGAAAGTCGAAAGCGTGGCACTGGGAGAGCACAACAGGTCAGGCAACATCCAAAAAGCAGGAGAATCAACGTTTCGGGCATAAGCCCTTCATCAGGAATAAGGCCCGAAACGTTGGCTCTCCTACTCCTCGGATGCTGCCTGACCTACTGCGCTTTTCCAACACCCACACTCTCGACTCTAATCGCCAGCATCTGCAGTCCTTTCGCCTCTTGGTCAATAGAGGGGCACACAAATTCTAGTGCATCGGCTCTGCTGGCTACTCACAGGTTAATGGTCCTCTCCAGGGTGAGCGGCTTCGCCTGCAGGTACTTATTCCCATATTGGGAGACTCCGCGGGGCCAGCCCGCCTGCGAGCGGCTCGGCGGAACCACAGACATCGTAACAAGGTGATGAAAGGCACGGTTCGCAGCGCCAGCAGCAGGCTCTCTCACACACGCACAACACTTTAACAAGGCCGCCTTCGCGCTTTAACCCGAGGTCGATGTTTCAGCTCAGAGGAATACTTCCGGGTCAAAGAAAAGCTCTCGGGGCTGTACCTCGTGACTTGGTGTACGACCAATCCAGGGTAAAGCCTGACTTGTTGCTGACTGAGAGGCAGTATGATGTTTGGAAGCAACAGTTTTTAATGCAATAGTTGGGGAAGAGAGGGTGGAGTTGTTGTCAGGTCTCATTTTAGTAGCTTATCATTCGAAAAACAGGCTTTGTTCAGTGTGGGTTTGGCATATTCAGAAGAATCTGCAACCGTTTATTCTGGAATGACCTCTCGTGAATAATGCAGTCACGGTAGGCAGACTGCATAATCCCCGTGACATCATGCAGATTAAACTTTAAACCACAGCCTATTTCAAGTGAAGCTTTAAAAAAACCGGCCTCATGGTTACATATCAAAGGACATTGCGCTGTGCTTATATACAATAAATGTTCCAAATTTTTTTTAATGGGTGCTCAGCCAAACAACCACAACATTTAGTCATTTGTCTTCATTGCTTGCCGTTTATAGTACCTTGTGTGAAAATTCTGTTTGTCTATAGAGATTGTATTTAATGACTGTATTAACTTATAATGTCTATTAATAGCACTAAAGTGCAGTGAGTGCTAATGTAACTCCTCAAGATCTATGTTGTCCACTGCGTGTTCTTGAATGGAACCATGCTTTTCTAGCAGACCGTAAGCAAAAGATTCACATCTATGGCTTATCCATGAGCTTCAGACTGCCCCAATAATATATTTTGTTCCAATGACTCTTTCATCTCCTTTCATGGGATGTACTTCTCTTGTCGCTTGATGTCCTGCACGTCATTAATCGTTATCTTGAACTACAGTTGTCTTCTGTTAAACCTAAGTGGACTGAAGCCTTTGAATTTATTGTGCTCCCCAAACTCCATCCCCTAAACTTGTTTAAACAGACTTCATATATTCTACGGAACCAGTGGAAAGAATATCCGGAGATTTTTCACTCATCATGGTTAACATTTAGTATGCAGCTAATGAGCACAGCACAGTCACTATTGTATTTGTCTACATAACAACCTGTAACTGATATTCTGAAACTAATTTGTTACTTTTGCAGCATCTGGAATATCCTTTGAAAGTGAAAGGTGCTTTTTCGTCATATTCAGGTTTCACTTTCAGGAAAGCAGATTATCGAACAAGTCACACAGATGACTAGCATTAAAGTGACTGGTCAGTCCATGTTTTGGAGTTGCCACACACTGCATGGTGAATTGTAGCCTTTCTGCACAACCTAACTATGACATATTGATTCCTTCATGATTCTTGTTAGATCTTGCAGGATCTTTTGGACAATCTCAAATAATTTCATAACAGGACCGTATGCAGATTTCCATGTCCCTTTATAATTAGACACCTTGAAGTATGAATTTCTATTTTTCCAACCAAGGAAAGATATGAGCTGCACCACCTCATTCATCTCAAGTGACTCACGCTGTGCTTCTATTGAAGCTCAGTAATTATGTTCCCCCACTTCATAATGGGTTTATAGGTTGACGTTTGAAACATGTCAAACATCAGAATGAGTAATGTAGACTAGTGTGCAGTGCTCGTTTCAAGATCTCTGAGCTCTTCCTGCAGACTAGCTACATAAGCATAAGATGATCATAATTTATAGTGCTGGCTGCATGACTGGTATGTTTGTGGTCATAAATGATGAGTTGATATTGCTTGTATGTCTTTGTGAGTGATTGAATAGAGGTTTACAGGAACATGTTGGTCCTAACCCTGAGCTTGATTTCATCTGATTTCACCTTTCTTTAGATGTGATAATTCAAACAATTTTGAATTTTAATTCTTCAAATGCATTCAAAAACAGTAAATTTCAGCATTCACTCTTTGTGGATATGCTAACCTACAGTGATTAAATTCTGATAGAAAAAAGACAATTTTGACATGTGGCAGAAGCAAAGACAGTAATACCCAAGTACCCCATTGTTTATTTTATATTGTCTTGAGCACAAGTATTTTCCACATGATTTATTGGATTAATTATGTGCATACCTTTTAAAATGTAATTATGACACAATTTCATATTGTCAGTTGTAGCTGAAAGTTATGTCCTTTGTTATTGACCATGTATCTTAGTAATTGGAAGAGCTATAAGTTTTGTGTGCTTTCAATAAGCAGTATTAAATATGTAATATGTTGTAATCAAACACATTGCGACTATCATACTTTGCTCATCTACTGTTTTATCTTGGCATATTTTCTCAGATCATCAAACCTTGTTTATGACTACTGCCATATTCAGTGAACATTGGAGACATTGTAGCACCTTTTCCCAAGCATTCAGCACTGTTTATACAGAGATACTGTAATGCAGGACTAACCCAGATAATCTATATTTTTGCCTGTGTCCATGGAAATAAACAGCATGGCAGCAACATTTGTGAAAGCAGGATTTCCTTTTTACCCGAGTACCAATTGTGAACATCTACTTGTCCATCGCTCAGTTTGCCTGATTCCTTTTTGGCTGCTCTTACTTAATTTTTCTGTAACTCAATAATTCCTTTGTCTCTGTTCTTTTCTATTTCCTGTCCATTTTTCCTTTACTTTCTATGCTGCTGCATGACCTTTCATTGATTAAACAAAGTCTTATATAATTGTAGTTCCATTGTTTTGGATTGAAGGGAATTATTTGATTAATATATTGTGAGGACAACAGTTAGTCATTGCAACACTTAATGAGAGATATTCGAGCCTGGGCCTGAATGATAACAGAGGCCTAAGGCCATTGAGGAGTGGGGAATTGGGAAATGATAGACATAGAAAGTGAGTTTCCAAGTCGAAAGGAAGCCTCAAGGTCGGCTAGCATGGATTAGTTCAAGTTTACAAAGAACCGATAGTTGAGAGAATTGGAAAGTGTTTATGACAGTGAAAAAATGGATTACGAGGAATGGATGAAGGTCTCAGCAGCAGACAGGCCAAGCCAGGGATGATGCCACCAGCAATGATTAATTAAACTTTCAACAACTACTTTAGATTATTATGAGTGAATTCTGAACTCCAAGCTTAGTAATTAATGTCCAGAGCATCATTATGTACCTTTGTGAATACACTCCTCCAATGATGAGTTGGAGAGGCCGATGTTGGACTGGGGTGTACAAAATTAAAAATCACACAACATCAGATTATAGTCCAACAGGTTCAATTGGAAGCACTAGCTTTCGAAGCGACGCTCCCTCATCAGGTGGCTGTGGACACCTGAGGAAGGAGCAACGCACCGAAAGCTTGTGCTTCCAGTTAAATCTGTTGGACGATAACCTGGTGTTGTGTGAATTTTAACTCCTCCAATGACTCCAGACATGATTACCTGACTCGGTAACCATGGAGACTATTCCCATGTCAGCGCAGTCCTCCACCAGTTCAGGAGGTTCTCTAAGCCGTCACTTCCGGGATTGTTTCCGGACAGCTCGCCCTGCCCATTTTGTCTGATGACGTTACCGATATCGTTGCCTCGATTGAGAACGGGGCTGTCTCTACGTGCTTGAGCGTTAACGGGAATTTTAGGGCCACCGCCCGTCCGGTCATTGGGGGTAACGGCAACCCGGTCCTCAGCCTCGCCATGCCGCTGCTTTTCCTCGAGCGCTTCCCCTGGCCTAGTTTGCGGACCTACACGGCCCTGAGCGCAGCGCTGTTGGCCGTCAGCCTCTTTAGCGCCTACTCCAACCTCAGGCTGCCGCAGGGCCCCGCCACCGTGCAGGTCACCGACCCCGGCGCTCCTACCCCCAGCGACGATCGGCCAACCGGAATGGTTGAGCGCGGGGAAAACGCCGTCCAAAACGAGATGCCGGATCAAAGTGAAGACGCGATGGGATCAGCGAGCCGACCGGAGTGGGCCGATGGCCACGGACTGGCGGTAGAGATGGCCTGGTACCTGGTGTCAGACAGCTGGTGCGTTTGGGTAAGTGTATTGCTTCACCTCTGTTTTTAAGGGAGGGAACTGTTTTGTTTCCCCTTTCGAAGGAAGAGAGTTTGTTTTGTCTTTTAAAACCGGTAAAGAAACTTGTAGATGTGATTTAAAATACTTAAAACGTATAGAAAACAGTTCATGAAGGGAGTTTTTTTGAACACGGTAATCGATGATGGAGCATAAGCTGTGTTTTTCCAGCACCACATTTTTCAACTCTGGTCTCCAGCATCTGCAGTCCTCACTTTCTCCTGGAACAGTATTTTTAGAATGTTTGAATTTTATGCTGACAGTGAATGTAAAGAATTCAAATTATCATTCAATACAGACTTATTATTCCACTGTCTAGTGGATGAATATTTGTATGGGTTTATTAATTGCTCACCAAGTTTCAAATTTGAAGATATAAGCAAAACTTAAACCAATAAAAGGACCTGTTTTAAAGATTTTTGATGAGAACTTGAGCAAGTTATTCAGTCTTTGTATAGACTAATCATGGTGTGAACTATTTATTGAGCAAAGTTTGGATATCTAAGTTTAGAAATACAAGTGTTGTATCAAAAGTAGGTCAGAACATGGTAAAGATGTCTAGAGCCTAGATTATGAGCAGAAATTCTTGAGTCCAACTTGTTTGTATGGACAAAAGATTGGTTAATATTCAGTTTTTCAAAATATAGATGCCAACTTTACCCTTCTGCAAAGATTATTTGTCTGACTTGGACTGAGAGTGCTGAATTGCAGGAATCGGGTTGTATATTAGCAAGCACTAAGGTGAACTCTTGTCACCCCTTGCCAGAATATATAATGTATGGAGAAAGTTCCTAACAATTTAAATTAGATTACTTACAGTGTGGAAACAGGCCCTTCGGCCCAACAAGTCCACACCGACCCACCGAAGTGCAATCCACCCATACCCCTACATTTACCCCTTACCTAACACTATGGGTAATGTAGCATGGCCAATTCACCTGACCTGCACATCTTTGGACTGTGGGAGGAAACCGGAGCATCTGGAGGAAACCCACGCAGACACGGGGAGAATGTGCAAACTCCACACAGTCAGTCGCCTGAGGCGGGAATTGAACCCGGGTCTCTGGCACTGTGAGGCGCCAGAGTTTTGAGTTTTTCAAGGGCTGTCCAGTCACACTTTGAAATTCTCTTGAATTAATAGAATATATATTGCGTAGAGACTGTTCATTTTAATTTTCCTCACTTAATTTGAAAGCAACATAAAATTTTTCTTGTTTTCTCTCCTCAGGCCTTATTTCTTATTGAACATTGCTTTCTTCTTGTTTGTGTCTCAAGTTACTGTGTCCCTCATCATAGCATCATTAATGACCCGTCCCCCTCCCATTTGAGGTACTGAAGGCGACTTTTGGTTTTCATTTATTTTTAGATTAGTGGAGGAGCTACTTGGCTTAAGTTTTTGAAAAAAAACTTTGATATATTGCATATAGGTACAATTTTTAAGGAACTTGTAGATTTCTTTAAAGACTTATCTGCAAGTAAAAAAACCTGCTTTTGTCACAGAACCTTTCCTTGTTCTCTTTTGCTAGATGCTTCTTGCACTTGTTGTGAAGTTGGTGTGCGTAAAGTTGTCAACTTTATAACGCACTATATTTCTACTTTTACTTTTCCAAGCACACATTGCCCTCAGGAGTCTAACTCTGGTTTTAAAATTGATTTCCACAAGACACTATGCTTAACTTCAAGTGATTTCACTTAAAGCTGTGATTTTCAGAAACTCAATTCCTCTTTCAATGAGGAGATCTTGTGGAATTTCAAAGGCCTTTCACATGGTAGGCTGAAAATTTAAGTTACATAGGTTCCTCCAACTATTTAAAAGGGACCTGTGACACTTTGGCCTAGCAGTATCGGAAAACAAATGCCTTTCAGGTTGGTGTTCTTTTGCAGTCTTCAAGATACATCTGGATGCATTTGGAAAATTTTCAAAAGTTTTAGAAAAATTGGGAAGTTTGGTGAGCTTTGACTAGAAGGAAGATGTGACTAAGTTCCTGAATTAGATCAGGAGGACAATGGCCGAGTGGTATTATCACTGGACGATTAATCCAGAAACTCTGGTAATGTTCTGGGGACCCAGATTCAAATCTTATCATGGCAGATAAAAGTCTGGGATTAAGAATCTAATGATGACCATGAAACCATTGTTGGAAAAACCCATCTGGTTCATTAATGTATGTTAGGGGAGGAAATCTGCCATCCTTGGTTGGTCTGGCCTGCCTATCACTCCAGATTCACAGTAATGTGGTTGACTCTCCACTACCCTCTGCACAAATTATGTATAGGCAATAAATGCTGGCCTGGCCAGTGATGTCCATGTATAGTGAATTAAAAATAAATAGATGTGGGGTGTTTTTGATGGGAGGATAAGGGAATCAAACACGATGCTAAACATTAGCAAGGCATCGATATAGGTTCAAATATCCAAATCTTAGTGGTGAAATAATTTAAAAAACAAGTGGAATTTGACTGTATAGTTCTTTCAGAGAGATGGTAGGTGGATAGAGCCAACTTCTGTAGATTAAAACTTCAGTGGGCAGAATTGAAGGGTTTGTGGATTAGTATGAATTCGTTCAAACAATATGTGGACAAAAGTTTTAAATATTTAAGAAAGATAAATTGCCATTGACATTTAGGGAACATCTATTCAGAAGCTTCAGAGCTTTAGTAAATAGGATAGATTAGGACTGCAGATGCTGGAGATCAGAGCTGAAAAATGTGTTGCTGGAAAAGCACAGCAGGTCAGGCAGCATCCAAGGAGCAGGAGAATCAATGTTTCGGGCACAAGCCCTTCTTCAGGAATGGATAGAGTCAGTGATTGTATAGACTGTTACATATGGGCTAATTGGTGTGCTTACTCTTTGCTCTTCCACGTTGGTAAGCTATTCTAGGAAAATGAATAGGCAGTTCAGGTTCTCCGGGTTTTATATAGCCAGAGTACAACTGTGCTAAACTGAGCACTGTACTACGAGTAATATCCTGTAAAAGTAGCTGATGTGTGGAGAAGAATTCTTGAATGATTGGTAGTTTTCAACTTAGTAACAAATAAGGTTGGCCTAACGAATTTTTGAAACTAATTACAAATAGTTTTTAGTGCTCCAATATCTGCCAAATAATGAACTCTGTAAGTAAAGAAATCCAAGTATCCCACTGTAAATGCCTATGATCATCTGTTCTCCAATATCTGGTAGAATTACGATTTAGAGTCATAGAGTCATAGGGTCTGATTCCATGCTGTACATCTCTTCGGTCCAACTCGTCCATGCCGACCAGATATCCCACCCAAACTAGTCCCACCTGCCAGCACCCAGCCCATATTCCTCCAAACCCTTCCTATTCATATACCCATCCAAATGCCTCTTAAATGTTGCAATTGTATCAGCCTCCACCACATCCTCTGGCAGCTCATTCCATACACATACCACCCTCTGCGTGAAAAAGTTGCTTCCGCCCCCCCCCCCCCCAACTAAACCTATGCCCTCTGGTTCTAGATTCCCTGACCCCAGGGAAAAGACTTTGTCTATTTGTCCTATCCATGCCCCTCATAATTTTGTAAACCTCTATAAGGTCATCCTCCACCCCCGACACTCCAGCAAAAACAGCCCCCGCCTGTTCAGCCTCTCCCTGTAGCTCAGCTAAAATCTTCCAACCCTGGCAACATCCTTGTAAGTCTTTTCTGAACCCTTTCAAGTTTCACAACGTCCTTCCAATAGGAAGGAGACCAGAATTGCATGCAATATTCCAACAGTGGCCTAACCAATGTCCTGTACAGACGCAACATGAACTCCCAACTCCTGTACTCAATACTCTGACCAATAAAGGAAAGCATACCAAATGCCGCCTTCACTGTCCTATTTACCTGCGACTCCACTTTCAAGGAGCTATGAACCTGCACTCCAAGGTCTCTTTGTTCAGCAACACTCCCTAGGACCTTACCATTAAGTGTATAAGTCTTGCTAAGATTTGCTTTCCCAAAATGCAGTACCTCACATTTATCTGAATTAAACTCCATCTGCCACTTCTTAGTCCATTGGCCCATCTGGTCTAGATCCTGTTATAATCTGAGGTAACCCTCTTCGCTGTCCACTACACCTCCAATTTTGGTGTCATCTGCAAACTTACTAACTGTACCTCGTATGCTCGCATCCAAATCATTTATGTAAATGACAAAAAGTAGAGGGCCCAGCACCGATCCTTGTGGCACTCCACTTGTCACAGGCCTCCAGTCTGAAAAACAACCCTCCACTACCACCCTCTGTCTTCTACTTTTGAGCCAGTTCTGTATCCATATGGCTAGTTCTCTCTGTATTCCATGAGATCTAACCTTGCTAATCAGTCTCCAAGCTGTTCACATGGTTTGGTATAATGAAAAAATATTGCAAATAAGTGACAGCAGTACCTCAAAGTCAGTAGTTTTCATGATTCAAATCCAAATGAACTGTAGCTCTGGCTTTGAATGTTACAATACTATAATGGTTGTGAGACACTGGCGCTAGTTTTATATAAAACAAAGAACTGCCCATGCTGGAAATCTGAAACAAAAACAAATTGATGGAGAAACTCAGCAGGTCTGGCATCAACCTTGGAGAGAAAGCAATGTTAACATTTTACCTCTCGTGACCTTTCTTCTATTCAGACTGAATAGTCAATCCATAAACACTTGGGGAAACTGCTATTAACTCAAACAGAACTACCTTACACAACACTCTATTGACTTGCGGCATTATATATAAGAATGGGAAGAATGCTAATCTTGAGTAATGGATCCGTCCTTCCAGTTTCTATTAATGAACTAAACAAGTTATTCAATAACAGTGCCCTTAAATGCTGTAGTTCAAGTATTGAATTGCAGAGTCTGATACGAAGGTTCAGTTTGGTTTGAACCCAAGCTGAGTCCTCCAAGCTATGTGAATGCTTTGCTTACTTCCATTTCTCTGTTTTCTCTTTTTTTTCCCCCCACTTCTCCCCAACTTATTGATTAACACTTCAACATCAAATCAATAGTCCAATCAACAAGAGTTGCCACTTTAGCAAACAAAGAACTTGGACGTTGTTCTCAGGTATTCAAGAAGAGGGAAGGTGGGGAAGAGAATAGTTGAAAATAGGGTCTAGGTTGCTGAAAGCAGGGCTTCTGGCTGTGTTGAGGTGAGAGAAGGGGCAGCACAGTTGTGTAATATAGTGGATTCATAGAGAATTTGAGTTGGGGGATGGGGATAGCTCCAGGTGAAAGGAGGTTAGAGCCTTCACCCTGCTCTCAGGCAATGGATTTGAGACTAACTGCAAACATGCAAACATTTTCCTCATGTCTTATGCTGCTTTTGCCAATTACCTTAAATATTTTGCTAATTTATAAAAATGATTTTGGATGACAATTTAATGGGCATGATTAGTAAATTTGTAGATGACATCAAATTGGTGGTCCAGTTGACATTGAAACATTGTAAGATTACAAAGATATCTAGATCATTTGGGCCAGTGGGCTGTGGAATGGCACATGGAGTTTAATTTGGATAAACAAACAAGGGCAGGACTCATACAGTTAATGGTAGGCCCTGGGTAGTGACATTGAACAGAAGAGATGGAGGAGTTCATGCGCATAGTTCTTTGACAGTTGCATCACAGTTAGGCAAGGCAGTTAAAATGTTTAGGGGATTTGCTGTCATAGTTCAAACCATTAAGTATAGAAGTTGCATTGTCATGTTGTGGTTGTACCAGATGTTGGTGAGGTCCCATTTGGAGTACTATGCATAGTTTTCGTTGCCCTGCGATGGGAAGGATATTATTAAGTTGGCAAGAATCCAAAAAAGATAGGCCCAGGATGTAGCCAGGATTCGAAGGTTTGCATTAGAGAGAGGCTTGAAAGGCTGGAACTTTCACTGAAGAACACGAGGATGAGGGTGACGTTACAAAGGTTTGTCAAATCATAAGGGACGTAGATAAGATGAATTACCAATGTCTTTCCCTAGGGTGGGGTTGTTCAAAACTCGGGGGCATATTTTTAAGGTGAGCGAAGAAAAATTTAAGAGGGACCCAATTTTTTTTTGTGGAAAGAACTGCCAGAGGAAATAGTAGATGTAGGTATAGTCACAATATTTAAAAGACATTTGGATCGGTACATGAATAGGAAAGGTTTAGAGTGATATTGGCCAAACACAGGCAAGTGGGACTAGTTTAGTTTGGGAAACTTTAAGTATGGATGAGTTAGACTGAAAGGTCTCTTTCTGTACTGTATGACTCTGACTCTAATTGCCTGAAATATCATTCTCTGATCTTCCATCAGTGAGATTTTTTTCATATATGCACAGTCCAGACCTCTCAGGATTTTGAATATCTCCATGAAATCCTCTCTCAATCTTCAAAGAGTACAGTCCCAACCTTTCCATCTATCTGAATAACTGAAATACCTTATCCGTGCAATCATTTTCTCTCACATTTTATTTGTAATGCCTGTATCACCAGAAGTGGACTCAATACTCCAATTGATTCTGAGAGGAAGTGAAATTCTAGTATTTTGACTAACTGTCACAGTGTCATGTAGCATATAGCACTGTCTGACTCTGACTCTATGACACTGATAATGAGGAACTGGAATGCTAGTGCATGGCTTAGGTGGGAATCTGGAGGTGGTGGTATCCGTATGCCTCTGCTGCCTTGGTCCTCCTCAGTGGTAAAAGTCATGGGTTTGAAAGGTACTGTGAAAAGAGCTAGTGTGAGTTGCTGCATTGCATTTGTAAATAACATACTCCTGCTAATGTGGTGGTCGTGCAGAGTGAAAATAGAAGCTTGTGGATGGTTTCAGTCAAGCAGGCTACTTTCAATCAAGCAGGCTACTTTCAGCTGAATGGAGTCAAGCTTCTCGTGTTGTTGGAGTTGCACTTAGTCAGGTAAGTGGAGCGTGTTCCATCATAACCTCGTGCCTTTTAGTTGGCAGACAAGCTTTAGGGAAACAGGAGGTATGTTATCTGCCGCAAAATTCACATCCCTTTATCTAAGTATTTACATACCTTGTTCAGTTTCTGGTCATTGGCAATCCACAGGATGTTGACAGTGGGAATTTCAGTACTGCTAATGCTACTGAATATCAAGAGGGTGTTGGTTGGATTCTCTCGTTGGCTCTTGTGTGGTGCAAATGTTATTTGTCACTAATCAGTCTAGGTTTCCATGTTGTCCAGGTCTTACTGCTTTAGTTTCTGTGGAGTATAAATGTTATTGAACATTGTGCAATCATCAGTGAATGTCATTACCTCTGCACTTATGACGAAGAGATGATTATAAATAAAGCAACTGAAAATGGTTTAGACTAGGGCACCAGTCAAGTGAAGAGCATTTAATCACACCCTGACTTGTGACTTACAGATGGTGGCTAGATTGACAAGTTCTGGAGAGTCAGGGAATGAGTCAGTCACCTCTTAGTTCCTACCCTCTGTCCTGTTCTAGTAGCCACAATATTTATAAGGTCAATCAAATTCTGTTTCTGTGAATGATACGCTCCAGAATGTTGTGGTAAAATCAGGGAGCATATTTTGTTCTGCTTACTTAAGCTTTGCACTCATTTTTTTTGTGTGTTGTCTCTCCATGTCCTTCCTATCAAAACAAATCACTTTACACTTGTACGCACTGGAAGTCTTCCCAAAACCACCAATTTATCTATTTTCTTTTGAGGTTCAACACTTCTACCCCAAAGGTTGAGTTTATGAGTAAATAGGCAAGTTATGCCCTGCAATTTCATGACCATCACCGTTACTAATACTGGCTTCTAATTCCAGGTTCATCAATTGAATGTAAGTTCCACCAGTTGATGGGATATGATCCCACATTCTTAGAACATTGGATTGGGTCTTTCAATCCTGAAATCGAGTAAGATGATCATAAAAGTGTTGGCCAGAGATAACCCCCCACCCCCTCAAATATGCACAGCATTAGACTATTCCACATAGCAGGTAACAATCTGGGAACTTCACTACAGACCTCTTGCCAGTCTGAAAAGCATTCATTGCCTCTCTATCAGTCTGTGAATTTTTTTATCCATCTTGTTACTGTTTCCTTTATTCCACTAGAGAACTTTTCGCTGTTGTGAGGTGTTATCAAGTGCATTTGGAAGTCCCTATACATCACATCAAAAGCATTAACTTTATCAATCTTCTGTTACTTTAAACATAGTTGCAAGCAATTTGCCCGTAACAAATCTATAGTGGCTTCTGTTTATTGATCCAGATTTGCTCAAGTGACTGTTTAATTTTGTGGTAGATTACTGTTTTTAGACGATTGCTGCTGTTGTTAAGCTGACTAATTTTACCGACCTTAACCCACATTTTGAAACATTGGTGTAACATTTGCAGTTCTCCAGTTCTGTGTTTCCAAATGGACAAGATTGAAATCAGTCGTACCCCAAGAATGGGTTACTTTAGATACTGGAAATCTGAAAGTTCAGTAAACGTCCATCCATCTGTCTTCTGTACCACCTCTTCCTACACACACAGACACACCAAACACCTGCCTGTCTACCCACCTCCACTCAGCAATTCAATTTCAGTGTTTTGACTCTGTTATTATCACTACCATGTTTGTGGTGCATGTCTGTAGTAGTTTTACTAACACTTCAGTTCAACTAACTGTCCTTTTTTGATATTTTCTATTATGAGTTTTCTATTGTTTTGTTTACTTTGAATGTGTTTAGGCTGTGAGATTGGAACCATGACTATTATTTCCTTATGCTTTCACTCTATTTGTGGTTTGTTCTGGAGGCACTTAATACAGTCTAAGATTTTTTTGTGAACAGCTGTATGTTTCAGTGACCCTCAGTTGACATTTGAGCAGTGAGTGTAGTTATATACATAGGTATGTAGATTTGGAAGGTCCTCAGTTTACTTTCCAGCTTATTGCGATTGCCATTCATGGTCAGTATAATTGTCCTTGAATTGAGAACGAGAAAACTAGGCAGGCCTCCCATTCTTTGATTATTGTGTACTCTTTAGTAGCAGATGCTTAAATAAAAAGTTGCAAGCCAATGGGTGCCTAGAGTCTATGGAAATATATCCAGCAATACTTGGCACCATTGGAAGACAAGGATATAAAAACATCATCTTAGAACAAAAAGAATCTGAGTTGCATTCATTGAATGTCAGCAGGGAATATTATACACAATATAAACTGATGTGGCACTTGGGCATGCAACATTTGAACCATGCACTGCGTTATTTATGCTGTCGGATGACTACTTTATTTTACATAACATTTCAGTCCCTAATGTATCCTTTACATATACAGAGATGTTTATTTCTGTCAGGATAGAGCAGGTGTGCTGAGTTCATTTGTGCTTAGATGTGATGAAAGTGTTTGTTGTTGTGTGAGCTGAAGATACTTTCTTCCCAGTTGCAATCATTCTGTCCACTGTTATTTGCTGTTTAACTCTTGGCAAAGGATTAACCTGGTGGATTAGCCTGCTAAGGGGTGGCTTTGCTGTACAATGCTGCAATTAGAGTCGTAGAGTTGTGCAGTGGTGTTCAACAAACTGCTTTAAAATTTAGCATGAAGTGGATTATCTGATACGTAGAAACTTCAGTATCAATACTTAAGAAGGTGGTGGTGAGCTGCCATCTCGAACCTCGGCAGTCCATCTGCTGTAGGTTCATTCTCAATGCTGTCAGGGAGGATTTTGGCCCAGTGACAGTGAAGGAACGGTGATGTATTTCCAAGTCAGGATGGTGAGTGACTTGGAGGAGAACTTGAAGGTAGTGGCATTCCCTTGTAGATAGTCATGGATTTGGAAGATGCTGTCTGAGGATCTTTAGTGAATTTCTGTAGTGCATCTTGTAAGTAGTAGTAGCAGCAGTAGCAATAGTCTTGGTGATCGAGGCAGTGGATGCTTGGATGTAGTGCAAATCAAGTGGACTGCTTTGTCCGGATGGTGTCAAGCGTCTTGTGTTGTTAGATCTACAATCATCCAGGTAAGTGGGGAGTATTCCATCACACTCTTGATTAGTGTCTTGTAGGTGGTGGAAAGGCTTTGGGAGTCAGGAGGTGACTTTCTCGCCGCAGTATTCGTAGCCTTTGGCCTGCTGTATTTGATCCTGTTTGTGGTGAGTCCAGTTGAGTTCCTTATCAATGATAAGACCCCAACATGTTGATGGTGGGGGATTCGGTGATTGTAACACCATTGAATATTAATGGGCAGTGATCAGATTGTCTTTTATTGTGATGTTCATAGCCTGGCATTTCTGTGTCACACGTTACTTGCCCTTTGTCAGCCAAAGCCTGGATATTGTCTCGATCTTGTTGCATTTGAACATGGACTGCTTAAATATCTGAGGAATCATGAATGGTACTGAGCATTGTGCAATTACCAGCAAACACCCCCACCTCTAACCTTATGATGGAAGGAAGGTCATTGAAACAGCTGAAAATGATTGGGCCTGGGACACTACCCTGAAGAACTCCTGCAGAGATGTCCTGGAGCTGAGATGACTGACCACCAAGAACCACAACAATCTTTGTATGTGCCACGTTTGACTCCAATCAGTGGAGAGTTTGCCCCCAAGATCAATTGATTCCAATTTTGCTAGGGCTCCTTGATACCACTATCTGTCAAGTGCTGTTACTTTCACCTCACCTTTTGAATTCCGCTCTTTTATCCATGTTTGAACCCAAGGCTGTAGTGAGGTCAGCAGCTGAGTGGCACTGGCGAAATCCAAAGTGATATATTGAACAAGCCTTTCATCTTGGTTGCACGTTTTGCTTCATTAATATGTAAATTCCAGAACTTCTTTCAAGTCACATTATCGAGATAACTTTAGGTTTTATTTTTAAAGAAAAGTGACCTCTCAGCTCAGGCAATGTATTAAAGGTGTGAGTTAGATTCTGCCTGTATCCCAATCTTGATGATATCGGATGAAGGGGCAGCACTCTGAAAGCTAATACTTCCAAATAAACCTGTTGGACTATAACCTGGTGTTGTGACTTTTAACTCTTCCCTTGATCTTTGTGTATGAGGATTTTTTTGGCTGAACCACGTGCACTTAAGTTTCAATTATTTATCTCTTTCTAATTGTGACCCCTCATTTTATAACCTTTCTCTGCCCTCCTCCTGTGCCAATAGTTTTTCGAAGATCATGTTTATTACTTTATCTTCCCTAATAATGCATTGGGTGTCTTTATTGCCTATAAGGAATGCAACTGACGTTTACACACTTTGTTTTTTGCCTTTCTAATTCTACAATTGCCTGAACAATTCAGAATGCCCTAGGATCAGACTTCTCCTTTTTATAAAATAACAAACTTGGGACTGTAGCTAAACTAGGCCTTTCACAAACGCCCCTTATTAGAATGCTTACATGTTTAGAACTGTCTGTTTCAGAAACCTCATTAACTTGCCTAATGTTTCTTCCGACAGAGAATCTCATCTTAACCAGCATATATGTAGTATGTGGAGGCTGAGTCTGTGAACTTCTGGAGATAACGGTCAAACCCTGTCGGCCATTTTGTATTAGCTATAAAATCCCCAAGTGACCATCTTGTCAACTTTAGTCATGGGCTACAACAACATCCCCTGTCACTTTACTGATGATTGAGAATAGACAGATGAGGTGATAATTGGCTGAGTTAGATGTATTCTGCTTTTTATGTATAGGACATACCTGGACATACCATATATTCCATACTGTCAAGCAGATGCCACTCTTGTAACTGTATTGGATCAGCTTAGTTAAGGAAGACGCAAGTCCCAGTAGTATTGCTGGAATGTTGTCAGGGCCCATAGCTTTTGCAGTGTCCAGTGTCTCCAGTTATTTCTTGATATCACATGGAGTGAATCAAATTGGCTGAAGACTGATCTGAAATGCTGGGGCTTGTTGGAGGGTGCTGAAAAGGAACATTCACTTGGCATTTCTAGCTGAACGTTGCTGTGAAAGCTTCAGCCTAATCTTTTATGCTGATGTGCTGGGCTCTTCAGTCATTGGGGATGGTGATATTTCTGAAGCCTTCTCCAATCAGTTGTTTAAATGTCGACCACCGTTCTGGATGTGGCAGGACTGCCGAACTTAGATCTGATTACATTTGTAATTGAGGATCTATCTACACCTCCCTTAAAATTATTTAAAGATTCTGCATCCGCTGACTTTTGAGGAAAGAAATTCCAACATACTCCATGCTACAAGAGAAACAAAATCGTCATCTCTGTCTTAAATGGGCAACAATATTTCTAAACTCTCTAGTTTTAGATTCTCCTACAAGAGGAACAGTCCTTTGAACACCCACCTGGTCAAATCCTATCAGGATTTGAATGTTTCAATTAGGTCTGACTCCTCTAAACTCCAGAGGATACAGGTCTATCCTATCTAGCCTATTAAAAAGAGCAAAAACAAAATGAACATAAGCCCCTTTGAGAAGAAGGGGGGGGGGAAGCAAATGGGGGACCAGGAAATTAACACAGGAGTTGAATGAATACTTTGCATTGGTTTTCACAGTCGAGCACACGAATAGTATATTGTCAAATAAAGAACTGAGCTCTAGATTCTCCCATGAGGAAACATGCTTTTAGCATCCACTGGGTCAAATCCTTTCAGGGTCATATGCTTCAATTAAGTCACCTCTTCCTCTTAAACTCTAGAGGATGCAAGCCTAGTTTGTCCAGCCTTTCCTCATGGTAACCTGCTTATTCCAAGCATTAGTCTTGTAAACTTTCTCTGAACTGCTTTCAATACATTAACATTTTTCAGTGTAGTGATGACCAGTACTGTGCACAGTACTCAACATGAGGTTCTGCCAGTGTTGAACAAAACTGAAGCACAGTGTTCTGACTCTTGCATTCAATTCCTCTCAAAATGTTGCATTCTATTAGTTTTCCTGACTACTGGCTGTGTTAGCTTACTAACCTTTAGTGATTCATGCAGATTTGTCCATGTCAGAGCACTGCAATCTTTCACTATTTAGAAAATATGTCTTATTCTTTCTGCCAAAACAGACAATTTCGTACTTTCCCCATATTGTCCTCCATGCTTGCCTATTTTTGCAACCTACCGAAATCCCTTTCAGGCTCCTTATGTCCTCTTCATGACTAACTTCCATGTCTATCTTTGTGTCGCAGGCAAATTTAACTGCCATTCCTTTGACTCCTTCATTTAAATATTTATATAAATTATAAAGAGTTGAGGCCCCGGCACCAGCCCTGTTGCAGAATTGCACGCAATATTCCAACAGTGACCCAACCAATGTCCTATACAGCCGCAACATGACCTCCTAACTCCTGTACTCAATACTCTGACCAATAAAGGAAAGTGTACCAATCGCCGCCTTCACTATCTTATCTACCTGTGACTCCACTTTCAAGGAGCTATGAACCTGCACTCCAAGGTCTCTTTGTTCAGCAACAGTCCCTAGGACCTTACCAACTTTTAGATCTGGTCTATCCTTTTCCATCACTATTTTAAAACGAATAGAGTTATCGTTGCTGGCCCCAAAGTGTTCCCCTACTGACACCTCAGTCACCTGCCCTGCCTTATTTCCCAAGAGTAGGTCAGGTTTTGCACCTTCTCTTGTGGTTACATCCACATACTGAATCAGAAAATTGTCTTGTACACACTTATGAAATTCCTCTCCATCTAAACCTTTAACACTATGACAGTCCTAGTTGATGTTTGGAAAGTTACAATCCTCTACTGTAACTACTCTATTATTCTTGCAGCTAGCTGAGATCTCCTTACAAGTTTCTTTCTCAATTTCCCTCTGACTATTAGGGGATCTATAATACAATCCCAATAAGGTGATCATCCCTTTCTTATTTCTCAGTTCCACCCAAATAACTTCCCTGGATGTATTTCCAGGAATATCCTCCTTCAGCACAGCTGTAATGCTATCCCTTATCAAAAATGTCACTCCCCCTTCCTCTCTTGCCTCCCTTTCTATCCTTCCTGTAGCATTTGTATCCTGGAACATTAAGCTGCCAGTCCTGCCCATCCCTGAGCCATGTTTCTGTAATTGCTATGATATTCCAGTCCCATGTTCCTAACCATGCCCTGAGTTCATCTGCCTTCCCGGTTAGGCCCCTTACATTGAAATAAATGCCGTTTAATTTATTAGTCCTACCTTGTCCCTGCCTGTTTGACTCACTTCTGTTCTCAGCTGTACCTGTCTCAGATCGATCTATTTCCTCACTCTCTCCCTGAGTCCCACCCCCCCACCTTACTAGTTTAAATCCTCCCAAGCAGTTCTAACAAATTTCCCTGCCAGTATATTAGTCCCCTTCCAATTTAGTTGCAATCCGTCCGACCTTGTACAATTGTTGAACCATAACTATATTGTGTTTTTTTGGAATATCTCACCAAATGCTTGCCACTGCATCTCCGACCTATAATTTAACCTAAATTGCCAGTCCACGTTCACGAGCACTACTCGCATGCCCTCAATTGCCCTTCCTTAATTCATAGTAGTAGTCTTGGACCAACATTTCCCTCCTTTAAGAGGCAGTGCAATTCAATCATGGTTGCTACTGCCAATGTTCCCTCTAAGGTGCATGGCTACTTGATATTCCATGCACAATGATCTGCATAGGCACTTTGATACTGTATTGACTTCTGGTTCTGGAAGTTGCTGTCGTACGCAGGCCTCTGAGGCCTGTGCAGCTGATAAGAATATTCTAGGGAGGGCAGGCCGCTACCCAGGAGCGTTTTGACTGAGATTATCTTTGGGTTACTATTATTTACCTCTACGGACAGCTGGTAGATATAGGTGTGATTCTTATTGAATACTTTGTACCTATCTTCTCAAAAGAAGGAATGATCCTAGCATTATTGAGGATGAAACTTTTGCTATGATAAATGGGGAGACAAGTGAGCATCCTTAAACATGGGCATTTCATCAGGACTTAATGAAATTTACTTCAGACTGTAATGAGGCAGGGGTGAGAATAGCGAATTCTTTGACCATAACTTTATCATCCTCACTGGAGGCAAGTGTGGTGCTAGGGTATGCAGAATGGGAATGTTGTGCATTTGTTTAAAAAGTGAGCAAGGAATAGACCAAATACACTCAGGCCAGTCAGTCTAACTTCAATAGTGGGCAAATTATTGGATTGAATTCTGAGACAAGGTAAATGTCTTGTGGCAGGCTATAAGTTTCCCTCACTACTAACTACACGATTTTGTTTTTTTTGTCTTGCCAGTGAATTTCAAAGAGTCATAGAGATGTACAGCGCAGAAACAGACCCTTTGGTCCAACTCGTCCATGACAACCAGATATCCTAAATTAATCTAGTCCCATTTGCCAGTACTTGGCCCATATCCCTCGAAACCTTTCCTATTCATAAAGCCATCCAGATGCCTTTTAAATGTTGTAATTTTACCCGCCTCCACCACTTCCTCTGGCAGCTACTTCCATACAAGCATCACCCTTTGTGTGAAAAGGTTGCTTAGGTTCCTTTTAAATCTTCCCACCCTAAATGTATGCCCTCTCGTTCTAGACTCATTACCCAACCCAAGAAAATGACCTTGTCTATTTAGAGTCATAGAGATGTACAGCACGGAAACAGACTGTTCGGTCCAACTCGTCCATGCCGACCAGATATGCCAACCCAATCTAGTTTCACCTGCCAGCACCCAGCCCATATCCCTCCAAACCCTTCCTATTCATGTACCCATCCAGATGCCTTTTAAATGTTGCAATTGTACTAACCTCTACCACTTCCTCTGGCAGCTGATTCCATATACATACCACCCTCTGCGTGAAAAAACTGCCCCTTAGATCTCTTTTATATCTTTCCCCTCACCCTAAACCTATGCCCTCTAGTTCTGGACTCCCCCACCCCAGGGGAAGGACTGTCTATTGACCCTATCCATGCCCCTCATGATTTTATAAAACTCTATAAGGTCACCCCTCAGCCTCTGACGCTCCAGGAAAGATAGCCCCAGCCTATTCAACCTTTCCCGATAGTTCAAATTCTCCAACTTTGGCAACATTCTTGTAAATCTTTTCTGAATCCTTTTTAGGTTTCACAACATTTTTCCGATAGGAAGGAGACCAGAATTGCATGCAATATTCCAACAATGGCCTAACCAATGTCCTGTACAGCTGCAACATGACCTCCCAACTCCTATACTTGATGCTCCAACCAATAAAGGAAAGCATTCCAATCGCCGCCTTCACTATCCTATCTTCCTGCGACTCTACTTTCAAAGAGCTATGAACCTGCACTCCAAAGTTTCTTTGTTCAGCAACACTCCCCATGTCCATGACATTAAGTGTATAAATCCTTCCCTAATCTGCCTTACCAAAGTGCAGCACCTCACGTCTATCTAAATTAAACTCCCATCTGCCACTTCTCCGCCCATTGGCCCATCTGATCAAGATCACATTGTAATCTGAGGTAACTTTCGCTGTCCACTACACCTCCAATTTTGGTGTCGTCTGCCAACTTACTAATTATACCTCTTATGCTCACGTCCAAATCATTTATATAAATGATGACAGGCAGTGGACCCAGTACTGATCCTTGTGGTACTCCACTGGTCACAGGCCTCCAGTCTGAAAAGCAACCCTCCACCACCATCCTCTGTTTTCTACCTTTGAGCCAGTTCTGTATCCAAATGGCTAGTTCTCCCTGTTCCATGTGATCTAACCTTGTTAACATCTAATCCAGGGCAGTCAGGACCTATTTCTTGAAGGAAGATAGTTGATGGAATTTTCTTGAGAAATTAACAACTGAATGCGGTTCAGCTGTTGAGGTCAACATGGAATTTAGCAAGGTTTTTGACGAGGTTTTTTTTGTCTCAAAAAGGCATGTATGGATGCAGCAGTATAATAATTAATTTATGCTCCATGACCTTCCAGTGCAAATTTTGTTTCTGGCAACTGTGTACAGTGGGTTACCTTAAGAAGATGGGAAGCTTTTGCACAAGTGCTGCAATTGGAGTCAACAGAACAATTCCAAGCATGTTGTTGACTTGTTTTAAGTCTCAACCAGTTACAAAGCTAATGAATGCGACACTGGCTGCAATAATTGCACAGAATTCAAAGTTGTTCTATTCTTTTAATAGTTAAATTTGCAGGTATAGTCAAGAACTTCATTGTTTTTCATTTTCTTTTACTTGTAATACAGCAACTAAAAATAAAATTGAAGTGAAATTCCCCATCATGTGAATTTCCAAATTTTGCTGTGCAGTTGGGTCAACTGTCCATTGTCCCCTCCCATTCTGAGGGAGTTGGATAGGCAAGAGAAGCAAGGCTTGCTGCTTTGCAATTTCCTAGTAACTGGATCAAAACATCATTGGTAGGAATTTTGGAAAAAAGTCAGATTTAAATTTCTGGCTAATTGAGAGAGGAAGCTGCTTCGTGTAAGTAGGACAAACACCCTTGTGACACCTGCTGGGAAACCACAAAATATAGAATCATTATGCAAATAGGTTAGATGTTTAAATTCTGGATTTGTGTTCTTAGCTGGTTTTAAAATGGGTTGAAAGTGAAACGTAACCAAAAATGCTTTTAACCATGAATGCACTGAAGGATTGATATCCATAAAACAAACCAATTTTAGTGTCTTGTTCACACTTGTGTTTCAGTTCATGTTCTGCCACGAGCTTCTGGTTATCAGTTGATGCATTTGTTTATGATGCAATACACGGATGATGCAACAGAATAAAGAGCAGTATTGCAAGTCGCTTACAAATTGATAGACCATTTAACCAACATTTGAATCTGATTACCAATTCCATGAATAATTAGACTACTTAGCAATATGGCGAATTATTCATGAAATATAACTTGGATCCTCACACTTGCGTGCGCACAACATGGGTGCTGTGGAAAAAATAAGCATTACCGCAGTTAGGCGGTAGTGTGGGGGTAAAAAGAAAAGAAGAAAAAAACAGAGGTGTTGGAGACCTTGTTCGCGAAAAAAAAAACTTGGATCCTTTTCCATTTTGTCAGGGAGGGGATTAACTCTGAGCTGCCTGTCCACATGCAGTGTGTACTGCTGCTGTTGGTTTCTGTTTGTTTTTGGAGGGACCTGATTCCTAAACTGACTGAACCATATAGCCAGTTTGTTAGCTCGTATTCCTTTTTATCGAGGACTGACTTCTAAACTGGCTGATTTAAACTGTCAATGTGCTACAGATGTAACCTAGTTCTCATTACGGATCTGTTGTTTCACTGGCTGATTGCAGCCTGAGTGTTACAATTTTCTCCTTTTACTTTGAGAAAATTGTAATGTTGATTTTGTGGCAGGGCTTAGCCCTTGCACTCTGGTTTGTTTTTTTTTACATGTGTTTTCACTTTATTTGGTGTTTGGACTGTGCCCTTGTGAGAAATTACAAAAAAAACTTGGATTCTTAATGATTGAGCATTCCGAAGAACACCACTGCACCAGATCCTTGAGGACAAAGGTTGGGATTGAATAAGCCTGCAATACTAAATCAGCAAACTTCAGACACACTTAACTCTGCTCTAGGGATTTCACTATCGTGGAAAATGTTTCTACACTTACTGAATTTCTTGTGGGCTTTTTCACAATCTTTCAGAAATTACAATATTCCAAAACCCAGCACTGCTTGTGATTTTGAAATTGTAAGATTCTATTTAGAACTATATTTTTGCTGAATGGAAAAGTTGGATGTTACTCTTCAGTATTTCTTTTCCTAGTTTTTCTCTTCTGTCCAATTTCTACTTCTCTTCCCAGTTTGCCCTTTGCGCTATCCCCATGTTCAGAGTGAAATTAATTTTAATTATCTTGGTAATGCTGTAATAACTTGGCTAGAATCAGTGTGAAGGTCGTCAGATTAGTTCAGGACTGAGTCTTACAATATTAATTTTGTTTCCTTGATTTCTGATTATTGTTAACAGTTTTAAGCCATAGCTTAATGGTGAGCATACTTTGCTTTGACTCACAAGGTGCTGGTTTCCAGTCTGCTCCAAGATTTGAACAGAGAATGCAGTTTTAGGAATGCTGTGGTTTGTGATGAGATTCTGATGGTCATTAGGCAGAGGAACAGGCTCTTCGGTCCACTGTGTCTATGTTGACCAATAAACACCAATTGTACTGATCTCATTGACCTGCTGTTGGTTCATAGCCTACTGTGTCCTGACATTTTACGTGCTCATCCAAATGCTTTTTAAATGTTGGCAGTACCTGCCTCCCCCACCCTCTTGAGCAGAAGCGTCCATATTTTTACCGCACTTTTTTGGTGAAAAATATTTTCCTCTGATCTCCACTAAACCATATACTCCTCACGTTAAACATATGCCCAAAGTTCTGTGTAACATTCAACTCTGATTTCTCTTCTCACATGCTGCCAGACCTGCTGAGCTTTTCCAGCAATTTCAATTTAGTCTTGTTGCACCTGCCACACAATGCATTTGAATTCTTATCCTGCGAAAGAATGGAGTTGACTCCTAATAGTAAAACAACAATATTTGTTTATTTGACACAATAATTCATAGTGTATTTATTGTTCTAATAATGATAAACAGTACAAATCTGTCTGGTGCTCTAACTTTGGATAAGATATACCACCACACAAGAACTTGGCTGGGCTCCACATGGGGATGTCTTCCGATGTTTCAGAGGTGTCTTCTCTTTCTGTGGTTATTCTTGAGCTGCTGTCCTGAACGTGGTTTTATGGTGATTCTTAAATTAGAGTCTTTCCACCCTTTCGGGAAGATTTTGACTATCAGGTTCAATCATCCTGATTGATCAGACCGAACCAGGTTGATGGCAGGGTGATTCTGAAGTGATAATGACTGGAGGTGCTGGGTGCACGTACTCTGCTCCAAATAAGGATGTGAAGTGCCTCCTTGAATAGTGCATGCCTCAATGTTTCAGATTGTCCCAGGGACAACATTCCATTCTCCAATTCAACCCCAAATTTGGGTGTGTATTGTCGGTTCTGCAGATACCAGATTTGTTTGTAAACTGTCTGTTTGTAGCTGCAGCCTGACTGGATTCTGCAGCATGTTGATTAGCAGTCACCTGGTTCCCATTTCCAAGCATGCTCCCACCATTGTCCATCTTTTCTAACTCCTATATATGCTCATTATTTTGAGTGGCCTGTCCAGCCTCAGTCTCTCCAACCTATGCCTTAGATACAACTGCCGTGGGGAAAGGATTCTCATGATCTACTTTATCTATCCCCTGTAATTCTTGTATATTCAATCAGATCCCCTTTCAGCTGCCTCTGCACTGAGAAACTAACCCAACCTACTTTGTCCAGTCCAATCACATCCTTTTGATAGTGTTGGTGACCAGAAATGCATACTGTATTCTATCTAATCAACGCTTCAAAATATTGCAACAAAACATCCCTGCTCCACGATTCTCATGTAAGCAAGAATCTCATATGCCTTCTTCACTATCCTGTCTACCTGTGCTGACACCTTCAGGAATCTAGGTACTTGTGAACTAAGGTCCTTTTCTTTCCTCTGTACTGCCAAGGGACATATCATTCATTATCCAAGTCCTTCCCTTATTAGGTCTTCCAAAATGTATCATTTCACTCTTAGCAGGATCAAATTCCATCTGCCACTGCTATACTCCATTTACTAGCTGATCAATATTGGACTGCATCCTGAGACCATCCTTCTCATCGACAGCACAAATTTTGTCATCTGCAGACTTAATAATTGTAACATAATTTGCATCAAAGTCATTAATGTACATAACAAACATCTGGAGGTCCTACCTATCAGTTTGAATGGATTTACAAGAATTCCATTTCAGACACAAGCAGGGAAAGTCACCCTATTATCTTGGTGAAAATTTATCTTATGATCAACTTAATGAAAAACAGATTATCCAGACATTGAATATTGCTGTTTGAGGGAGTTTTGCGGGTAAATTGGATCTTGCATTTTCTACGTTCAAAGGTAGTTGGTTGGACAGTTTTTTTGAGACATCTGATTATGTAAAGTAGAATCGCTTTTAGTTAGAGCTAGGGTAGCAAACTAATTCGAATGGTTTACTGGATATTGCTTCAGTGCTCCCAACACCTCATGCTTTTTGTTCCGTGCCAAGTCTTGGCACAGAACGAGCAAGAATGGTTGAAAGAGATGACTCCATCATTGCATTGCTTAGTATTCCAAAGGGAGTACTATTTGATATCTGGGAAACTGGGCGAAGTCTTGAGATTAACTTGGCTTCCCTGAGAAATCTTCAGCACAGTTGGTTCTGCTGTAATGTGTTTTTTCAATGTGAATTGGCTTTAATATGATTGAAGAACTTAGACTGCTTGTAGAATGCAAACTTTCCTTACCTGTATTGGCTCTGATGCGATTCTGGCCCAATTAGTTTAAACGGCATGGCTATTGCGTGACTTTCTTAATGTGCAATCGCATGAGAGCAGAACTAGCATGTCTTACCAGAACCGACTGTACTCAGAGTCAGTCTTGCAGCGTGGAAACGGACACTTGGCTGATATCCCTCTGTACATTCTTATTCATGTACTTACGATGTCTTTTAAACTTTGTAACTGTAACCACATCCACCACTATTTCTGGAAGTTCATTCCACACACTAACCACTCCCTGTGTTAAACAAAACAAATTGCTTCTCGTGTCTTTTTGTAAATTTTTCTTCTCTCACCTTGAAAATATCCCCTCCAAACTTGAAATTCCCCAGCAGAGGGAAAATACACCTGCCGTTCACCTTTAACTATATCCACATGATTTTATAAACTGTATTAGGTCACTTCCTCAATTTCCTATGCTCCAGTGAGAAACGTCCCAGTTTATTCAGCTTCTCTTTGTGATTCAAACCTTCCATTCCTGGCAATGTTCTGGTAAATCTCTTCTGAACCCTCTCCAGCTTAATGGTATCCTTCTTATGGCAAGGTGACCAGAACTGGGCTCAGTACTCCCGAGGAGGCCCCACCAATGTCTTGTACAATTGCAACATAATATCTCAAATCCTAAACTCTAAGATTCTGGAAGCAGAAATGTTTCAAAACAAACTTAGAAGCCCATTGCAAATGTTGATTACTCTAGTTTGCGATGGTACTTTTAATGTAAATTTTAAATTTGATTGTAATGGTTAGTTTGAGCTTATGTGCCCTTGTCTCTCTGAAGTTGAAATGATATTTTAATTTTGACATCTTTTTGCTATTTACACTCTTTGGGATTGAGATGTGAAGATCTTGAGTTTTTCATTCACTTACATAACTTCTGATCCTACAAGCTCAGTTTCTTGGCTCTTTCCTATATCACTTCAGGGTTTCAAGGTTATGTTGTAATATTGGAGTGAAATTCATTATTTTACACTGCAAACATAACCGCTTATCAATGTCAGTTTTATTTCTCAATTTATTGTAAAATGGTTCACCTTGACTGTCTGGAGGATTAATTAATGAAGCCATTTACTCAATAACCTATTTGTTTAATTTTCCAGGTGCTGGTAAACACTGCCTGCTGTTTTCTTATGTTGATTGGCAAGATGATCCAGTACATGGTCTTCGGAACACTGCGGGTCAGTGAGAGGCAGGTAAGTGTCACTTTAAAGAGGTGTGTGTGCAGTGGCAACTGAGAAGATGAGGTGGGGTGGAGGATGTCTGAGGATGGGGTGGTGGAGGGATGGCTAAGACACAACTGGAGGCAGAGTATGTGGGGATGAGTTCAGATTGGGTGGAAGAGGATGAGTTTGGGTCAGAGGTAGGGGGCTGGTGAAGGGGGAGGAATGGAATGAAGGCAGGTGCTGAGGCAGAGTCGTCGAGATGGAAGAAGAAGGGGATTGGGTCAGAGAGAAAGAAGGATTAAGGGCTGGGAGGGAAGGCAGAGGCAAAAGTTGAACATAAGAGCTTGGAGCAGAAATGGGCAGTTCAGTTCTTGAGCTTGCTCTGCCATTTAATATAATCATGATCTCATAATATACTATGATCTCATCGTTGTCTCAACTCCACTTTCCAGCCTGCTCCCCATAACCTTTAAACCCATTACTAATTTAAAAACCTATCTCAAGTTTATTCAGTGTCAATGTTCGTTACACTCTGGGGGAGTTAATTGCGAGATTTATGACCTTTTTGAATGAAGTAATCTCTGTTTTAATTGTGCCACCCCTTAACCTAAATCTGTGATGGCTTCACAATGGGGAAATATCTGCTTTGTGCCTATTTTGTCAGCCCTCTTTGGCATCTTACACCTTAATTAAATCTCCTCTCATTCTTTTAAACTCTAGAGAGTAAAGAGCTAAGCTACTCGATCTCTCTTAGGACAAACCCCCCCTCACCTCTGGAATAAATCTTGTAAAACTCATTCGAACTGGATGCAGTGTTATGACATCTGTCCTCAAGGGGACCGAAATTGTATGTAATACTCGAGGGGCGATCTTACTAATGCCTGTACAGTTGCAGCAAAACTTTGCCATTTTATACCTCCGATCTCCTCAGGTTAGTGCAGAGAACCAAACTTTTCATTCCATGTTCCTAAGAACTAGGTGCAGGAGTATGCAATTCAACCCTCCATCCTGCTGTGTCATTTAGCATAATCGTGGCTGATCTCACCTTCCCACTTTCTTGCCCACTCATAAATCTTCAACCCAATTCTAATTAAAAATCTGTCTATCTTTTCCCTAAATTTACTTCATATGTGAGCTTGGGCTGACAAGTAGCATGTAACAGTCATACCACACAAATGCCAGGCAGTGACCATCTCTAATAAGAGACAATCTAATCACCACCCCTTGACATACAATGGTTCCTGTCACTTAATGTTCCAATCCAATATCAACATCCTGGGGGGGTTACAATTGGGCGGCAACTTAACTGGACTTGCTGCATAAACACGGTGGCTGCGAGAGCAAGTCAGAGGCTTGGAATACTGCTGCAAGTAACTCACCTCTGCCTCCTCAAAGCCTGTCCATGATTAATAAGGCACAAGTCAGGAATGTGATGGAATAATCCTCACTTGCCTGGATGAGTGCAGCTGCAGTGACACTCAAGAAGGTTCACACCATCCAGGACAAAGCATTATGTGCATTCCCTCTATCACCTATGCTAAGTAGCAGCAGTATGTACTATCTACAAGACACACTGCAGATTCTTAGAAAGCACCCTCCAAATCCACAACCACTTCCATCCAGAAGGGCCAGTAGATATATGGAGCACAGCCACTTAGCATCCTGACTTGGAAATATGATGCTGTTCTTTTACTATTGCTGGATCAAATTCATGGCAATCCCCAAGGGCAATATAGGTCATCCTGCAGCAAGTGGATTGCAAGTTCAAGAAGGCAGCTCACTACCACCTTCTCAAGGGGAAGTTAGGGATGGGCAATAATGCTAGCCAGCCAACAATGTCCACGTCCCACGAGTACATTTTAAAAAAAAATCTGCTGCACTGTGGGGTAGTGAATTCTACAAATCCAAGATCTTTTGAGAGAAATAATTTATTGTTTTAAATCTGCTATTCCTCCCCCTAAAACTGTGGCCTCTTGTCCTAGTTTGGCCCACAAGAGGAAATATCCTTTTATATGTCTACTTTTTGAATTTGTTTTAGCATCTTGTATCCCTCAGTTAGATCATGTCTCCATCTACTAACCTCAGAGTAGAAGCCTAAACTGCTCAATCTCTTATAAAACAAACCTCTCCATCTCTGGAATCAATCTAATGAATCTCCTTTTGCAACCGCCTCCAGTTCAACTGCAAGACTTAAACTATGCAAAACTCCAATGTGGTTTCAGTAATACCTCGTAAAATTTAAGTATCACTTTGTTTCTTAGATTCTTAATTCACTCACGGGATATGTTGCTTTCTGGCTAGGGCCAGCAGTCGTTGCTCATCCTTAATTGTCAAGAGCGCTGTTAAGAGGCAACCACGTTGCTGTGGATCTGCAGCCATAGGTAGGCCAGACCAGGTAAAGGATTTTAGTGAACCAGATGGGATTTTTCCAGAAATGAAAACGAACTTCATGGTCATCATTCATCCCTGATCAACAAACGTTTTATTGATTTCAATTCCACTATCTGCTATAACAGGATGTGAACCAGTTCCCCAGCAAATTAGATGAATTTTGAATTATTAGCGTATTGATAATACCACTAGGCCGTTGCCTTCCCATATACCCTATTGCTTTAGTAATATATGCCAAAAATCAATTTTCCCTCTTTATTACCTGCTGTACCTGCACACTCGTTTTCTGAAACTTATGCACAACGTCTACTAGATCCCTGTCTATGAAGCATTTTTAAGTTTCTCTTTGTTTAGATGATTTGCCTTCGTTTTTCTGACCAAAATTGATAACTGTGCGATTATTCATATCAAACTCCATCTGCCAAATCCATCTTGCCCTTTTTTCTACCCTATCTATGTTCAATTGTAAGTTTCTTACAACATTGCCACTCATTTTCCAACCTATTTTAATTTGGTTGAAGTATGGGGTGTTGTGACAGGATGAGAAAGAGGATATTGTAGAATGAGGGCAGGACAGGGCAAGGAGGAGGTGGGTTGTCATTGCTGATTTTGGAGGAGGAGGGATATTTTTGGGCTGTGGGGAAAGGAAGGTTTGGGGCTGTCATGGAGGAGTGGCTGGGGATAATTGAGGTGAGAGCAGTGGTTTGCTGACCCATTTTGGATGTGTGGTTAGGGGTGTAGAGAGGCAATAACAGTAGCTGTTCTGCAGAATGTTCGATAGTAAAATGGCAATGCATTGATCATAGGTGACTTTAATTTTCATGTGGATGAGGGAAAATCAAATTGCCAAAATTTGCCACACAAGATTGTTCATAGTGTGAACAGTTCGTTGGAATAATATGTTGTGGATCCAAGCTGGGATCATACTGTTTTTGGCTTTGGCAATGTGTCGTGAGGTAGGTTTAATAAAGGCTCTCTGAGTAAAGATAAAAATTCACTCCGTTGACTGTAGGTGTGGAGAGGTTTTTGTTTTGAGGGTAAGTAGGTTACATGTGTACCATTATAGTCATTTTACAGGGAGGAGCATCCAGATAAGGCAACACACATTGATTTTAACAGTCACCCAATCAGCGAGTATCAATAGCAGATACCAAATCCCTTTACTTTCATACAATGAATAACTGGCTTCACATAAAGAATACTTTTCACTTTGTTAAACTGACCTCACGTTATTGTTAAATGACTGTACATAATGACCGCTTTTCCACCTTGTTAAACCCGTACCCTTAATAAAAGCAAATTACTGCGGATGCTGGAATCTTAAACCAAAACCCCTTACCCTTACCTCCAGCACCCTATTGTTAACTAAGTTTTTATCTGATGAGTCATGCTCAGCTGAACTCCTTGTTTCACAAAACTCCGAACTCAACTCTTTCCTGGCCTGCTTATACCCTATACAAATTCTTTCACTGACCCTCTGAAGAGTAACCCACCCAAACCCATTCTCCTACCCTATTATCCTGTATTTACCCCTGACTGATGCACCTAATCTACACATCCCTGAAGACTATAGGGCAATTGAGCATGGCCAATTCACCTAACCTGCGGATCTTTGGATTGTGGGAGGAAACCCATGCAGACAATGGGAGAATGTGCAAACTCCACAAAGACAGTCACCAGAGGTTGGAATTGAACCCGGGTCCCTGTTGCTATGAGCCACCATGAACTGTTTGTATCCACCGTGCAGTTACGCAGAGAAAACAAATTCAATGCTGCTTTCTGCCAGGTTCTGATATAATGGGTATTTCACAAATTTTAATTGGACCCAGGAGCAGTTATATTTTCCATGTGTATGCTGCTTTTAATGTTTGTATCAATTGATCATTTTAAAAAAGAAAATGTCAGTGTCTCTGTATTTCTCTACTCCACCCCTCCCAGCACCTGAAGGATAAGTTTTGGAACTTCATCTTCTACAAGTTCATCTTCATATTCGGTGTGCTGAATGTTCAGACCGTTGAAGAAGTGGTGATGTGGTGCCTTTGGTTTGCTGTTCTTGTCTTCCTTCATCTCATGGTCCAGCTATGCAAAGATCGCTTTGAATATGTGAGTTTGCGTTTGAAGCTGGCAAAGCAATTTGAACATTGCAGCAATTTTTTAAAATTCCATTGTGGGCTGTAGGTGTCACTGGCTAGTATTTATTGCCCATTCCTGGTTGCCATTGAGAAAGTGGTGGTGATCGTCCTTCTTGAACTGCTCTGGTTAGACCCATGGTGCCTTTAGGGAGAGAACTTGAGGAATTTGACCCAGTGACAGTATATTTGGAACAGTACATTTCCAAGTCAGAATGTTGAGTGGCTCGCAGGGGACCACGCTGCTGCTGGTGTTCCCATGTGTCTGCTGCCCTTGTCCTTCTCGATGGAAGTGGCCTTGGTTTGGAAGGTTCTATCTAAAGACCTTGAGCATTCTATAGCATAAAGCCAGAGTTCCTTAATTTTAAAATATGTGAAAGGGAACTTAAATTAAAATGATAGGCACAAATCCTCTGCCAAAAGCAATACTCCAAGTAAACTAATCTAATTTAAATCACTATACAGACTGAGTTGTCAGTTTCTGATAGAGACTGATGCCTTCCTGTGTATGATGCTATTGGATGCAGGTTTCTGCACTGGCGCTACTGCTCAGCATCACTTAGGTACTATCAAAGATAAATACAAGAAATTTGTTTCATGTGGATTGACCAACTCTAATGCAAAGTTCCATTGTGTATGTGCATTTACTCAATAAATATTCTCAGCTAACTTTTGGGTAGTTAAAAGTTAAGTATTTAAATTCTGGAAATTAGCTGATATGGTTGTTGAAAATTCATTTAATTGTCAAGCAGAGTTATATTGGAAAGTTGCTCAATGTTAAAATATGAAGTGTGCCAAAAATACTGAAATTTTGAAATCTAAAACTTTCAAGTAAAAATAATAAGACTTGATTGGTTTGCACTGAGTTTTACTCACAAGTTACTTTTTTTCTTTGCAGTCCCATTATTTGCCCTCTGAGAACTGACAAAAGTAGTTTGGGATAGACTAACTTGGTATTTTAAACTCGAGGCTGCCAAGCACAAAGTTAAGCTAATGTTGGGGTTTATGGATGAAGTAGGTGGTATGCAGTCTCCAAATAGCCCCAGTGGAGCATTGATATTTGAATTGCTCCCCCAATCCCTTCAGTCGATTTTGTTTGGTCTTTGTGGAGAGGACTGTAGAATTTATTGATACCTCGTAGATTAACATCTTCCAGATGCTGCTACACTTTTTTTTTTCTACACAGATAACTTTGGTAGTTTTCTCATTTAGTTATCACATTGCAATACTCTCTCCTCTGATCCAGCTGTCTTTTTCTCCAACTACTCCAATGAGTAGCCACGTACGTGTATTGGCTCTTCTGGTTTCCATGTTGCTGTCCTGTTGCACTCTGGCTGTAGTTTGTGCACTGGTTGGATATTCGCATGGAATGCATACATTGTCCTTTATGGCAGCTGAGGTAAGCAAATAATTTGTTCTGTGTGGTGACTGCTTAGTGTGGAAACAGAGAATGTTTATTTCTTTGGTCATTTTTATTCCCCACTGGTCTCGTTTCACCTGATTTTTCTGGTCACAAAAAGAGCTACAATGCATAAGTAGTAATTTCTATTCTATATTAGTCTGCTATAGCTTTTCCCTTTTTTGTCTGACTTCAATTTACTTCTATAATGTGTTGTAATAACTCTCACTGTCTGTTCTAGTGCCTGGTTGTGACTGTCCGGACGGCGCACGTTATTCTTAGGTAGGTAATAAACTTATTTGGAAAGTATCTTGAATCAAAGCAAGAATGTGGATTGCTTGCCATGTGGCTAAACTGTCGAACATTCATTGGGTGCTTTATGCAACGTTGGAATGCTCTTCTTGCTTGGTGATTTTGTTTATTTTGATCTGTGGTGAGGATAGTGTGTAAATGGGATATGGAGCCAGAAAATTCATAGTTTAGTTCCTCGTTCTCTTCTAAATTTGCTTGTTCTATGTGGGATTTTGGAAACTCGTTGGCTTTTGTGCCCCAAACCTTAAGAGGTAATTAGTCATAGTCATAGAGGTGTACAGCACAGAAATACACCCTTAGTTCAACTTGTCCACGTGGACCAGTATTCCAAGCTAATCTAGTCCCACCCTCCAGCACCCGGCCCATATCCCTCCAAACCCTTCCTATTCATATACCCATCCAGATGCCTTTTTAAATATTGCAATTGTGCTAGCCTCCACCACTTCCTTTGGCAGCTCATTCCATACACTCACCACCCTCTGCGTGAAAAATTTGCTCCTTGGGTATCTTTTATATCGTTCCCCCCTCGCCCTAAACCAATATCCTCTAGTTCTGAACTTCCCCACCCCAGGGAAAAGATTTTGTCCATTTATCCTAGCCATGCCCCTCATGACCTTATAAACCTCTAAGGTCAACCCTCTGCCTCTGACACTTCAGGGAAAACAGCCCCAGCCTATTCAACCTCTCCCTATAGCTAAAATCCTCCAGCCCTGGCAACATCCTTGAAATCCATTCTGAACCCTTTCAAGTTTCACAACATCTTTCCAATGGGAAGGAGACCAGAATTGCATGCAATATTCCAACAGTGGCCTAACCAATGTCATGTACACCTGCAACATGACCTCCCAACTCCCAAAGGAGCTATGAACCTGCATGCCAAGGTCTGTTTGTTCAGCAACACTCCTTAGGACCTTACCATTAAGTGAATAAGTCTTGCTAAGATTTGCTTTCCCAAAATGCAGCACCTCGCGTTTATCTAACTTAAACTCCATCTGCCCCTCCTCAGCCCATTGGCCCATCTGACCAAGATCCCATTGTAATCTGAGGTAATCTCCTTCGTTGTCCACTTAACCTCCAATTACCGGGGGTTTCTCCTCCTGATTGCTGAATGTTGTCCAATTGCATTTAGGTATGCCAAGCTGAGGCCTGTGGAATAGTTTGCGAGGGGAAACTCTATTGAGGGCATGTTCTGTAGTGATTCAAGAAGAGACACCTTGTTAGATCAGTATTTCAGTGCTGTACATGTACCGTGAATGTACTTTGTTTGAGTGTTTGAATTTATCACTAAGCATAAGATTTGATTGATGGAATTGAACATGGGTAAGTTGGTCAGAAGAGTAGAAAGGCAACTATTATCTAAATGGAGGGAACATTCAGATGTGCTTCGGTACGGAGAGATCTGAGTGACCTCTGGTGCTTGCATCGCAGAAGACTCATGCAGGTGCAGCAAGTAATAAGGAGGGAAGATGAAATTCTGGCATTTATTTCTAAAGGAATGAAGTATAACAGTAAAGAAATATTTCTGTAACTGGACAAGGTACTACTGAAACCACATCTGGAGAATTGCATACGATTTGGGTCCCCTTCTTTTGAGGAGAGATGTAATTACATAGGAGGCAGTTCAGAGGGGTTTCAGTGGATGGGTTTATTTTATGAAGAGAGATTATGCCTAAACTGTTCATCAACCACGTTCATTAGATGGAGAGGAGATCTAATTGAAGTATACAAGACACTGAAGGGAATTGACAAAGTAGACAAGATGTTTCCTCTTGTAGGGAATGTGGACAGAGAGGCCATAGCTTTAGCATATGGGGTAGCATATTTAAAGCATATGAGAAATTACTTCTCTCAAAGGATTGTCAGTTTGTGGAATTCTCTATCCCAGTGTGTGTTAAATGCAGGAACTATGCAGAAGATTTTAATTTTTGGTTAATAATGGTTTGCAGAATTATGGGGAGTGGGCAGGAAAGTGGAGTTGAGGCTAAGATCAGGCAAGATCACAAAGGCAGAGCATGCTTGACGGTTTCTATGTTCATATGAAACTTTCAGGTTCCCTGTGAGGAGATTTGGTGTTAAGTACCTTTTGCATGTGAAACTGGTAAGTTTATAAATTGCAGAAGCATTTTGAAGTGTGTTTATCGTTGTGGTGGAGAAAATGTAGAGAATCACCAGAAATGCAGAGAGTTTCTCAAGGTGTAGGTCCTTTACTTCAAACAAAAACCATGACACTCAAAGCAGATTCTTGAATGCCCCGAACCTCACGGACTGTGGCTGTTTATGTTTTTGTTAGCTTATCAGCATGTCCAATTGTGTTAATCAAAAATGACCTCGCTCCAGCTATACAATAAATCAATGATGTTAGTTCCCGTTATCTCTCTGGTTCTGCCACTATGGTTTTTCCTACATTCTACTTAATGTTATTCTAATGTCACGATTAGATAGTTTACTGTTAAGGGTCTCAAACAGGCTGACTCTACGAGCTGTTAATTAAATATTTAATGTCATGTACCAAATATTTATTGTCACAAACTGTCCCAACCTGCTATGATGATATTTAGCAGGCGAGGCTGACTTTACTAACAGTGTTATCTCAACATGCCATATTGACCTTTCAGCCTCAACCATACTCTAATTGGTTCACTATTCCTGTCCCATCCTGCCACAGTGACCTTTTGACTAGTGTAGCATTCCACAGACCCCTTGCAACAGATCGCCAGTGGTTTTTGTGCTTTAACCCTTCCCGTTTCTAATGCTGTTTGTTTTCCATATGGTACAACTTGCAGTCCAGTGAAATAAACTTAAAAACTGCCGACAGCATAAATCCCACTCTGCGAATTTGGGGATTTTAAATTATTCGTAAATTGATCTGCAATGAGAAGCTAATATAAGTTTATGAAGCTAAGCAATTTTTATAAAAGCACATCTGATTCATTTGTCTACATGATATAAACAACTCTTGGTGCCTACTTAAATAACCTAACTAGGGACTCAGTTTGCTCCTGAGACCTCATTGAGGACAGTTATGGCTGTGCAGTTAAGTTGGTTTTGCCTATGTACTAGCTATGTCCCATGAATGAATTTAAAAAGTCTCAGAAATGACTGTGCGGAATACTTTGACCAGAATCTTTCCTTTTGTGTTCTGTTTAACTGTGCTATATTTTGTTCTAGGTACTCTATCCATCTCTGGGATCTGAATCATGAGGGAACCTGGGAAAATAAAGGCACTTATGTTTATTACACTGATTTTGTCATGGAGTTGAACCTGCTGTCAGTGGACCTGATGCATCACATCCACATGTTGGTAAGTAGTATGTAGCTTTGCTTGATCTCCAGAGATGGTTATGCAGACTTAGCTTTTCAGTGAACACAGTAATGGAATGTCTATTATCTTAAATCTGTTGCAACAAAGTTACTATCTTGCAATATCTTGCAATTCTATATAATTATTAGCAAGAATTGAATTGTTGAACGTATAAGCTGACTGCAGTTATCCATTTCTTTAAAGTTACACAATTTGAATTGCACACTGGTCAAGACAATGGAAATTGCATTTGCACCACACGTTATGCTGGTTGAGTTTAGGTACTTGATTCAAACTTGATTCTTTCTCCTTTGATGTACTATTTGTGAGGCTGTGGTTGGATTTCAAATCACTACTCAAGAATTTAATGACATGAGTAAAAGAAAATACCCACGTAGCCTGGTGATTGAAAATGATGTATAGCATGTCTCCCAAATGTCACCCTTAGTCCAGGTATCAAGAAATTTTGGTAGTCAGGACTCATGTTGGACATCCAGGAGAACACACATTCAGGAAGAGTATTTGCCTGCAAGTTGATGCTATTTACAGTTGTTTGAAAAGAGGGCCTATAGTCGCATGAATGGTTAGTCATGATGTTAAGACAGATTAGGGGTAGTCAACGTGGTTTTATGCTTGGGAAATCATATTTTGAAGAAGTAATAAAGAGGATTGATGAGTGAAAGGCAGTAGACGTGATCTTTATGGACTTCAGTAAGGCATTCGACAAGGTTCCCCATAGGAGACTGATTAGTAAGGTTAGGTCTCATGGAATACAGGGAGAACTAGCCATTTGGATACAGAACTGGCTTAAAGGTAGGGGACCGAAGGTGGTGGTGGAGGGTTGTTTTTCAGACTGGAGGATTGGTGCTGAGTCCACCACTTTTATTTTTATATAAGTGATTTAGATGTGAGCATAAGAGGTATAGTTAGTAAGTTTGCTGATGGCACCAAAATTGGAGGTGTAGTGGATAGTGTAAGGGTTACCTCCGATTACAACAGGATCTTGACCAGATGGGCCAATGGGAAGTGGCAGATGGAGTTTAATTTAGATAAATGCAAGGCGCTGCAATTTGGGAAAGCAAATCTTAGCAGGACTAATCCACTTAATGGTAAGGTCCAAGGGAGTGCAGGTTCATAGCTCCTTGAAAGTGGAGTCGCAGATAGATAGGATAGTGAAGAAGGCGATTGGTATGCTTTCCTTTATTGGTCAGAGTATTGAGTACAGGAGTTGGGAGGTCATGTTGTGGCTGTACAGGACATTGGTTAGGCCACTGTTGGAATATTGCGTGCAATTCTGGTCTCCTTCCTTTCGGAAAGATGTTGTGAAACTTGAAAGGGTTCAGAAAAGATTTACAAGGATGTTGCCACAGTTGGAGGATTTTAGCTATAGGAAGAGGTTGAATAGGCTGGGGTTGTTTTCCCTCGGAGGGAGGGGTTGGGTATGTGTCAGAGGCTGAGGGGTGACCTCAGAGGTTTATAAAATCAGGAGGGACATGGGTAGGATAAATAGACTAAGTCTTTTCCCTGGAGTGGGGGAGTCCACAACAAGGGCATAGGTTTAGGGTGAGAGGGGGAAGATATAAGAGAGACCTAAGGGGCAACCTTTTCACGCAGAGTGTGGTAAGTGTATGGAATGAGCTGCCTGAGGAGGTGGTGGAGACCAGTACAATTAGAACATTTAAAAGGATGGGTATATGAATCGGAAGGGTTTGGAGGGATATGGGCCAGGTGCTGCCAAGTGGGACTCGATTAGAATGGGCTATGTGGTTGGCGTGGACGAGTTGCACCGAAGGGTCTGTTTCCGTGGTGTACGTCTCTATGACTTTATACGTTGAAGACCACTGTACATAGCTAATTGTCTTGGTGGAGAAGTGTAGCCTTTGCATGACATGTTTGAACTTGTCCCTGCTGAATTGCATGAATACAAAAGTATTAAAGAGGAGGCAATAGGACTTCTGTGAGTGTTAATAATCTATTGTAAATATTATTGCGTCAATTGAAAATGGATTTCCATTAAATAAGTTATAGATCTGCTGAGTGTGACTATTTTGTAAGACTCCATGTGATTATCAGTTGATTTCTGATTCCACAGTAGTCCTAAATGTGTTTTTCAAATTAGTAGATGAGAATTTGCTGACTGTCAGATTCCTTGGTGTATCAGAGAAACATTAAACTGTTTTAATTTTATTTGAAATGCTGTGGGTCAAATCAGCATTTCCATTTCTTTTGGTTTGCAGATAAAAGTTATTTGCAATATCTTGTGTGTAAGCTTGGACTGTCAGGATGACATTTTGTAATGTTACCTTTTCTCCTCCCAGCTGTTTGGAAATATATGGTTGTCAATGGCGAGCCTGGTAATATTCATGCAACTTCGATATCTTTTCCATGAAATGCAGCGCAGGCTAAAGCGTCACAAGAACTACTTGCGTGTGGTGGGCAATATGGAGGCAAGGTGAATATTACGAATGGAATACATCTTGTTTCGAGTGCTAAAATTAATAGCAAGGGAAATCATTAACAAATTGATTTAGAATGTGTTAATTTCACTAACTAACAAACAAACCACTGGCATATTGGTGATTATATGGTACATGCTAACATTTTACCTGCAAATATTTGACATCTGTTTAAGTTTCTTTACCTGTATGTTTGCAGACATGGTTACCATAAATTCTGCAACCTGCACCTGACTATTACTAATCTTAAGGCAATAGCCCTTGATTGCCACTTTGGCTAAGGAGTGGTCAAAACGATATGTGGTTTGCAGAACTTAGGAATGATACTGTACCCATGTATCTGCCATTTTCTTTCTAGGGCATAGAAATAATGAATTTCTATGGCAGGCTGACATCATCAATTCAGGTTTTACTTTTGTTACATATTTGACTGCAGTTTGGATTCAGTGGGAATGAATTAGTACATTGCTTATTTTTACCAGCATGTAATTGGGCATGACAGAAGCAAGAAAATTAATTTCTCCTTAAAATGACTGAGAATTCATTTCAAAATGTTGTAGATGTACAAAATCAAAAGGAAACAAAATACGTGGCAATGATATTTGTAATCTAAGCTGTTTCATTTCTTTAGTGTGAGACACATGGTTGGGAAGATGGCTAATAGTCTATGTGCATAGCTGGGAAGGGAGCATCAGTTCCCATGTGTGGTAGGGAAGGTGTGATGCACTTTTACCCCCACAGTATTATCTTTTGTAAAATACAGTATCCACAGTTGTCTTAAATATGTTGTGTCTGACTGATTCCACTGTCTGCAGCACAGTTTCTGATGTTTATTGCAATTGGTGAGAAAGTGTAATAAGTTCAATTAATTAAGCATCTAATGATTATTTGACACAAACTCAAATAACTTTGTTTTTTAGTTTGTGTACTGAAGTCTGTATTTGGGCCATGTATTGTATTTTAGTTTGCATTTTATCTATGCTTTACCATGATTCTGACTTTGAAAGCAGATTCTCAACTTTGAGATCCAAGAGAGGATTGCATTTATATTGTTATAATGATACAGTATACTAATTTTAGGTTAATCTGAGTAAACTTGTTGACTAACCTAATAAACTTTCTGAACAGTAATGACTTTTATTGCATGTTTGTAGGGCTTTAGGCGATTTGAATCTATATGGCAGAGGAGCTGACATGATTACTATTTTTAATGTAGAAAATTTTTCCAGTTAATTGAACATTTTAAAAATCAATGTGACAAGTGCTGTGGGACATTCTGCTGTTAGACCAACTAGGATTTTTAGTCCTAATTCTGTGGATTAACTCTTCTTTTAACAGATTTGCAGCTGCCACTCCTGAAGAGTTGGCTTCTAACAATGATGATTGTGCAATCTGCTGGGACTCTATGCAGTCTGCACGCAAACTCCCATGTGGACATCTCTTTCACAAGTATGTTATCCACTGTTTTACAATTGTCAATAGATTGGGCTAGGCAAATGTGAGAATGTGTTGGAAAGTAAATTTTTCTTTGTTCAATAATTCATTTTTCATCCATTTGATGCAGATATATTTCCCTTGCTTGTGTGGCCCTCCCTTTCCCCATCTCTAATCCACATGCAGTTAACCCAAGAAATAGGCCTTTTTTGCTGCTGCTTGCCCTGTGCTCATTGTGTTTCCTCAACCTCTCGCATCATCAGTCTTCAGTATCCTTCAGTATGGAAGCTCTGACCAACCTTGCAGGGGATACACTGTTTATCTGTGTTCATTTTAATTGTTGCTGATTGACACTGTAAGCTGCCCAATAATTGAAATCATCCTAAATTTAGCAATTTTTTTTTACTTTGGCACAATAATCTGACTGGAATCATATTCAAAGGAGAGAATTTTGTTTGTATATTTTACAATAAATTTCAGACCGGTTACAAGGTGGTAAAGTGATTTTGGCCTCATGATTATTGATACATTCGGTTTATGAGCTTGATTTGGGTTTCACAACTAGGTAATTCATTCTCATACCTGGCTGGGATTTGCAGCACAAACATGCAACTTTGGAGAATAGTTTAGATCATGTATATATGCAAACTGCTCGTTTCAGAAGCCTACACATGTTCAGCTCTAGAAAAGGTTTCCTCTTTGAGGAATTTATTGATGAGTCTTTTAAAATTCAGTTCATCGGCTAAGTGTTTGATTTTTAAGTTTTACATGTTTTATACATTGTTAATATTTTCCATTTTAACATTATTTTCTGGAGATAATGAAAGTTTATTTTATGTATGTGGTCACAGAGTCATAGAGATGTACAGCATGGAAACAGACCCTTCGGTCCAACCCCTTCCATGCTGACCAGATATCCCAACCCAATCTAGTCCCACCTGCCAGCACCCGGCCCATATCCCTCCAAACCCTTCCTATTCATATACCCATCCAAATGCCTTTTAAATGTGGTGTTGTTGAAAGTTCCTTCTTCAGGCTTAATGTTATTAAGGCCATATGAGGTACAGAATGAGGTAGCTAGTAGATTTAGAAAACTGGATTACACAGCAGAATCAGTCAGATGGATGGCTGTCTGGAAAGGTAAGAAAGTTCAAGTTCAAAGTTTGGGAGAAGATTTGTAGCTCGGGTGCTCGTTGTTGTGGTTTTGTTCGCCGAGCTGGGAATTTGTCTTGCAAACGTCTTGTCCCTGTCGAGGTGATATCCTCAGTGCTTGGGAGCCTCCTGTGAAGCGCTTCTGTGCTGTTTCCTCCGGCATTTATAGTGGCCTGTCTCTGCCGCTTCCAGTTGTCAGTTTGAGCTGTCCGCTGTAGTGGCCGGTATGTTGGGTCCAGGTCGATGTGTTAAGCATTATAGGGCAAGCCAAACAGAGAACAGCCAGGGAATTCCTAGAGGCATGGCACTCATCCACAGACTCTATCAACAAACACATCGACCTGGACCCAATATACCGGCCGCTACAGCGGACAGCTCGAACTGACAACCGGAAGCGGCAGAGACAGGCCACTATAAATGCCGGAATAAACAGCACAGAAGCGCTTCACAGGAGGCTCCTAAGCACTGAGGATGTCACCTAGACAGGGGACGAAACGTTTGCAAGACAAATTCCCAGTTCGGCGAACAGAACCACAACAAAGTTCAAGTTCTCCGGTGGCGATTCCTCTATCAAATAGATGTTCAGTTTTTGGAAGTGCAGATGGTGATGGTTTCTCTAAGGATAAGGAAAGGGCAGTCAGTTATTGGATACTTGGAATGTTTCTTATGTTAGACAGCGTTTGACAAGATTTAATAGAATTATTGTTGTAAGGAACTGTCCTATCAGGGGCATAGATAGGAGATTCTATGACAGTTAGCATAATTTTGGGATGTTTGTTACTTTTCTGGTGCCAGGGCTAAGAACTTCTCTAAACATTTCAAACGTATTGTTAAGGGTGAGATTGAGAAGCCAGAAATTATTGTACATATTGGTAGGAATGAAACTTTTTAGAGAAAAGATTAAAGCAGTACAGTGAATTTAAGAAGTTAGATAGAAGATTGAAAAACAAAATCTTTAAATGTAGTAATTTCTGGGTTAAGCCCAATGCCAAACTCGAATAAGGGGTGGGAGGTAGTGTTTTTGATTTTAAGGCATAGCTATCTGCTGTAGCTAGGGAGATTGTTGGTGAAAAATCATCCAGTGAAAGTATATGGGTAGAAGTTAGAAATAGGAAAGGAAAGATCACTGATGGGATTGTGCTTATAGCCCCTTGACCAATAGTAAGAGGGAAATTGAGAAACATGTATGTAGGGAGATCTCAGATATATGTAAGCATAATAAGGTTACAACAATGGGGGACTTTTAATTTTCCAAACACTGACTGGGCCTACTGTACTGTTAAAGGCCTGGTTGGTGAAGAATTTGTCAAATGTGTTCAAGAAAAATTTCTTTACTGGTATGTGGATGCTCCTACGAGGAGAAGGAGCAAAACTAGACCACCTTTTGAGTAATACCACAGGACAGGTGTCTGAAAAAGTAAAGTGAAGGAGCACTTTGCGTCTAGTAATGATAATTCTATCAGTTATAACATGGTTATGGAAAATAAACATAAACCTTCTATAAACATTAAAGTTTTAATTGAGAAAGGCAAAGTTTAATGGTATGAGACAAAAACTTTCAGAAATTGATTGGAGTAGACAGTTCGCAGGCATTCACGAGTGTGATAGTTCAGAGGCATTACTTTTTTATTAAGAGGTGAAGGGTAAGGCTGATAAGATTAAGGAATAATGGACGAATCTGGATATTGAGGTTCTAGTCACAAATAAGAGGATCTTATTTTACATATAGATAACTTGGTTCAATTGAATCTCTTCATCAATATGAAGGGACATTCTTAAGAAAGAAATCAGGATAGCAAAGAGGGGATACGCAATACCATTAGCAGATAAGATTGAGGATAACCCAAAGAGATTCTACAAATAAATTAAGAGCAAGAGAGTAACTAGAGAGAGGGTAAGGCCTCTTAAAGATCAAATAAGTCATCTTTGTTGAACGCCAGGAGATGGGAGAGATACTAAATGAATATTTCATGTCAGTTTTTACTGTGGAGAAAGAAATAGTCTCGAATGCAGAGAAATAAACTTTAATGTTTTAAAAACAGTTCACATTACAGAAGAGGAAGTTCGGGAGTTGTTAGAGGAGTTAAACCTCCGGCACTTTATGTATCCCAGGAAATTGTGGAACATGAAGGAAATTGTGAGACCCCTTACAGAAATATTTGCATAATCTATAACTGCAGGTGGGGTGCCTGATGACTGGAGGGTAGCGAATGTTGTACCTTCGTTTAAGAAGGGTTGTAAGGAGGAAATGGGGAACTAAGGACCTGTGACTTTAGTTGTGGATAGATTTTTGGAGGTGATTATGAAAGAAAGGATTTATGGGCATTTGGAGAGGCAAAACTTGATTAGGGGTAGTCAGCATGGTTTTGTGCAAGGAAAATTGTCTCTCAAACATTGAGTTTTTGAGGAAGTTACCAAAAAGGCTGGCAGTGCAGTAGACGTTGTTTACTTGGATTTTAGAGGTTTTTGACATGGACTTTAGTAAAGTCTTTGACAAGGTTCTGCCTGGTAGACTAATTAGTAAAGTAAGGCCACATGCAATTCAGGGTGAGCTTGCCAATTGGATGCATAATTGGCTTAATGGCAGGAGACAGTAATACTGGAGGGTTGTTTTTCAGACTGGTGGCCAGTGGTGTTCCACAAGGATTGGTCCTCTTTTGATGTCATTTATATAAATGATTTGGATGAGAATATAGAAGGCATTGTTAGTAAGTTTGCGGATGACACCAAAATTGATGGCTTTGTAGCCCGTGAAGAAGGCTTTCTCAGATGAGAGAGGGCTCTTGATCAAATGGATCAACAAGCTGAAAAATAGCAGATGCATTCAATCTGGATAAATGTGAGGTATTGCAATTTGATGTAACAAACAAGGGTAAGGCTTATACAGCTATTGTAGGGCCTTGGGTAGTGTTGTAGGTCAGAGGGACCTAGGGGTGTAAGTACATAATTCTTTGAAGTTTGGTTTTGGTTCCAGTCCAACAGCTCGGCCTCCAGAATCATCGACCAGAAACACAGAAACTCCCTTCAACCTCCGTCTCTGCTCTGGACAACTTCTCAAACACTGCCCTGGATTCCGCCAACAAAAGGACTGGGACCTGCCTCGACTTTCCTGCAACTTCTGCCTCTATTCATGACTCCACTCACTCTCCAATCAAAACACAAGTGCTATTCCCAGTGTCACTCCTGGGTCCTGCTGCCTCCCTGCAGTGAACCAGCATACCTCACTCCCTTATCTGTCCACCCCCACAATACATCATAGCCCCCCCTCCTCTTGCATCATCTCCCCTACGATCCTGCCACCCACCCCATTCTTCCCCCTCCATAACTACTCTCCCCAACCCACCACCACATCATTGTCCACCCTCACCCATCACCCTTTCACCCCCTCTCCTTTTTAGCATCCTCAAGACAGCCCCACCAAACCCCCACCCTTGAGCTCTGCCACATAATCACCATCCCCATTGACCTTGAACTCTGAGACTGAATAGTCTTTCCTCTGTAAAGGGCTTATGTTCATGCCTCTCCATCTCCTTCCCCACCTTCAACCAGTTCCATGCCTGCCATGATGTCAAGCTCTTCTGCCACCTCCACCTCCACCTCCTTGCCTCCTCCCAATAAAGACTCCCAACGACTCTGAGGACCCCTTCTCCTGCCTCTAACATTGCTCTTCCTCTTGAATGTCCCTCATATCCTTTTACCAGCTCTGGACCCCTCTATTGCTGATTGCCATTGCATCAACTGCCTCGCTTTGTCCAATTCCTTCATCCACTCCAACCTCACCACCTCCAAATGTGCAGTGATTTATTCACCATCAAACCTGCTGACAAAGGCGTAACTGTGGTAGTCTGGAGTACAAGCTTGTATGTTGCAGAGGCTGAATGCCAGTTCTCCAATAGTACATCCTACCTCCCTCTTGACTACGTTCCACCATGGCTAATAGGACCCTGTTACCCACACAGTCCATGATCTCATCGCTTCCACTGCCTCATGGTCCCCCAGCCCTGCACTGCCCGGTTCTACCTGCTTCCCAAGATCCACAAGCCCAACTACCCCGGCCAACTCATCATCTCTGCATGCTCTTGCTCCATCAAACACGTTTCTTCCTCCCTTGACTCTGTTCTTCCCGTTGGTCCAGGCACTTCCCATCCACATCCAGGACGCAAACCATGACCTCTACCTCTTCAGAAACTTCAAGTTCCCTGGCCCCCAGTACTTCATCTTTACTATGAATGTGCAGTCCTTATGCAAGTCCATAATCCACAATGACTGCCTGCAAGCCTTCAGTTTTTTACCCCCTCCACCAATACCCGCCCCTCCTTGCTGAATTAGGCCTCGCCCTTGATAACTTTTTCTTCAATTGTTTCTGTTTCCTCCAAATCTAGGGGGTGGCCATGGGTCCTAGCTACACCTGCCTCTTTGTCAGTAACTCTGAACCATCCCTCTTCAGTACGTACACATGTTCTGTTCGCCAACTCTTCTGCCACTACATTAATGACTGCAGCAGTGCTGCATTCTGCACCCAGGCTGAACTGGAGTAGTTCAGTGACTTCACCAACAATTTTTGTAAGGACCTAATCATCATCCATTTCAATTCCCCTTCCCACTCCCTCTGACATGTCCATCCTCCACCTTGTCCAAAGTTGCAGTGAATCAGACCACACGGCTGCCCAAATTTCAAATATCCCCCGACTCCCTTTCCAGCCTTGCCTCGTCCCTTCCATTCCACCAACTAAGCCTTCCTTCTAGCTACCAACCGGATTTGTTGCTCCCATCGACCAATCACGTCATACCCACCTATGCTGCTGCTCTTCCCACCCAAATCCCCCCTCCCCCAGCCTTTACCTGCAACTCCTCCTACCCCCACCTCTATTCCTGAAGAAAGGTTAGACCCAAAATGTTGGTTTCTCCACCACCTGATGCTGCCTGGCTTGCTGTGTTCTTCCAGCCTCCTGCTTATCTATTTCACACATAGACAGGGTGTGTAAAAAGGTGTTTGGCACACTTGCCTTCACTGCTCAGTCCTTTTTAAATATGAGAGTTGGGAAATCATGCTGAGGCTGTACAGGACATTGGTGACATCCCTTCTGGAATACTGTGTCCAGTTCTGGTCACCCAGATGTAGTACGGACATTATCAAGCTGGAGAGAGTTTAGAAGGGATTTACCAGGATGTTGCTGGGTATGAAGGTTTGAGTTAGAGAGAGAGGCTGGGACTTTTTTCACTGGAGCGTAGGAGATTGAGAGGTGATCTGATAGAAGTTTTATAAAATAATGAGAGGTATAGATAGAGTTAATGGTAGTTATCTTTCCCTCGAATGTGGTATTTCGAGACTAATGAGCACATTTTTAAGGTAAGCAAGATTTTAGAAAAAGTGGCAAATTTTTTACACAGTCCGTGGTTCCTGTGTTGAATGAATTTCTTGAAGTGGTGGATGTGGGTACAATTTACACTGTTTAAAAGTCATTTGGATAGATAGATACGTAGGAAAAGTTTGGAGGGATTTGATCCAGGGACAGGCAGGTGGAACAATTTTAGTTTGGGATTATGTTTGGCATGGACTGGTTGGATTGAAGGGACTGTTTCTCTGCTGGATGATTCTGTGACTCTATTGTGTGTTATGATAATAGATTAAATTAACTACATTAGATTAAGAAATTAGTTTAAGGTCATAAACCTTGGCTGCTTGAGGAAAAAGTAGTTCCAAGAGTATTAAGCTTTGTAATTTCAGAGCAGTGGAACAGGAGACTATGGTAGAGGATTGAAACACAGATGGATGTCAGTTTTGTAAAAGGGCTAGAGGAATGAACCTGAATAAGACAGATGCTACTCTTTTGCTGTTGCAAAATAAAAACCTATTTCCATTTATATAAAGTACACAAGACCATTCAACATTGTACATTTAATGTAACACACATCTTAAATGAATTTATCACTGTGTTCCATCTTTTAAACTTTGGTATCAACAATGAGTCAACTCACTAACTTCCACACTTGGTTAGTAGTATTATATCCTTTGTAGAGTTTTTAAGTACCAACTGGCTTTCTTCATCTTTGGTTGCATCATTAGCTCCTGTCTGCGTTCCTGGCTGGAGCAAGACACTTCTTGTCCCACGTGCAGAATGTCACTCAACATTAATGAAGACAATCATGCCGGAGCCCCTCGACAGCGAGACAACCTTGAGAATATTGGACCTGTGCCAGGTGTTGAGGGAAGGCCACATCTTAACCATCACAACCATTTCTTCCATTTTGATGGTAAGTGTGCTCACATTTAATAAGCACCTACAAAACCTTTGAAATGCAATCTTTTATTTAATCTCAAACAGCTTCAAAGTTGTCAGTTTACGCATCATAATTTAGGAGATTGGTGCAATGTTTCATTCTCAAAGTAATAACGATAGAAAATTAATTTTAAAAGAAGTGTGGTATATCTTTGGGATTAAATCGTTGGTGCATGAGGTATTAACCAACTTGGAGAGAATGAACTGGAACAGGATTTCAAGACTTAGTGAGGTGTTGGAAATTCCACGTATGAAGAAAAATAGAAGTTGTTGTCGATGAGTCTGCTTATGTTTATTTTTCTGGAATTGCCAAGTAATATCGAGTTGGTAGAATCTTGGCAAGGAGTGGGGCCGTGTCTGAATTATGCAGGGGATTATTTAAGGTAAAATGTGATTGGGTCAAGTGTTTGGAAAAATTGTTGTCAATAATGCAGGGCTGGTACACTGACTTAACATGGTCAGCTACCAGCAATAACAGTTGTAAGAATAGCTACGTCAGCTGAGTTCATAAGTGCAGTGAATTATGTTTCCTTGAGCATCTTTGATATTCTTAACAGAGGAACCTCGATTATCTGAAGGACACTGGCAGGATTATTTTGTTTGGTTAATCAAATTCTGGATAATGAAATGCCAGTTAGCTTAGCCTCCCATCAGGGCATTACGATCTGGCTGGATAACCTGATATTGTATTCGGAAAATCAAATGCCAGATAATAGAAGTTCCTCTATACATATTCAGAAACTGAACTAGACTGCCTTATATATACTGTGCTGGTATGGGTGGGTTGGAGGCTTTGAATTCTGTGGCAAGCACCTCGTCTCTGACAGGCACCACTTTTCTTCTTCCACCCCCCGTCTAGAAAACATAAGATACAAGTGCAATGGAATTCTCTTGACTTGCTTGAACTAATACAGCTCCCAAAGTATTCAAGACGACTGATACTATCCAAGACTAAATGTGCCTCTGGATCACTGTCCCATCTACCATCCTGAAGCATTTACTCATTCGGCCAATTAATTACAGTATTAGCATTTTACACAGTAAACAAAAATGGGATGCAACAATTCACAGGCTTTTTTATTTACACCTTCCACCCTCTACCATCCAAAAGAACAAAAGTGCAAGTTATACAGCATCCTGATTTGGAACCATTCTTTCACTGTCTGGGTCAAAATCTTGAAACTCCCTCCCTAACAACTTTACTCATACACTATGTGTAGTGTAACAGTTCAAGATGATGCCATTGGTACCATTCTGCAAGCAGTCAGAGTGGACAATAACTGCTGGTCATGCTAGGGAATCTCCCACCCCATGACCAAAATAAAATCACTATCACTTTTGCTGGAATGAAAGATGCTAGCTTTGGAAAGAAATGCTGTTAATTATTCAGTATTCTCCAACTTGAATCTTGTATCGCAATAACCTGAAGTTAGTTCCTGTTTATCTCCTGTGTGATGCAAGCAAAATTAACAGGCATTATCTGCATAAAAGTGAATATGATCATAATGGACTGAATGACTATGTCTCTTTAAGTCTGTGCTGCCTTTGGGTCTTCTGATTTGTGGCCTTAAAGTCTCTTTCCTGCCTGTGCCCCACTACTGTTAACTGTCTTGATGATCAAAAACCTTACTTATGAACTCATTTGTCAATTCATCCTCAAATATATTATTGACCCAGTTTTCCTTGCTCTGTCACAGAATGTCAAAGGTTAACTACTGAGAAGAATTAACCCCTTATCTTGGCTTTAAATGGGAAATTCCTTCTCAGCTGTACCTTACATTTCTAGATTTCCCCAACAAGAGAAGATGGGTCATTATCATCTATTTTGTCTACTACCCTCCGAAGCTTGCTTCAATAAGAGAACCTGTCAATTTTTTCAACTCCAAATGATTCTGGGCCAAACTTAATAACCTTTCTTCACAAGATAATCAGATAATCTCTTTATACTGGAAATCAGTCTAGTGAACCTTCTGAACTGCTTCCCATACAAATACATCCCTTCTTAATTAAGGAGACCAAAATGGTGCATGGTATTCTAGATGCAGCCTCACCAATGCCTTGTCAAGTTTGTTGCAAGACTTTGCCTACTTTTATGTTCATTCTGCCTTCCCAAATATTTGCTTTACCTATATTCTAGCTTTGGGATCCATGTACTACTGTGCTAAGATCTAGGTGTTCTGCTGTTGTGCAGTCTTTCTCCATTTAAAATAATATACTGCTTTTCATTTTTTGATGCCAAAGTGAATGAGTTCACTTTTTCAATTTACGTTCCTTTGCCGACTCCTTGTATCCTCACAGTTTGCTTTCCCCCTGTTTTGTCAAATATAATGCTGATGCAACTGTCCCTTTATCCAGGACATTAATAAAAAATATAAGTAATTAAAATGCCAGCCCTGATCGCTGTGGCACACCTAGTTACAGTTTGCCATCATGAAAATTATCCATTTAACCTGATTGTTTCCTATTCATTCGCTAATCCCCTCTCTCTGTAATAATCTTATCACTCAAAATTATGAGCTTTGTCTTAAGCCTTTAAGACATTATTTAATGCCTTTTGGAAATTCAAATAAAACGGGGCTTCACCTGAGGCCCACTGAAGATGTTACCTAGTAGGGTGACGAAACATCTGGAAATGAGCCTTCCAGCTCAGCGAGCAAACTGACATCCATAAAACACATTGGCCTGTGATTCCTTCTAACATTGTTTGTTGCATTATCATGAATTTGATTCCCTGATGTTTGCATTTGATATGTTACAGGATCTAGGATTGCCAGTTGGCTGCCTAGTTTCTCAGTGGAAGTAATGCACACAACGAATATTCTTGGCATTGCGCAGGTGAACAATTCTCAGTTGAATGCTATGGTAAGTCAAACTGGAGAATACTTAATACATTCAATGTAAAATTACACTTATTTCCTCAAACAAATCAGTAATGATTCTGGAATCACAAAAAGTTGTAGTAACATACAGCAGATAGCTGTAGGCATAGCTTGCATACAATAGAGATGTAAGCAATGGGTTTGTTGCTATTCTGGCCCAATGTGAGTTTCTGATCCCATTCTGGGGAAGTGTACCATCTTCATCTCGGCATGAAACAACTTTAAACTTGAGCTAAGCTGGTGACACGACAACATGGAAAAGTCCTGGGAGCAGGTGATCTGCCCTTTGCTGTTACCAATCTTAGCTGGTTGGGGTGTTCTACCTTGATTGCCATTGTGGTTTGTTTTTTCCTGTCTTTTCCACTTCTACATCAAATATAATCAATGGGGTTATAATCTTGTTGCAGGGTATGATTGTTAAAGATATTGTGAGACATGAGGTATGCTTAATTGACCTATTTCCAAATTATTAACACAAGATGTTGGTGTGCATAATGGTGTTTTCCAGTCAACCATTTGCTCCATCTAAACTATAGAGCTACTGAATGAGCCAATCTTGGATCATATATTTTATGCTGAACCCCTAAGTTGGGGCAGTGAAGTCTGTGTTTATTTGGAGAGTTTTTAAATAATGGAACCAAATGTGTCAGCTTGGTGACTGTCTTGCTGTGGTATTCTGTTGAGCACTGCATGGTGGTATGTTTCCTGAATAGGACTGGTGAGATGGGATAGAGATTAATTGGTCCTAAAATTGTCAAATATGACCTATTTTGATCTGTCTTTATTGAATTCCTTGTGATTTGATTCCTTTCCCACAGGCTTCATTAATTCTCGAAATTCCTGCTGCATTATGAATTGAAAGTTCATGCTACAATTTTTTAAATAGAAAAGTGCCACTCAACTATTATCTTCCTTATGTATTACTTTGAGTTAATAGATTCAGTGGATGAAAGGTTGATGTACAGTTATGGGAGCATTTCTCGATGTAATTATTGTACCATAACTACCGACAGGCTCATCAGATCCAAGAGATGTTTCCCCAGGTTCCATATCATCTGGTCCTCCAGGACCTACAGCTAACGCGTTCCATAGAAATCACCACTGATAACATACTGGAAGGAAGAATTCAGGTCCCCTTCCCCCAACAGGTTAGTGTTCTTTTTGTTTGCAATTTGTATTATTTAAGTACATTTGTTATCCATTATTCATCTCCCTGCCCCCTTTAATGCATTTCAACAGCGACAAGAAAGTAGACCAACATTGAATGGTCCTGCCGTGGAAGAGAATGATGACCATCCAGGTGATTCAAACAGTGAAGAGCAGGTAAATTATATTCGGTGATATAGTTTGGTTATCCAAGACTTGGAACATTGCTGTCTGTAGGAGACACCTCTTTCAGCAACCCTTGCGAAACTGGACATAGTAAAAGTGGTTGTTAATTGGTGAGGCCTTGATCACTTTTTTATTGGTACTCTCGTGATTAGTGTTTTTTTTTCAGAATTTCAAATGTTATCTCATACTATGTTCCTCCGTTCTCTTCTCACATTGTGCTGAAATTGAGACTCTGTAATGCATTCTTTTCTGAGACTGATCCTTCTTGACCATTTCCTAATAGTTCCATAATAGTTATGAAATTAGTTCTTGTAAATCCCACATTTGCATCAAAAGTGATAGTCACATGGAAGCCAAAGCTTCCAGACAATGTTTGTCTCCTGCAATCTACCGGCCTTTAAAAACTAAGTTCCATGTTACTTCACACTGTCTTTTTGTCTTTTACAGTTTTTAGCTTTGGCAGCATTATGTTGTGAAGCCCTTAATGTTTATAACACTGAAGAAAAACTTGGGGAAAAAATAAACTGGCGTACTTTGTTTTAATTGCAAGTTGCTGTGGTCAGGCAGCTTTGATGTACAGCTGAACTTATCTTAACCATTCAGGGTCTGCAGTGTTTTACATTGAATTGCCAAGTCTGAGCAGCCTATTAGCCCCTAAGCCCCCCTTATGAAGCAGCATCTAATGTGTTTGAGTTGTATCTTTACTTCATGCATTTCTCTCTGTCAGCTGGTCTGTTTAGTTCTCCATCAGAGAGGGAAATCTAGTTGTACATTCACAAGAAATCTGAATTATTTATCTCATTCTTCTTTCTACTTTTGCCTAATTGTGTTGCGTGAGCATTATCTGAACTAATGTAATTCATCAGAGTTTAATGTGACAAAAGGTATTAAAATTGACATTTGCAATGTATGAGACATTTTCATCGACTAATGTCAGCCTACATGACGCTCTACCTATATGGAAAACCAAATCGTCAGCTTTTAACAGCTCTGTATAATGGTATACCAACCCACAGTTACTTGTAATAGGTAGCAACGTGCTTGAAGACAAAGTGGAACCAAAAGTACAAAATTTGAACAGGTTTATGAAAATTTCGTAACACCACAGACGTTGTTGAAATTAGGCTTTCTTGCGATCAGGCATTATAGATAACCTTGTGGCTTGTTTAATCCAAACTGTGATTACAAGTTTAAAAAATAATTAGCTCATATTTTACCTTTTTCGTATTTGCTGTTTCAAAGTTTTGATGGAACATCTGCTGGAACTTTATTTTTTGCTTGTTGATGATGTAAGACCTTACAACAGACCTGAAGTGTATGTTAAATGAACAATTATTCATTGTTCTAGTTTTCTTTTTCAAAGTATGCTACTTTAGTTCATGGAAATTGAAGACTCAGTCAGACGATGCTGTTCGGATGAATGTTTTTTAAAATTGGTTATTAAATAATTTCAATTTAATTTTGTTTTCCACCTTTTTAATTAAAATTGCACAATTTAAGTGCCAAAAAATTTTAATTATTTTTAAGTTGTAACCTTGCATGACTTGTATATACAAACTCAGTGAGCCCATATGGTCTTCCACTGCATTTTTTTATGCTCACTCTCCTTTGAGGCGCAAATTAGTCCAGTTTTGAACTCTTTCTGCTGTGATTGATGACTCGGATATGCCTGTCAGATCATGTTTTTATTAATAACAGCAGCAAATTGTATTTGATTGCAGCTTTTCTAAAGTTAGAAAACCTCATTATCCAATCCTTAGGGGACCAGGAACATGCTGATTGATCAAATGCTCAAGATAATCAAGAGGTCCACATAAAAAAAATGTAAAAACACACAGTAATAGAAACTTAATACAGGAGGTAAACACATGTCTTATGCTTTATTTACAGCAAAAATTACTTAATGCAATGTTGCTTTAAATAATACATAAAGCAGAGAACTTCTCATTTGTACCCTCAACCGGCTACTTGGACATGGCATTTGAGGAGAAATTGACTCAATTAAATCAACTTTATATTTCGTGTGACTATTTGATTGAACAAGAAGTATATTTACATTGAGGTAAATTAAAAGAACTAAAATCATTGGATAGAATAATATAATAAATTTTGTGGTATTTGAGGGATATAACTTTACCAATTTATCAAGAGCACCAGTTCATAAGATGCCAGTTCAGACAAAGTATGTTGTACTAAAATATGATTACAGGAGTGAGAAAGGTCAAAATTTTTGGCATCAGTCTACAAATCGGACAATACTGGACTAATGGCCAAAAGCAGTTTGAAGCAGCATCTTAAAAGAGGAAATCTATTATAAAGGAAGTATTTGATGGACACTTGGGTGGATAATCTGGGAGTAATCAGCATGGATTTGCAAATGAGAGAGTGTTTGATAGACGTTGGGAGTTTTTTTTTTGAGGATGTTACTAACAATATTGATAGAGTTGATGGATGTATATGAATTTTCAGAATGCTTTTGATAAGGTCCCCCAAAGGAGGTTGATGGCATGTGGGGATGGGGGTAATGTACTGTCACAGATTAAGAATGGACTAACAGACATAAAACTGAGTTTATAAAAAAAAGGACCATTCTTGAGTTGACAGGCTGGGGCTAGTAGGGGGAAATCACAAATACCAGAAATTGGGGGCCCCAGCTGTTCGCAGTACGTATCAATGAATTGGATTTTGAGGACCAAATGTAATATTTCCAAATTTGTGGATGATGCTACACTAAGCAAAAACATAGAAGAATATTAATGGATTCAGGAGGATTTGGACAGGTTTAATGAATGAGCAAGATCTTGGCAGATGGAATGTGATGTGGAGAAATGAGAGGTTATCCATATTGGTCAGAGGAGCAGAAGTGCAGAATATTTCTTAAATACAAGGTTGGAAGGTGTTGATGTACAAAGGACCTGTCAGTAAAGAATCTTATCAGTAAAGATTTAAATGCAATTGCAGAAAGCAATTAGGACAGCTAATGGAATGTTAGCCTTTATTAGTCTTGTTCTCAAATTCTTTTGCAATAAAGTTGTCTTCAAATGAACCTGGAATATTACAGGTCTGTCGTACGGTGTGTTTGGGCAAAATCTGTCTTTATTCTCTAGGTTCGAAGAATGAGAACTGATCTCAATGAAACCTTCAAAATACTGAGATTGAAAGGATAGATGTTTTCCCTTGGTGGGGCAACTAGAACCAGGCAGCATAATTTAAATAGAAGAGGGTTGCCATTTAGGACTGAATTTTTAATGTAATTTTTGACATCCTCGAGCCAGAGGATTGTGATAGCTCAGTTCTTGACTATGTTGACTTCCTCTCCTGAAGAAGGGCTTATGCCCGAAACGTTGGTTCTCCTCCTTGGATGCTGCCTGACCTGCTGCGCTTTTCCAGTAACACATTTTTCAGCTCTGATCTCCAGCATCTGCAATCCTCACTTTCTCCCATGTTTACAGTAAAGACAGGTTTCAAAACACCAATGGAGTAATGCAATAAGATATTGAAATATTTGATCAGCCATGATTCAATTAAATGTTGGGACTAGACTTGATTGGCTACTCTTGTTCCGAAGAAATGAGAAGAGTTTTAAAGTGGTAACTCTTGAGCCTAGAGCTTAGGATACTAAAGGCATGGCCACCAGGAGCAAAGATGTTAAAATTGGGAATGATTAAAGTACCAAAATAAGATGAGGATGAAGGATGTATACCTGAAAGGTGGAGTCAGATGTACAGTACGGAAACAGGCCCTTAGGTCCAACTCATCTATGCTGACTAGATATCCCATCCTAATTTAGTTCCATTTACCAGCATTTGGCCCATATCCCTCTTAAACCCTTCTTATACATATACCCATCCAAATGCCTTTTAAATGTTGCAATTGTACCAGTCTCCTCCACTTCCTCTGGCAGCTCATTCCGTACATGCATCACCCTCTGTGTGAAAAAGTTAACCCTTAGGTCCCTTTTTATATCTTTCCCTCTCACCCGAAACCTATGCCCTCTAGCTCTGGAATCCCCACCCCAGGGAAAAGACTTTGTCCATTTATCCTATCCATGCCCCTCATGATTTTATAAACCTCTGTATGGTCACCCCTCAGCCTCTGAAGTTTCAGGGAAAACAACCCCAGCCTATTCACCCTTTCCCTAGAGCTCAAATCCTCCAACCTTGGCAATATCCTTGTAAAGCTTTCTGAACCCTTTCAAGTTTCACAACATCCTTCCGATCCGAAGGAGACCAGAATTGCATGCAATGTTCCAAAAGTGGCCGAACCAATGTCCTGTACAGCTGCAATATGACCTTCCAACTCTTATACTCAATGCTCTGACCAATAAGGCAAGTGTACCAAATGCTGCCTGTGACTACTTTCAAAGAGCTATGAACCTGCACTCCAAGGTTTTTTTTGTTCAGCAAACTTCCCTAGGACCTTACCATTTAAGTGTATAAGTCCTGCTAAGGTTTGCTTTCCCAAAACACAGCGCCTCACATTTATTTAAATTAAACTCTATCTGTCAGTCCTCAGCCTATTGGCCCAACTGAACAAGATCCCATTTTACTGAGGTTACCTTCTTCCCTGTCCACTACACTTCCAATTATGGTGTCATCTGCAAACTTACTAACTATACCTCCTGTATTCATATCCAAGTTGTTTATATAAATTACGAAAAGTAGTGGACACAACCCTCCACCACCACCCTGTCTTCTACGTTTGCGCCAGTTCTGTACCCAAATGGCGAGTTCTCCCCGTATTCCACGATCTAACCTTGTTAACCAGTATCCCATGGGGAAACTTGTTGAATGCCTTGCTGAAGTTCATTTGGATCACGTCCACTGCTCTGCCCTCATTAGTCCTCTATTACTTTTCAAAAAACTCAGTCAAGTTTGAGGCATGATTTCCCACACACAAAGCCATGTTGATTATCTCTAATCAGTCCTTATCTTTTCAAATACGTGTAAATCCTGTCCCTCTGGATTCTCTCCAACAACTTGCTTGCCACTGACATCCGGCTCACTGGTCCATAGTTCCCTAGTTTGTCCTTACCACCTTTCTTAAACGATGGTACCACATTAGCCAACCTCCAGTCTTCTGGCACCTCACCTATGACTATCGTTGGTACAAATAGCTCAGCACAGGGCCCAGCAATCTCTTCCCTAGCTTCTCTGGGGAACTTATCCATCTTTATGCATTTCAAGACATCTAGCACTTCCTCCTCTGTAATATGGACATTTTTCAAGATGTCACCATCTATTTTCCCACATTGTATATCTTTCTTGTCCTTCTCCACAATAAACACTGATGCAAAATACTCATTTAATGTCTTCCCCCATCTGTTGCGGCTCCACACAAGGCTGCCTTGCTGATCTTTGAGGGGCCCTTATCACTCCCTAGTTACCCTTTTGGCCTTAGTGTGTTTGTAAAAACCCTTTGGATTCTCCTTAACCCTCTTTGCCAAAACTATCTCCTGTCCCTTTTTTGGCCTCCTGATTTGCCTCTACTCCTGTTGCCTTTATATTCTTCTAAGGATTCACTTGATCTATCCTGTATATACCTGAAAAATGTTTCCTTCTTTTTCTTAACCAAACCCTCAATTTCTCTAGTCATGCAGCAATCCCTACACCTATCAGTCTTTCCTTTCACCCTAACAGGAATATACTGACTCTGGGCTCTCATTCTCATTTTTGAAGGGTTCCCATTTTCCAACCATCCCTTTACCTGTAAACATCTGCCCCCAGTCAGCTTTTGAAAGTTCTTGCCTTATACTGTCAAAATTAGCTTTTATACAATTTAGAACTTCATCTGGTAGATCTGGTCTATCCTTTTCCACCACTATTTTAAAACTTAGAGTTATGGTCGCTGACCCCAAAATGTTTCCCCACAGAGACCTCCGTCACCTGCCCTGCCTTTTTTCCCCAAGAGTAGGTCAAGTTTTGCACCTTCTCTAGTAGGTATATCTATATTTTGGCTCAGAAAGTTGTCTTGAAAACAACTTAACAAATTCCTCTCCATCTAAACCTTAAACTGGAACTGCCATAGTGTTAATGTTTGGGAACTTAAAATCCCCTACTATAACCAACCTGTTCTTCTTGCAGATAACTGAAATCTCCTTACAAGTTTGTTTCTCAATTTCCCGCTGACTATTAGGGGGTCTATAATACAATCCCAGTAAGGTGATCATCCCTTTCTTCTCCGTTCCACCCAAATAACATCCCTGGGTGTATTTCCTGGAATATCCTCCTTCTGTACAGCTGTAATGCTTTCCTTTCTCAAAAACACCACTCCCCCTTCTCTCTTGCCTCCCTTTCAATCCTTCCTATTGCATTTGTATCCTGGAACAAGCTGCCAGTCCTGTCCATCCCTGAGCCACGTTTCTGTAATTGCTATGATACCCCAGTCCCATGTTCCTAACCATGCCCTGCGTTCATCTGTCTTTGCTGTTAGGCCCCTTGCATTGAAATAAATGCAGTTTAATTTATCAGTCCTACCTTGTTTCCTGCTTTTGTCCCTGCCTGCCCTGACTGTTTGACTCACTTCTTTCTCAACTGTACCAGTCTCAGATTGATCTCTTTCCTCACTATCTCCCTGAGTCCCACCCTGCCTCCTTACTAGTTTAAGTCCTCCTGAGCAGCTCTAGCAAGTCTCCCTGCCAGTATATTAGTGCCCTTCAAATTCAGGTGCAATCCGACATTCTTGTACAGGTCACTTCTACCCCAGAAGAGAGTCCAATGATCCAAAAATATGAATCCTTCTTCCATCCTCCAGCTCCTCAGCCACATATTCATTTGCTCTATCCTCTATTCCTATCCTCACTAACTCGTAGCACCAGGAGTAATCCAGATACTACTACCCTCGAGGACGTCCTTTTTAAATTCCTACCCAATTTCCTATATTCTCCCTTCAGAATCTCATTCTTTTCCCTTCCTATGTAGTTGGTACCAATGTGTACAATGACCTCTTGCTGGCCCCTCTCCCCTTTTGATGACATTGTGCACCCTCTCTAAGGCATCCTTGATCCTGGCACCAGGGAGGAAACGCACCAATCTGGGTTTTTGCTGCTGATCGCAGAAACATCTGTCTGTGCCTCTAATTAGAGAGCCACCTAACACAATCGGTCGCTTGGAACCTGACGTACCTTTCGTAACATTAGAGCTCGTCTTGATACCAGAAACTTGTCTATTAGTGCTACATTCCCCTAAGAATCCACCGCCCCATACATTTTCCAATTTCCAAAACAGCATAATTGTTTTAAATGAGGATAACCACAGAATATTTCTGCACTGCCTGCCTACCTCTCTATCTTTCTTGGAGTTAACCCATCTACTTTTCTGCTGCTTTTCTTCCTTCCTATAACTGCCATCCATCACACCACCTAGCTCTTGTAAATTCCTTACTGTCTCTAACTGTCGCTCCAACCAATCCCACTGATCTGACAGGATTCGCAGCCAATGGCATTTATTGCAGAAATAATCCTCAGTAACCCATAAACTCTCTCGAAACTTCCACGTCCGACAAGAAGAGCACATCACTCTACTAAAAGCCATTTTGCTCCTTCCAATCTATAGGCCCAGAAAATAGCACAGTCTTTTTGCTTTACAAAACATTGCTGTAGGCTAACTTAATACTTATGGCTTATATTTGTAAACTTTAATCGAGACAGATCCCAGTAAAAACATATAATCAAGAAAGAACCCACTGTCCTCACTATAGTAGATTTACAGCAAGGCTATACTTAGACTATACTTAAACTATGCTTAAAACTGTTCACTTATCTGTTTCTGTGTTGTAAGCTGCCCTAGACAGATTCCTCCAAAATCAGTTGCGAATTTCACTGGTTTAGTTTAGCAAAGCACATTCCGATGTCCAGAGATATGAATCAACCAGTGAAGGCAGTAACTGCTGTCAGTTAGCAGTGTAGATTTCTTTCTTTCTCTCTCCCTTACAAACAATGTGATCGATGCCTTTTGTCTTTTTCCGTTTTAAAAATGCTGTTGTTTTGACTTTATTTTTCTCTCCAAATTTCCAGAACAATTGCAACAGCATATCAAATAGCATTAAATTATCTGCCGTGGGTTGAAAAGTCTACTCATTTCTATATTCTCAATGATAACTAGGGGTGGGCAATAAATGTTGACCCAATTGGTGCTGCCCAAATGCCATAAATGAAATTTATTATACAGGGCTTCTGTATATAATGTGAGGTACTGTATTTTGGTGCAAAGAATGGGATTGCATTCTCCTTGCACATCATTAAAGTAACAGTACACAAGATAATCAGGGTGTTTTTTAGAAAAGCAAAGCATTTAGGTTCATTTCTAGTCGGAAAGATTTGAAAAGTCGAAGTTCTTTTAGACCTGCATATAACCTTGCCCAGACAATACTTGTGGGAATACTTCAGACAGTTTGTCTCTATATCAAGAGGGTAGTAAAGTACTGCAGAACTTGCAGACAGTATTTATTAAACAATGTAAGAACTGAGAGATTATACCTATCAAGAAAGATTTGAACAGTCTAGGGCATCATTCTAGAAAAGAGTTCTTGTAATATGGCAGTTCTTTTGAAGGTAATGAGAAGATTGATACATTAAATTTCAGAGAAAATATTTCCACACTTGGGCAAGGTCGAACCAGGGCTGTAAATATGAAATAGTAGCTAATAAATCCAATATGTAACTCTAGCTATTTTTATTCAGAATGTGGAACTGTCTACTTTTAAGGAGTAATTGTGATGCATAGTAAAAATACATGTTTGGGGAACCAAATTAAGATGGTGAAATTAATAGAATATTAATTGGTTTAGATGAAGAAAGATGTGAGGAGACTTTTGTGGAGCAGAAATACTGGAATGAAACTCATGGGCCTGTTTCTGTGACAGTCATATTTTGTAACTTTTTGTGACCTGATTGCATCCCCACATAGCAAGACATCTTTAAACATGGCAAAATGACTAACAGATAATTTTACAATATTACTTCATTATACTTTCACCTACATCAGAAATCTTGCTAATTTCCTTTCAAGTGAGTGGTATACTTGGAGCTGATTTGATTAGTGTAAATGTTATTGAATTATCAGCAAAATGCCTCTTGCATATAATGATTAATGGACTGAGTGAAATCTTATAATTTACTGTTTAGCACCAGCTAATTTCCCCATTCAACAGAAATTTTTAAATTAGTAAAATTAAAGTAGATATTTTCATTTTGTACGTCTTACAATTTTGATTTTATATCCATATAGCTAATTAGGAGCAATGATGCACTGGCTCATTAAATTACATTATCTTATTAAATTTGTGATTAGTTCAAATCTCAGTTCAAAATGCTTCCCTGTTTTAAAGGCTAACAAAACCAATAACAGAATTAGATGGACTCATTTCTGGTCTGTTTATTAACTTGTTCCTCTCAATTTTGACTTGCCTATGTCATGTTCAGTCTTTACTGACAGAGAGAATCCTTCTACGATGTAATGTAACAGCTGATCCAAATTTGCGAAGTTGCCATGTTGTTCAAGACAAAGTCTGGACAATGCATTCAAATGAAGTGAAAGTTGACTGCAGTTTGTATGTTAATGACTTCTGCAGATTTGAGTTTTTCAACAAAATGTGTATTCACTTGTTGCATTTTCTGTAAAATGTTTTACTAAGAATTTGCTTAAATGCCCACTTACTTGACTTGTGACAATGTCATCTCCATTTCCTCAGACTGATCATCCAGCCCTTGAATTCAGCCAAGGTATGGAGGAAACATTTGGAGCTGACCCTGAGTTTGCACAAAATGATGTTCCAAATGAGGAGTTCGAGGCACGGGGCAGTCGCTTCTCAAAGTCAGCAGATGAGAGGCAACGAATGTTAACACAGCGCAAAGAGGAGCTACTGCTTCAAGCTCGGAGGTATGGTATGACTAAATTGGGGAAAATTTGTGGTTAGTCCCTGACTGATCAGTTATTATGGGCATTATAAGATTGTCAAGCAATTTTAGAAACTAAATAGAAAATGTTAATCTGTTAACTTGGATATGAAACTCTTGATATTACTTCATCTCTTAAAGTTTAGCTTCTAATTCATATTATTGTTGCATCTCTTTTTTTTAAAAGAAAGCGAGATAGCATGACTAAATACAAATAAATTTTTCTCTGATTTGATAACCAGCATGGATTTGTAAAGAGTCTGACAAACTAGTTTGAATTTTTGAACAAGTGAGAAAAATCATTGAAAAGTGGAATGTCTGTGGAAGTTACCTGTATGAACCTCCAGAAGGTATTTAACTAAATCCCTTGTAAGAGATTTAGTTAAACTTGAAGCTAATGGAATTAAAGGCAGGTTATTGACTTGGTTAAGAAATCGTGATTGACAGGAGTCAACTTAAAAATGATGGGCTGTACTTGGCAGGATATGAGTAGTGATCTCCTGCAGGGCTCTAATTAGCAAGTAGCCAGGTTTATTAATTACTCGTATGATTGAGTAGATAGTCTCATTCAATTTGTTTATAATGCCACATCAATCTTTATGGTTTTGGACATACTACAGATAACACAAAATTATGAAAACATATTTATAGGTTAAGTTAATGGGCAAAAATGTGATACATGGATTTCAATAGAGCTCAATGTCAGGTTATCCACTTGGAATCATAACAAAAATGAGCATACTTTAATACTGTAAAATGTAAGGTCCAAAGAGATGTATGCACGTAATAAAAATATCATGGACAGATACTGGAAATAATAAAAAAAATTATAAAATGCTAATCTTTTGATCAAAAGTACTAGAATGCAAGTTATGGAGTCCTATGTTCACTTTGAGACATAATCAGCATCATATTTATAAGGTGTACTTAATATAATGCATTATTCCCTTGTGCTTCACATGATCATTATAAAATTAAGTATGGGCCCAACCATGTAACAAAGTATTGGGTCAGCCATCCAAAGCTTTGGTCAAAGGGGTAAGGGTTTAAGTGTCTTGAGCGAAAAATAAGATAAGCTGTAGGGATGGTATACACGAGCTTGAAATAAAACAAATGGATTAAAAAAAACCGGAAAGAACAGCAGTTGCTATAAATCAGCAACAAAAACAAATTGCTGGAAAAACTAAGCAGGTCTGGCAGCATCTGTGAAATCAAAGTTAACATCTTGGGTCCAGTGACCTTTTTTACGTTCTTCAGAATTTTAATTTTGCAGCTGACAACAAGTTTAGAGGGGTGATGAGCTTTATTTGCTTTCACTTTGACTTTGGATGATAACCAAACATTGTCATGGAAACAAAAAATAGAAGGGAGGCCAGATAGAGATCTTTAGGGGAAATTGTACAGGGCCAGGAAGAGATAACATTGATATTGATTCTCTGGCTATGGTAGCATCTGTACAATAGAGTTGAGGTGGATCAGTCTGACTTCCAGCTGGATAACTGTGGAAAGCCAATTTGGACAAAAGTATGTAGGGTTGTTGACAATTGAGAATAATGTGGGCAGAGATACCTTTGGAAGGATGTTCTTAAACCTATACTGCAATTCAGAGATTACTAGACTGATACCCAGGTTCTGAGGGTGAAAGTTTGTGGAGAGATGACATTTTAAGGCATTTTTAAGATATATCAGTTCAGCTGGAAAACAGTTCTTGTTTGGGGTTGGAACATAGGACTATGAAATATAGCCATCAAGGCTTTTTCGGGAGTAAAGATAGGTGACCCCTGCAAAGATTGAAACTATTTTGCAGATAGTCAGAGGTATTTAAATGCAGAAAGACCCTTGAACCCATCATGTCCTCATCAGTCATTTATCTATCTTAGCGAGTTTTGAGAAGATTTTAGCTCAGGTTCAGGTTATGGATGTAGTTTTGCTTGCTGAGCTGGAAGGTTCATTTTTGGACTTTTCGTCACCATACTAGGTAACCCTTTCAGTGAGCCTCTGGATGCTGTACTGGTAGTGCAGCCTCCAGATAAAGCACTGGTGGTGTAGCCTGCTTTCTATTTATATGTTTGAGTTTCCTTGGGTGGTGACGCCATTTTCTATGATGTTATCGTTTCCTGTTCTTTTTCTTAGGCAGTGGTAAATGAGATCCAAATCAATGTGTTTGTTGATAGAGTTCTGGTTGGAATGCCATGCTTTTAGGAATTCTCATGCATGTCTCTGTTTGACTTGTCCTCAGATGGATATATTCTCCCAGTCGAAGCAGTGTCCTTCCTCATCTGTATGTAAGGATACTAGTGAAAGTGGCTCATGTCTTTTTGTGACTAGTTGATGTTCACATGATAAGCAAGCAGAAACATAGCCACCAGGATCATTAACATCAACTAGTCACAAAAAGATATGACCCACTCTCAGTAGTATCCTTACATACAGATGAAGAAGGACACCACTTCGACTGGGTATTCCAACCCGAACTCTATCAACAAACACATTTGACTTGGATCCCATTTACCACCCCCTGAGAAAAAGAACAGGAAATGACATCACCATAGGAAATTGTCACCACAGAAAATGCCATCATCAACCCAAGGAAACCAAAACATATAAATGGAAAGCAGGTGACACCACCAGTGCTTCATCTGGAGCCTCACTGAAGATGTTACCCAATATGGTGATGAAACATCTGAAAACTAACCTTGCGGCTCAGTGAGCAAACCTACATCCATTTATCCATCTCTTTTAGTCTCCTTTTACAGCACTTGGCCCATAGCTTTGTATGCTGTTGTATTTCATGTGCTCTTCTAAATAGTTCTTAAATGTCTTGAGGCTTTCTGCCTCTACCACTCTTTTAGGCAGTAAGTTCCAGATGTTCATCACCTTTTGCTCAAATCCCCTCTGGCCCTCTTGCTGCTCATGTTAAAACTATGCCGCCTGGTTTTTGACCTTTCTGCAAAGTGAAAAGATTTCTCTATCTGTACCTTAGTTATTCCTGTTATAACCTAAGTCAGATCTCCCCTCAGCTGCCTTAGCTGTAGAAAACAATGCCTACCTTTTCAGCATTGCTTTGTGGCTGAAGCATTCCAGACCTAGCAACATGGTAGTGAATTTCTTCTGCATCCTCTGGAGCATAATCACGTTTTTTTCTGTAGTGAGGAGCTGAACTGCACACGGTATTTCAATTGTGGCCTAACTAACATGTGCAGTCCATCAACACACTTGCTGTTGTATTCAATGCCTTTATAAATAAAGACTAGTATCAATAAAGTAGGCAATTTCTGGATTGCTTCTGGTGCCATGTGTTAGTAAGAGTAGGATTAAGCAGATAGGGCAAGTGAATGCATGGCTGAGGAACTGGAGCAGGAATTCAGATTTTTTGGATCGTTGGAATCTCTTCTAGGGCTGAGGTGACCTGTAAAAGAGTTATGGATTGCACCCGAACTGGAGATTTTCAACAGCTACTTGAGAGGGTTTAAACTAGTTTAGAAGTAGGGTGTGAACCTGAACAGTGGTGAGACAAAAGGGAAGGTTGATACTCATGCAGAAGTTAGAAAGAGCAAGGTAAATAGACAAGGCAGGAAGAGCACAGAAGAGAATGAAATAATTCTGAAGAATTAAATTGCATTTATTTGAATACAAGGGGCCTGACAAATAAGACAGGTGAACTTGAGTCATGAATGGGTACATGAGACTGGGATATCATAGCTATTGCAGAAACATGGCTGAAGGATGGACAATATTGGTAGCTCAATGTTCCATTCTGCAGAAGTTATAGGAAGAATAGAAAGGGAGGCAAGAGAGGACGGGGAGTGCTGTTTTTGATTCAGGAAAACATCAAAACAGTGATTAGAGAGGGTATTCCTGAGGAATGATCCAGTATCATTATATGGGTAGAACTGAGAAATAGGGGTGGTAACTTTGGGATTGTGCTATAGGCCCTCCATTACTAAGTCAGAAATGTGTAGTGAGATTGCAGATACAGTAGCTATAAGTATAATGGAGTTGTAATTGGGGATTTTAACTTTTCAAGCATAGACTCTGACTGCCATCATATTCAGGTCTTGGGTGGGGAGGAATTTGTTTAAGAATATTTTCGGTCAATATGTAGATGGCACAACTAGAGAAGGGGCAAAACTTGACCTCCTCTTGGGAAATAAAGCAGATCAAGTGACTGAGGTGTTAGTGGGGGAGCACTTTGGGACCAGTGGTCATCATTCTATTAGTTTTAAAATAGTTAATGGAAAAGGATAGGCTTTGTCTGCAAGTTAAAGCTCTAAATTTGGGCAGGGCCAATTTTGATAAGATTACATAGGAACTTTCAAGAGTTGATTGGAAGCTATTCAAAGGTAGAGGGGCATCTGGCAAATGGGAAGCTTTCAAAAGCATAGAAATAATTTAGAACTAGCATTATTCCTCTTAATGTGAAGGGTAAGTCTGGCAGGAGTAAGGAGCACCAGATGACCAGAAATATTGAGGCTCTGGTCAAAAAAGGAGCATATTATCAGGTATATGCTGTTGGCATCAAGAGGATCAAGAGAATTTGGAGTTTACTTTCAGAGGGTAATCAGGATGGCAAAAGGAGACATGAGATAACTTTGGCATATAAGGTTAAGGATAATCTAGAGATGCTAAAAGCAAATTAAGGCAAAAGAGTGATTGGGGAGAGAATCGGGCCCCTTGTCTATGTTCTCTTGTCTATGTTTACTGTGGAGAAATATGTGGAAGCTAGGGAATTTGCAGGGAGTCATAGAGATGTACAGCATGGAAACAGACCTTTTGGTCCAACTCATTCACGCCGAACAGGTATCTAAAACTAATATAGTCCCATTTGCCAGCATTTGGCCCATAGCCCTCTTAAACCCTTTCTACTCATATACGCATCCAGATGCCTTTTAAATGTTGTACTTGTATCAGCCTCCTTCACTTCTTCATTGCTTGAAAAGGTTGTCCCTTAGGTCCCTTTTACATTTTTCCCCTCCTCACCCTAACCCATGCTTTGCAGTTTGGGACTCCCACACCTCAGGGAAAATACCTTGTCTTATTTATTCTACCTGTGCCCCTCATGATATTATAAACCTCCTATATAAGGTCACGCCTCAACTTCCAACACTCCCAGGAAAACAGCCCCAGCCTATTCAGCCTCTTACTATAGCTCAAATCCTCCAACCGTGGCAACATCCTTGTAAATCTTTTCTGAACCCTTTCTAGTTTCACTATATCCTTCCCATAAGAGGGAGACCAGAATTGCACACACTATTCCAAAAGGGGCCTAATCTATGTCCTGCACAGCTGCAACATGACCTCCCAACTCCTCTAGTCAATATTCTGACCAATAAAGAAATGTCTACCAAACACTGCTTTCACTAACCTATCTCTCGGCAACTCTAATTTCAAGGATCTACGAACCTGCACTTCAAGGTTTCTTTGTTCAGCAACACACCCCAGGACCTTACCATTAAGTAAATAGTAATGTTTTGAAAAGAGTCCATATTACAAGAGGTGTTTGAATTCTTGAAACAAAGATAGATAAATCCCTGGGACATAATCAAGACATTGTTGGAAGGTAGGGAAGACGTTGTGGGGCCCTTAGCGGAGATGTTTGTATCGTTGACAGCCCAGATGAGTTGCCAGAAAACTGGAGGATGGTTAATGTTGTGCCATTGTTTAAGAAAGACTGCAAGAAAAAGCTAGGGGACTACAGACAAGTGAGCCCAACATCTGGTGGATGAGTTGTTGGAATTCTGAGAGAGGATCTATATGAATTTGGAAAAGTAAGGACTGATTAGAGAGTCAAATTTGAGAGATATGATTTCCCACGCACAAAGCCATGCTGACAGAGTATTTTTATGAAGAGATGACCAAGAAGATAGATGAGGGCATGTTATCTACATGGACTGTAGCGAGGCCTTCAACAGGGGACCGTGTAGTAGACTGGTTAGTAAGGCTAATTACATGGAATCTAGGAAAATCTAGCCAATTGGATGCACAATTTGCTGTATGGTAGGAGATAAAGGATTGTGATAGAGTTGTTTTTCAGACTGGTGACCTGTTACCAGCAGTGTGCTGCAAGGATCAGCACTGGGTCCACTGTAATTTTGTCATTTGTATAAAAGATTTGGATAAGCATGGTTCATAGGTTTTGATGACATCAAAAATGGTGGCTTCTGAGACAGTGCAAGGTTTTCTAAGAGTATAATGGGATCAACTGGACTAGTGGGCTGAGGAGTAGCAGAAGGAGTTTAATTCAGTAACATGAGAGGTATTGCATTTTGGTAAGACAAACTAGGGCAGGAATTGTGCAGTTAATGGTAGGACCCTGGGGATTGTTGTCAAACAGAGACCTAGGGGGTGCAGGTGCATAGTTCCTTGAAAGTGGCTTCACAGGTAGCAAAATTGGTAGAGAACACATTTGGCATGCTTGCCTTCATTGGTCAGAACATTATGTACAGGAGTTGAGGCATAAAGTTACAGCTGTATAAGACATTGGTAAGGCCATATTTGGATACTGCACACAATTCTGATTGCCCCATAAAAGGAAGGATATTAATAAACTGGAAAAGGTGCATAAAGGATTTACAAGAACGTTGCTAGGAGTAGAAGATTTGAGTTATAAGAGGAGATTGGACAGGCTGATATTTTTTTCCCCAAAGCATAGGAAGCAGAGCGGTGACCTTAGGGTTTGTAAAGAAGGCATTGTTGAGGCGAATAACCAAGGTATTTTTCCCCAGGATAGGGGAGTCCAAATCTCCTGGGCAAAGGTTGAAGAAGTGAGGGGTAAGATTTTAAAGGAACCTGGAGGCAACTTTTTTTAAACACAGGATGGTACATATATAGAATCAGCTGCCAGAGGAAGTGGTAGAGGCAGATACAACATTTTAGACATTTGGGCAGGTACATGGGTAGGAAACGTTTCTAGAGCGATGTGGTCCAAATGCAGGCAAATGGGACTAGTTCAGTTCAGGAAACCTGGTTGACTTGGATGGTTTTGGCTGAAGGGCTTGTTTCCAGGCTGTGTAACTCTGTCCCACATGCCACCTTAACCACCTTTATCCTTCAAAGATTTATGGATCACACCCAAGGTCTCTATTCTTCCTGGTGTCCTAGCATTTGACATGTACTCATTTGCCTTGTTAGTCCTCCTCCCAAAAGATAACATGCCTCACTTTTCAGGATTGAATTGTATTTGCTGCTCTTCAGCCATTTTATGACCAGCTCATAAAATATCATATCATATTGTAGTCTAAGACTTTTCTTGCTATTTGCCATACCTCAAATTTGTCATCTGCAAGCTTACTGATTATATTTTTTGCTTTCATACTTTTATTAATGTACACTACAAACAGCAAGTCACCCAGCCCTGAACACTGATACGCACTGGCTAAATGCATCCAATCATAAAAATTATCATCAATCGCTCTCTGCTTTCTGCCATCAAGCCAATTTTGAATTCAATTTGCCCAATTGCCCTCCATCCCATGGGCTGTTAGCTTCTTAACAGCTCGCATGACAGACTGGTTGTGAGCAGTCTGACTGAAGTCCATGTAGAGTATAGCACTGCACTATTCTTATCTGTACATCGAGTCACCTCTTCAAAAGAAAATTCTATGAAATTTGTTAGACATGATCTCCCCCGATAAAAGAATGCTGACTATCCTTGATTTAAACCATGTCTGTCCAAGTGACGATTACTTCTGGCTGTCAGAATTTTTCTCTCATAGTTATAATACTGTCCCAGTGGATGCTGAATCTAGTGTTAAATTTAAGTCTGAGATAAATGGATTTTTGCTCATTCAAAAGCATTGAGGGTGGGCATGTGTCATTAAGTCATAGATTAGTACATTGAACGATGGAACAAGTTTGAGAGGCTAAATGATCGCCACTTGTCCCTGTTTTGTTAAAGGCTGTTTTCGAGGCATTACTTAAATATATGGCATAGAGCCCCTTAAATTCCTGCAGATAGTAGCGAGGAAGAATGGTTTGGAAGAGGAGCCAATCTTTAGTCAAAAATTAAGCCTTGCGAAATTCTCATTTAGGTTAGATTCCCTACAGTATGGAAACAAGCCCTTAGGCCCAACAAGTACACACTGATCGTCCAAAGAGTAACCCACCCTATATTTAAAACCCTATGAGCAATTTATCATGGCCAATTCACCTGACCTGCATATCTTTGGATTGGTGGGGGGGGAGGGGGGGGTGGGGAGAGAGAGAGAGGAGGAGGAGGAGGAGGAGGAGGAGGAGATCTGGACCACCTAGAGGAAACCAACGCAGACACTGAGAGAATGTGCAAGTTTCACACACGCAGTTGCCTGAGGCAGGAATTGAGGCCAGGTCCCTGGCGCTGAGGGGTAGCAGTGCTAACCACTGAGCCACTGTGCTGCCTCGTTCTTGTAATGCTCCGTTTGAACACTAAGCAACTCTACGAAAAGATACCTAATCTTACAGATAGACGTATCATAAATGAGCAATTTTGTTTTTTGAAAAGCATTGAACTTTAATTGTTACACTCAGCAGCTCGAAGGCACATGCACTATGATTTAAGACTGTCTATACTCTGTTCTGGTCTTCTGCAATAAGCAAATTTCTTGACTGTTTCATATTCAGCATTTTATTACTTTTGTAATGAAGAGTACCATGAGATACAAATCTTCTCAAAATGAGGTACAAGGCTTTTGTTCACTGAAAGTGCTGAAAATCAGTTATTTCGCCAGCGAGTAAGGAAAGCAAGTCCAAAAGGCTGATGTTCTGGGCTGCTAAGGAAAAATCTGTTCTTCGCTTAGTCCCTGTGACATTCATGGATAACATGTTAAAGAGTAATGACCAAAAGTAATTCATGAACTTTTGTCTATTAGCATAGTAAATTGTCCCAAGGTTTCACCATGATAGCAAAAAAATCATACTGCAAAGGAAATACCAGGGCTGAAGACTGAAAAGTGCTAGGTTTTCGTGTCTTGAATAGCTTAGTATAGACTCCAATGAGACAATTGCATAGCATTAACGATAAAGATATCAAATAATTAATTCAAAGTCAGGAAGCGAGAATTTTCATTTATATGTCACCTTAACTGATTTCAGGACTTTTCAAACAGTTTTGACTGAAAAGTGCTTTTGAAGTGTAAGATGTGTCAATTAATTTTCATGCAATGGGCAGATTTTGATTGTTGTTGTTAACCTGCATAATATTCACTGGTGTTGCCAAAGAAAGATTCTACTGGAGAAGAATGATTTCCTTAAAGATATCTTTAAAGTAGGCCGCATCACGCAGCTTGTTAGCATGCAGTATGTAAAATATTAATAATTTGTGAAGTATGGGGGAGGGTGGAGAGAGGGCACAGTTTACTTAACAGCATCAATTTGCTTATGGCATTGAAAGAAAACACAATTGCATATAAGTACTAATAAGACTGCCTTGATTTCATCATGATCTGATCTTGAACTTGTTAGTACATACAACTATTAAAATTTTAAAATAAAAAAAATCCGTGTTCAGATGCTGTGCAAGTGAGTTAGATAAATGTTAGTGTTTTGACTTGATGACTCAGTGGAGTGCTTCCTTACTTGCTGACTATGCACAGTCATCCACTCTGCACACCTGATCATGTTCACGACCATATCAAGTTCAGGACTCAGACCAACTACATTTTTGAAAAAAATCTACTGGTATAAAGGGATCCTTGGGAGGAGAGAGATGGCTGAAATTGTTGCTTATTATAATGACCTGCAAATTTATCTTCTCACAGGCGGTACGTAAATAGGAGCCAGCATGAAGGAAACAATTTATCAAATGTAAGCATGTCCACTGAGCCACCTGTCAATATGGACTCTCTTACTTTGCGGCGTCGAACCTTGGCAGCTGCAGCAGAAAGACGTCTCCAGCAACGACAGGACTCTTAGTTCTGATGATGTGACACTGGGAGCTTACACTCTCTGACCGACATGTCTGGCTCTGTTTTTGCAGCAGCAAAGGGAGTAGCATCACAAACCACTCTGCAAATCATGCCATTGAGCTGGAGAGTTGTATATCTCGTAATGTGGCTGCACTAATGGAGCTGGATCACAACAGTATTGGGGGTGGGAAATGGCATGAATGGTTATTTTTTTACATACAGCCTTTGTGAAAACAATAAACAGCTTTTTACTTGCAAAAATAAATCTTAGTAGCTGCACGTGTCTGGAGGCTACTTTCAAACTCTTCAACTGCAGAATTTATGCAGTCTGCAAGGTTGCCTGTGGTGAATTTTGGAAGGCTGTTTGGTTCAAACAACTTATTGGGCACTACAGCATTGCTCCCTGGGGCCCATCAGCAACTGTGCTGAAAAGTGACATGTTGTGTGCTGCGATATTTGGCAACTAATTTAATTTCTTTGTCGTTTCCCAATATACAGGAGGCATAGAACACTTTAAACCTACAGCACACCCTGCACCCTCTCCTTATTGCAGGTCATATGCAATAATTGCCTGTCTTCTACACAAGCTTCCATGCCATTTTGGCACAAAGTTTTAGTTCGGTTTCTGATTTTCTAGTTCTTGTTTCAAATGATCACATGTTATTTTAACTGCAAATCTGTTATTTCTTTAATTGATGCACCCTAAAGTTTATGAAAGTATTATGTCAGAAGCCAGCTGTTTCTGACATGTGCCATGGCCATGGATTGATTTGCTTTTGATATCTTCTGAGTTATAACTCAGTTGATTAGTTAGAAATGAAGTGTGATTGGTTGGGACAGTGTGATGCATGGTAACATCATGTCATTTCAATATCTTCATGAAAGTACCAAGCGCATATTTTTAAATAGCTTTAAGCAACTTCAACCTGTTTCCCAGAACTTGCTACCTTCAAAAACATGTCACTCCCTCTACAGCCATAGCCATTCTCATTTATCATGAAAATTACACTATCTAATATTAAAGTAGCATATGAAAACATAAAACCTGGCATCCTGTCCACTCTAGGTGTATTAATTCTTGGAACGTTGACTGTGATTTGCCAGAAATGTCCTTTTAAGTTCTGAATATTTGCAGGTGGTTGGATTTGTTTGATCCAGCTGTATGGTGTTTTATATAGGGTCTGTGGTACTGATCATGTAACAACTTGGTGACTTGAGCATTTAATTTTAAATAAAGTATTGCACGTTTGCTCTTGCATTCAGCTTAATCTTTATAATCAGACATGCAAATTACAGAATTTGCATTTGTTTTTACTCCCTCATTCTCTGTCCAATATATTTTGAGCACACTTTGATTTACACCAATTTTATTTCATAACAGGCTACTGTCCTTTAAATTCTACCAAATATGTCAGCATGTAGACATTTGGATGACTTGAGAGTATTTGCTGGTCTCTGCCTTGATTGAATAATGCGTTTTTGGATGTTTTGCCACAATAATGACTGCTGGAGTTACAATAAGTTGAGGTATAGCTTTATCCAAAAATCTTGCTTTTACTTATTTCAAACATTTAACATTGTACCTTCCTTTCTCTGGATTAACCGTAGCCAATTTTTAGAAAGTTAGTTCAGCAACCTAAATGATATGGAATTGGAAGTCAATTTAATCACTCATTTTTATGAATACATGAACTATATTCTGACATGTTTTTCAGATTCTGCACTTAACTAGGTAGGCAGGGATGGTAACTGCTTGATGCTGATACAGGCTTTACAATAGCTTTGTAATTCTGTGGTAAAGGGGGGGGGGGTCCTTCAAATGTCAGAGCAATGTGATTAAGTGTTTATAATTATTTTTGACCTTTTTTTAACTGAACTCAAACCTGATGTAAATTGTAATAGGAACACTTTATTGTGCACTTGTAAAACAGCAATCTCTTAGAGCCTTTCATATTGTACTGAAATCTCTCAGGGATGGGTGAAAGTGTAACACTTTGCAAAAAGCCTTGTGATGCTTTTCCTGAAATAGTTTCCAATATACAGTTTGTTTTACATATAAAGAGCTATTACCCTATTTTTGTTTTTCTGGAATTATTTAAATAAAGTTCATTTTCTGGTTTGTCCAAAGTGAAAGTTGTAAACCTTCTTTAAGCGGCTTTATTGAGAGGATTTGTTTACTGAATGTTTAATTGATCATGTGTTCTTGACCTTATTCCTTTGTGTCTGGTCCTTTTCTGTAAAGAATTCTCCATGATTTACAATTTAAATGGCACTTGTATTAATACTGTTTAATGTCAGGAATAGGATTTTCCACTAGTAAGTTCATAGTATAGACCTGGAAACCATAATGTACATAGTTCTGCAATGTTTGGAGCAGACTTGAGGGTCTTCAATTATCTACTCCTGATCTGCATAATTTGCCTGTGCTGGTACTAAGTCAAAAGCAAGAGTGTTAATGCTATGTAATGGAATGCATCAGCTATTTTGGATACATGGAAATGTTTCTGTTTATACAAAATGCTGAGTCATCTTTTTAATTCCATATTAAATTGTCTCATTCCTGCAGCTGTTATAACTGTATGCTAAATCTCATAAGGAAGGAAAAATATGTCACTGCTTGCTTTTCATAATTGTTTAGCAGGCTGCATTTGGATAAGAAGATTTTGTGTGCAGTCTTGGACTTGGTTATGGTGTTACCTGTCATTAAATAGCTTTCTGGTGCTTAATTATACTAAACAGACATCTAACAGTCACTTAAATAGTCACTTTGTTCAAGTGACTGTTAGATGTTTGTCACTGATTCAGGTAAATACTGAGGCAATGCCTTCATCTAGCAGAGGTTATGGTTTGGTTTGGGGGGTGTGTCTGTGTGTCCCTATATCAATATTACTCACTTTGTACCTATAGTGATGCTTGGCAGAACAGAAAAAAAAAACTATAATGTGCCCTATTTCCTCCTTGTCATCTCCTAAAGATGTGGAATCTCAATACTGCAATGGCATCTAAAACATCTAATTTGGTTCAACACACCTTTTAGATCTGTCTTATATAGAAACTGGCATGTTCACATTCTGAAGAAGACCTATGTAAGAATGCAGTGGCCTTCACTCCAGTGACATTCTGTAGTTTCAGTTGTATGAACATGTGGTGGAATTTTAAATTGGGTGATTTGAGAAGTTTGTGTTAAAACGTGCTAAGGTCGTCGAATAGAAGTAAATTGCGCTGGTCCAGATCAGTTGAGAGGAGCGACATCGGTCTTTGCTGTGGTAGGATTGATCATTTATCCAAATCCGTTAAAATTGAGAGAATCATGTCATACTTTATTTTCTGGTTGACTTAAAACGCTAAATTCAAGGGCAATGAACCGATTTAAAATTCCTGAAGTATAGCATTAAGGTAATTTAACCCACGGCGTCTAAATGTTACAGTAGAGAAGGTCACTGCATTCCTATGTAGATTTGAAATATACCCTGTGTGGAAATTGGAACATTCACACTCATTCTGTAGAAGATCTCATGATGCATTACTAACTGGCAGAAGAGGGAGAGAGGAGTTGCGGCGTACATTTTTTTAATAATTAACGTATAACGAGCACATGACGAAAAGTACGCGTTCAAAACTCAACCTGGAGTTGGGAGTACTACCGTGACCCCACAGCAGGAGAATGTATTGTACATTATACAGGGTCTGTATGTGGTGGTTGGTATGGCAACAGAAGCCCCACCCCCTTCTGTGTTAACCCCGTGACCTCCGATAGATGTCATTGGGTAGCAACGGAAAGACGCCGCGGGGGAGAAATCCGGGCCGAGAACAGATAAGACAGAGAGAGCAAACTGGGCCGAGGAATCGACAAGTGGGACCCCGGGCGAGGCGAAGATAAATCCCCGGGGACTAGAGTGCGGAGGAGGGCAGCGGAGAAGAGGAAAAGGGGGATCGATCCAGGCCGAGGGACAACGAGGCCGACATTAAAGAGCGGGACAGGACCGGATCAGGGAGACCGTAACTGAGAGACACATATAGCCCGAATCTAGGTAAAACGGGATTGGGTGCGAGGCTATATCCTCAAACTCCGACTGCTGGCCTTTTCAGGGTGGGACTCGAACTAATCCAGTTAGAGGGGATAATCTTTGCTGGGATAATCTGCGGAAAACCCCGCACGCATCTCTGGGGCAGGATCAGCCATGGTTTACTCGAACTGAATGCTGTTACGATGGAGGACAGCACTCAGACTAAGGGTTATACTCCTGAAAAAAGAAGTGGGGGGGGGGGGGATATCAGAATTACGAACCTGAAGCTGTCCCCAAATGTAAGGAAATAAACAGTTAAGCTTGTTCAAGAGGAACAATGCCACAAATTGGATTTGCATTCGTGAAAATTCTGTTTCCCAGGATGGCCAACAGCAGAAAACCTGAACCTAAGTAAAATCCTCCCTGTACTCATAATTCGATATTATTCATGATATGTTAATAAAAAGAAGTGTCTTTTATACAGTGATTTCACTATTATTCATATCACCTTTATCTATAAATCCTCCTTTCTATTACATCTCTGCAGCACAACCACTCAACCATATTTTCATATAACTAGTGGTGAGAGAAAGATAATATAGAAAGAATCTATTGCAGGCATAGGTTTAGGGTGAGGGGGCAAGATTTGAAAGGGACAACTTTTAAGGGGCAATATTTTCACACACAGGGTGATGTGTGTATGGATTGAGCTGCCAGAGGAAGTGGTGGAGGCGGGTACAATTGCAATATTTAAAAGGCATCTGGATGGGTATACGAATAGGAAGGGTTTAGAGGGATATGGGCCAAATGCTGGCAAACAAGACTAGATTAATTTAGGATATCTAGTTGGTATGGCCGAGTTGAATCAAATAGTCCGTTTCCGTGCTCTAGACTCTAATGAATTACTGAATAACTATGAGCAAGGTTAGGAAAGTTAGATCAATGGAATACAGGGAGAACTGGCTCGCAGGTAGAAGACAGAGGGTGGTAGTGGAGTGTTTTTCAGACCGGAGGCCTGTGACCAGTGGTGTGCCACAAGGATCAGTGCTGGTACACTGCTTTTCATCATTTACATAAAAGATTTGGATGTGAACTTGGGAAGTATAGTTAGTAAGTTTGCAGACGACACCAAAATTGGAGGTATAGTGGACAGCAAAGAAGGTTACTTCAGAGTACAACGGAATCTTGATCAGATGGGCCAGTGGACTAAGGAATGGCAATGGAAACGATCATAGATAATCATAGAATCCCAGTATGGAAAACAGGCCATTCAGCCCAACAAGTCCACAATGACTCTCCGAACAGTAACCCACCAAGACCCATTCCTCTACCCAATTGCTCTACATTTGCCCCTGACTAATGCACCCAACCTACACATCCCTAAATACTATGGGCAATTTAGCACAGCCAATTCACCTAACCTGCACATCTTTGGATTGTGGGGCGAAACCGGAGCACCCAGAGGAAACCCACGCAGACACAGGGAGAACGTGCAAACTCCACATAGACAGTCGCTGGAGGCTGGAGTCAAACTCTGGTCCCTGCTACTGTGAGGCAGCAGTGCTAACCACTGAGCCTCCATGCTACCCCTTTAAATAAATGTGAGGTGCTGCATTTTGGAAAGGCAATTCAGAGCAGGACTTCTACACTTAATGGTAAGATCCTGGGGAGTTTTGCTAAATAAAGAGACCTTGGAATACAGGTTCATAATTCCTCAAAAGTGGAGTCTTAGGTAGATAGGATAGTGAAGAAGGTGTTTAGTATGCTTTCGTTTATTGGTCAGGATATTGAGTATAGGAATTGGGAGGTCGTGTTGCAGGTGTACAGGATATTGGTTCGGCCACTTTTGGAATATTCAGTGCAATTCTGGTCTCCCTCCTATCGGAAGGATGTTGTGAAACTTGAAAGGGTTCCGAAAAGAGTTACAAGGATGTTGCCAAGGTTGGAGAGTTTGAGCTATAGGGAGAGGCTGAATAAGTTGGGGCTGTTTTCCCTGGAACATTGGATGCCAAGAGGTGACCTTACAGATGTTTATAAAATCTGGAGAGGCATGAATACGGTAGATAGATATGGTCTTTTCTCTGGATTGGGGAACTCTAGAACTAGAGGGTATAGGTTTAGGGCGAGATGGGAGAGATTTAAAAAGGACCTAAGTAGCAACTTTTTCATGCAAAGGTGGTGCACATATGGGATGAGCTGTCAGAGTAAGTGGTGTAGGCTGATACAATAACAACATTTCAAAGGCATCTGGATGAGTTTATGAATAGGAAGGGTTCGGAGGGATATGGGCCAATTGCTGGCAATGGGACTAGATTAATTTAGGATATCTTGTCGGTATGGACATGTTGGACTTCTGTATGACTCTATGAAGTGTAAAGTTAGTTTTGGTCATGCAACCTACAAATGAGATCAATAGACCCAGACTTGTACCTGTGTTTCTGATGCGTTTAAGTAATGTTCTTGCTGTTTCCTGACAAATCAATCCATCTTTTGTTTCCTGACATCCTAATTGCATATTTTTTCCCCCCTTGATTTAAATTTTCTGCTCCATGTGATAATCATTGTTTTATTCACTTCTGTATCTGCAGGTGGCAGCCATGCTTGTCCCAGTTTTCACCCTCAAGCTAAACCATAGAATTAACCCCCGAATGGTGACTGTGGGGAAATACGATGGCACACACCCTTGTTTAACTGCTGCTACCCAGGCTGGCAAGGTACTGTCATACAATGTGTTGCTAGTGTAATCAGGAGTTGGGGTACTGAGTTTATTAGAATCAACTATAATTGAATTTGGGTTGTAACTTTGAATTAAGGTATTGAATAAAGAGGTGCAATTACCTATAAGGGCACTGGCTAACAGTGATGGCTTCTTTGAGGCACACACCCTGGATTCTTTTGTCCAGTTTAGCAATGTAATGCAGTATGTCAAACTGCCAGACCATTGTGGGAAAATGGTAACTGAAGCAAGAGACCATAACTATTGGCATGAGCATTAAATGAGGGCCTATAACTATCAACAATGACGTCAAATGAGGAGATGTTACTATCAATTTTGCATCCATATAGAATCTTTAACATAGAATTCTCAAAAGTGGGTCACAGATGCATTAAGAAAATCATAAATAACGGGTCAATGAATGAGATACTTGGAGAATAACCATTTAAAGAATTCAGATTTAAGGCCTTGAAGAGGACAAGGGAAGGAAAGGAGTTGAAAGAGATTTTTACAGTATGGTGTTAAAGGCATAAAGCTAAAGGCATAGTTATTAATGAGGAGGGGTAGGTGGGTTTGCACAATGGGAGTGGTAGAGAAATGCAGAGGTTGGAGATTCTGTTATGGGGCGAATGGAGGTTGTTGTGGGGTGGGTGTGGACACTGAGCAAGAAGCAGTAACCAGTGTTATATTCCAAAAATTTTAACAGAATTAAAGTTCACACTTTTATGTGAGAGTTTTATTTCAGTAAGCTGCACTGCATAAAACTCATTCCTACTTGCTCCCTGTATTTATACCGCCAATTAACTCTAATATATTCACATGTTCCCTCACTCCATCAGGTCTCAGGCATTCATTTCAGAACACAGATAACTGCCATCCATCCATTTGAATTTTAAGATATCTCCATTCTCCATCTATACTGAAACTCAGACTTTTATCTTTCACGCTTTTCATAGTGTGTGTGTGCATTGTCCCAAAGTCAGTAATTATTGATGAAGCATATAATAGATATTGCTGTTAACCCCTTTTTAGAATTTCTTCCAATATTTTCACTAAGAAAATGCCATATCACCAAGATCAAAGGTTTTCGCCACTAAGGTACTCTGAATCATACAGCCTAGAAGAAGCCCCTTGGGCCTACACCAATTCATCAAATTTTCTGATCTTTTTAGCTTCCCAAGCTGGAGGGCAGTATTTATCTTTCTTTTCCACACGAAAAAATAATGCCTTCCTGCACTCGGGGTTTCATGTTCCTGGCATTTCACAATGATAGAAATTTCAAAATATGTTACCCCATTTTTAATATTTTTAATCCCTTGTTTTCTTGAAATTTTTCACAGTTGCACTCAGTTCATACTTAAGAACTGGCATCTACTTTCATTTGGGTTTCCAGCTAATTCAGTTTCCAGTTAGACTTTGCAATTGCTCTATTTCAAATTTGGACGATGCTATATCTTTTTATGAAGCACTACCTTAATCAATGGGGCTAACATTTTCCAAATAATTTTGCTGAAATAAAGTAACACTTGATCCATTCTATATGATTTCCTAGTCAACATATTTTAAAGTTCAAGAAGCCAGACTTTTAATTTGAATTCTGTTAGAAGTCCATTTATGACAACATTTTCAAATTCACTGCTGTCATGCCACAAAAGAATCATCTAATATATCATAGATACTTGAAAGTTGCCTTTGTGGTGTCATGGTCTGCTTTTTTCTGAAGAAAACCCAATTTTAATAGGAGGCCGTGAAACAATTGTTAAAGAATGCAAATGGTATGTTCGCCTACATAATAAGAGGTTTTGAATATAGGAGCAGGAATGTGTTGCTGCACTTGCACAGTCCCTAGGTGAGACCACACCGGGAGTATTGTATGCAGTTTTGGTCTTTTTCCCTGAGAAAGGATGTTCTGGCTATGGAGGGAATGCAACAAAGGTTTACCAAACTGATTCATGGGATGGCAGGACTGTTGTATGAAGAGAGACTGAATTGGTTTTGACTATATTTACTGGACTTGAGAAGAATTAGGGGGAATCTCAAAGAAACCTGTAGAGTTCTAACAAGACTAGATGGGGTAAACACAAGAAGGATGTTCCCGATGACTGGGGACCCCAGAACCAGGAGTCACAATCTAAGGATATAGAGTAGGTCATTTAGGACTGAAATGAGGAAAGATTTCTTCACCCAGAGTGGTGAGTTTGTGATATTGTCTCCCACAGAAATATTGTTCATAGAGTCATAGAGTCCTACAACACAGAGACAGGTACTTTGGCCCAAATTGGTCCATGTAGACCAAAATTACCATCCACACTAACACCATTTCTCTGCACTTGGCTTCTAAGTCTTTCCTGTCCATATATTTGTCCAAATGCTTTTTAAATGTTGTTTATGTACCTGCCTCAACCACTTCTGCTGGCAGCTGATTTTGTTAAGTTCTTTTTCCTGAGGTCCTTACACACTTGATGCAACTGCAACACCCCAACTTCTGTGAACAAACAAAATTTTATTAAACATTGTACAGTACAAACTTTGGAGAAGTCAGTCATGGTTGCGAAGCATGTCCAGGGAAGCTCTCCTTGAACAAAGGGAACGGTCCTTCCTTTAAACAAAATCTTTACATCACAGTCAGTAATGCTCACAAGACAACCCCCAGTCACTCTCTCTCAGTCACATGCCACTCAAGACACAATGTAGTGACCACATCATTTCCAGAAACAATGTCGTGCAAATCATCCCTTAATGGCCAGATCTGGTATGATTTGCATTCCAACTGTAATTTTCTTATTGATTTCTGAATAAGGGATGAAAATGTAACTAGGCTTTTGAATGGCAAGAAAATGACCATGTTCTCTGTAAGTCAGAAGCGTCCCATGCTATCTCCGGGGCATTCAATTTCTTGCAGGTCTGCCAAGCAAGCTAACTCTTTAATATCACAATTTTATTTGCATACCATCCTTGTGTAAAAAAGCTACCCCTCAGGTTTTTTTATTCTATCCCCTCTAATCTTAAACTGATGCCTTCTAGTCCTCGATTCCCCAACCTTGGGAAAGAGACTGACTGCACTCACCTGATCCATGGCTCTCATGATCTTATACACTTCTATACAAGATCCCCCCTCAGTCTACTCTGCTCTAAAGGAAAAAGTCCTAGATTGTCCAACTTGTCCCTATAACTCAGACCATTGAGTCCTGGCAACATCTTTGTAAATTTCCTCAGTAGTCTTTTCACTTTAGCAACATCCTTGCTCTAGCAAGGTGACCAAAACTGAACAAAATATTCCAAATGTGGGCTCACCAACGTCCTGTGGAACTGCAACATAACTTCCCAACTTCGACACTCAGTGTCCTGACTGATGAAGGCCAGTGTGCCAAAATCCTCCTTTACTGCTCTATCTACCTGTGACTCCACTTTCGGAGAACTGTGCACCTGAACTTCAAGGTCCCTCTGTTCCACTACACTCCTTAAGGCCCAACCATTTACCATGAAACTCCTGCCTTGATTTGACTTTCCAAAATGCAAGATTCGACACTTATCTATATTAAAGTCTATTTGCCATCTCTTGGCCCATTTCCAGCTGATCAAGGTCCTGCTGCAATTTCTGATAACCTTCCTCACTTTCCACGATGCAACCTATTTTAGTGTCATCTGCAAACTTACTAATCATGCCTTGTACTTTCTCATCCGAATAATTGATATAGATAACAAACAGCAACGGGCTGAGCACCGATCTCTGAGGTACTCCAGTCTGACAAGCGTCCTTCCACTATTACCCTCTGCTTCCTGCCAACAAGCCAACTGGGTATCCAATTTGCTAGTTCCCCCTGGATTCTATGTGATCTAACCTTCCAGAGCAGCCTATCATGTGGAATTTTATCAAAGGCCTTTCTGAAATTCAGAGTACATTTCCTGCCCTGCCCTCATCAACCTTCCTGGTCACTTCTTCAAAGAACTTACAGCTGAAGGGATTAAAGAGAATGGGGAGAAAGCAGGAACAGGGTGCTGAGTGGGATGACCAGTGTGATCATATGGAATGGCAGAGCAGGTTCAGAGTGCCAAATGGCCTTTTCATGTACCTATTTCTATGTTTCCAAGACAGCCCTTACTGAAGTATCAAACCTAGAGGCATCACTTAGGCCATGTACACAACTATATAAGATCCATAGTGTCCTAAGTGTATTTAGCAGTTTTGAAGGACAAAACACTCCTCTCTTAAGCTGATCCTCCTGTAGAAATACAGCTTTAAGATCAGTTGATCCAAACACCTAAGCATTTGATGCTAACAAAACCAAAAAATAGCAGTTCAAACATCTTGATACCCCACTTCAAAACCTTGTGCCACTTGCCTTAGGTAGTACTGGGGACACCTTTTGAGTACATGTCCATTTTGATGATAGTGCTGGTTGTCTCCTTTCTTGCATTTTATTTACACCCCTAAATTCTCTCCAGCTTTGTAGTTTTTGCTGTTTGGCATCTTTTATTAACTTATACTTTGTTCATGGCTACTAAGAATTTCCTCTCCAACAGGCTTCTGCTGCTGGTGGTATTCCTGGTTTAAACCATATTTTTTCTTCTCGTTAAACTACACTTAGTATCTTGCCTTCTATCCCTTTTCTGGGCTGTTAGTATTTGATCTGCCCCCGCTTATTAAATGTTCCCAAGCTAGCGAACTGTGCCATGAGGCAATGGTTCTTTTTATTCTTGTTTTATACAAATAAGCTGTGCATTCAGACTCTGTCCAGTCACCAGCAAATGGTCAGTTTGATGACTGGCAAATATCACAAACATCTGGCTGTAACAGGCTCCTCCATTTTTGAGGTATTTTAGCTGTTGGGTGATTTCCTCAAATTCCAGGAGCAGCAATTACTGTTTTACATGCTATTGCATTGTTTTGGAACTTTGGAGAAAGAAAAGTCAAAACAATGGCACTTTTAAAAGGGAGAGGAACAGACATATGCAGCACATGGCCAGGTTAATGCAGGAGAGAGAGACAGGGAGAACGAAACCTACACTGCTAACTGACACAGCAGTGAACCTGCGCAGTTACTGTCTTTGCTGTTGAATTCATGTATCACTGGACATCGGAGTGCGCCTAGGAAAATTAGCAAACAGTGAAATTCACAACTGATCTTGAAGGAACCTGTTTGGAAGAGGTCACAGCACAGAAACAGTTACGTGAATATTGTAAGTGTGACCTTGCTGTAAACCTGCAGTAGTGAGTAGAGTGGGATCTTTCTTGATTTATGTTTATTGAGATATGTCTCTTGATTAAGCTTAAAAATATAAGCCATAAGTATTAAGTTAGCCTGGAGCAGTGTATTGTAGAGGAATAAGACAATGCTATTTTCTGAGTCTGTAGAGTTGAAGAAGCAAAAATGGCCCTTAGTAGAGTGATATGCTCTTCTTGTCGGATGTGGGAGTTTAGGGAGAGTTTACGTGTTACTGAGGATTATATCTGCAATCAATGCTGTTGGTTGTGAATCCTATCAGATCAAATGGATCGATTGGATCGACAGTTAGAGGCAATGAGCCTTCTTCAGGCTTATGCCCAAAACGTCGATTCTCTTTCTTCTTGGATGCTGCCTGACCTGCTGCGCTTTTCCAGCAACACATTTTTAAGCTCTGATCTCCAGCATCTGCAGTCCTCACTTTCTCCTAATTAACACAAAGTTTCTGGTAACAAGACTGGCTCTAATGCAATGAGGAGTTCATCGGGTTCCAAGAGATCAGTTGTGTTAGGGGACTCTCTAGTCTGAGTCATTTCAATGGCCAGCAGCAAAAAATCAGAATGTTGTGTTGCCTCCCTGTTGCCAGGATCAAGGATGTCTCAGAGAGGGTGCAGAATGTTCTCAAGGGGGAGAGAGTCCAGCAGGAGGTCAGTGTACACTTTGGAACCAACAACATAGGAAGGGAAAAGGATCAGATTCTGAAGGGAAAATATAGAGTTAGGCAGGAATTTAAAAAGGAGGTCCTCAAGAGTAGTAATATCTGGATTACTCATGATGCTACAAGCTAGTAGGAATAGGAGGTTAGAGCAGATGAATGCATGGCTGAGGAGATGCTGTATGGGAGAAATTCACATTTTTGGATCATTGGAATCTCTTCTGGGGTAGAAATGACCTGCACAAGAAGGATGGATTGCACTTGAATTGGAAGGGGACTAATACTCTGGCAGGGAGATTTGCTAGAGCTGCTTGGGAGGATTTAAACTCGCAAAGTGGGGGAGTTGGGGGGGGCGCAAGTGGAACCCAGAGAGACAGTGAGGAAAGAGATCAATCTGAGACAGGTACAGTGAAGAAAAGAAGCAAGTCAAACAACCAGGCAGGCAGGGACAAAGCAGAGAACAAGGTAGGGATGAGTTGGAGGATTTGAGCTATAGGGAGAGGCTGAACAGGCTGGGGCTGTTTTCCCTGGAGCGTCGGAGGCTGAGGGGTGACCTTATAGAGGTTTACAAAATTATGAGGGGCATGGATAGGGTAAACAGGCAAATTCTTTTCCCTGGGGTCAGGGAGTCCAGAACTAGAGGGCATAGATTTAGGGTGAGAGGGGAAATATATAAAAGACACCTAAGGGGCAACCTTTTCACACAGAGGGTGGTACGGGTCTGGAATGAGCTGCCAGAGGAAATGGTGGAGGCTGGTACAATTGCAACATTTAAGAGGAATTTGGATGGGTATATGAATAGGAAGGGAAATGGGCCGGGTGCTGACAGGTGGGACTAGATTAAGTTGGGATAACTGGAGAGCATGGGCAGGTTGGACTGAAGCTGTTTCCATGCTGTACATCTCTACGACTCTACTTATGTCCATGCAAGAGGCCTAACAGGGAAGGCAGATGAACTCAGGGCATGGTTAGGAACATGGGACTGGGATATCATAGCAATTACGGAAACATGGCTCAGGGATGGACAGGACTGGCAGCTTAATGTTGCAGGATACAAATGCTATAGGAAGGACAGAAAGGCAGGCAAGATAGATGGGAGAGTGGTATTTTTGTTAATGGATAACATTACAGCTCTACTGAGGGAGGGTATTTCCAGAAATATATCCAGGAAAGTGATTTGGGTGGAACTGAGAAATAAGAAAAGGAAGATCAACTTACTTGGATTGTATTATTAAAACCCTAATAGTCAGTGCGAAATTGAGAAACAAATTTATAAGGAAATCTCAGTTCTCTGTAAGAATGAAAGGATGGCTATGGTAGGGGATTTTAACTTTGGGACTGCCAGTGTTGCCTCCCCCACCCCCGCCATTCGAAGCAAAACGCCTGGAGACACAGAGGAGTTTTACCTACTTCATCTTTATTCTGGGCCCTGGAGGGAGAGAATGATCGCCATGTGCGCAGAGACATGAGTTCACGGTCTTCTCTCGAACAGCAGTTTGTCAATGAACTATATAGTCATTTTACAGATAAGGCAACATACATGTTGATTGGGTGACCATTACAATCAGCGAGTATCATTAGCAGAGACCAAGCCCTTTACTGTCATACAATAACTGGCTTCACATAATGAATACTTTTCACCTTGTTAAACTGACCTCACATACTGAATACATCCAATATTGTTAAGTGGCTCTACATGATGAATGCTTTTCCACCTTGTTAACCCATTACCCTTGCCTCCAGCACCCCATTGTTAACTGTAATTTCTTATCTGATCTGAGTCATGCTCAACTGAACCTCTTGTTTCCCAAAACTCAGAACTTAACTCTTTCGCTGCCTTCTTATACCCTATACATATTCTCATTTCATGATAACCAGCACTACCAGCTTTCATAAGACCCTGACAGCCAGTATTTAAACAAGTTATTGACACACAGCATACAGTGATTGTAACAACAAAACTTACTAGTCCATTACAGTAATTAGAGTTTGAAGAATCTTCCCATGTGGCAAAATACCATTGGTAAATTTCTTAAATCCACAGTCCTTAGTGACTGCTCCATCCCGTCCAAGTCAAGTGGAAACGAGTCTGTTCTCCAAAGTCTCCTTCAGTAAAGTTCAACCTGAAAACAAAATTCAGTCTGACTTTGTGCATCACTCCACGGAAAAAATCTGATTTCTTGGATGAGGGCAGTTAAATGCTTCACCAAACTGACAAGATTTCCATCCTCCCAGAGGTGCTTCAGATGGAGGATACCAGCGTGCCTGAGCGTGCAGTGCAGCAGCAGGCTAGATGAACGCAACATTCTTTGCTGCTTCTGCTCCCGTTCAGTTGTTTAAATGTAACAAAGCAAACTGGCTGTTGTGATGTTAGCTTGGTCAGTGAACCATCATATCCCTTAAACGATCGAAGACATGGTAAAGCTCACGTGGTTTAATGTCCATAGGAAGGCTACTGACAAAAAGCATACAGACTGTTGTTAGCTTCTTCACTTTTTATGGTCACGACTGGGGAGCTGAATGAATCCGTTGGATCAGGCTGTGGAGGGGTGGGCAGTGGTCCGAAGAGAAGATGTTAGCTGCTGAAAGTATCTTTTCATTTCCTCTCTCATTCCTTCCTTGCCGAGGTATTTATCAGTATGAAGATAGTCACACATTTAACTACACTAAGTTGTGCCTGCCTATTTCAACATTCTTTAAATTCTTGAAGTCTGTTTCTCTGTTCACTATTTATAACATTATCAAGTTTTATACAATCCATAAACTTCCAAATTGTACTGCCTAAACAGTTCAGTCAATTATAAGCAACAATCAGTTTTCCTAAAATCAAACCCTCGGGTATTCAAAAATTATTTTCCTTTAACAAATTGATACTTGGCTAATGTAAAAGCTGTCAGGAAAAGTATTTCAAAAGCCTGGAACAGCAAGAAAACAAACAATAAAATGTTTCCTGTGCTTTAGCAATTGAAGAGGCAGTTTCAGTTCAGATTTAAATCTCAAATATTCATGGGAAACAAATGCTGAATATCTAAAATATGTTCTCCAAATGAATCTTCCCAAATAAAACAGTTGGAATTATGGTGGCAACTTTGGTAGAGATCAACATTCTTTGAATTTGCAATATGAAGGGGGCCAATGAAGTCTTAACAGAACTGAAACAGCTCAGCCTCCAGTTCTAATATTCTCTAAAAAATCTTAAAGCATCAAACTAAAAATGCGCTCGTTTGTGAACACTCTGCATTAAAAACACAGCAGCAAAGATATTGTAATACAATACTCTCATCTGGCTTAAGCATGACTACTGACCCAAATGTTTTTTTTTAAACAGGCATTATAGAATTTCAAACAAATCAGGGGTTCAAGGCACTCAATCAACTTGCTTTAAGGTTACAAGTTTGATAATTTTAAAAAGGACATAATGTTGTACAGTTTCAATGTAAAAACAAAATCCGTCCCCATTACATAGCCCACAAAACACATTGAATTGAGATCCTGATTCAAACAAGGCAAAACAGTTACTTAAAATGATTTTCTGAACCAGTATTTTAACAAACCAAAATTTTTAAATATGAAGCACAATCTACATTGAAGCTTTCCTCTTTCAACCCAAGTATTAGTACACCTTAATTTCAGTATTTTCTTGCCTTCATTTTTTTTTGCATCCTCTCACTGAAACCACATTTATAAAAAGAGAAAGCTCTCGCAGCAGACCACATGGTGCTGCAATCCAAGCCATTCTGTTCCCCCAGAACAAAGACTCACAGAGTCTCAAATTTTGCTACTAGGGAACTTTAACCCCTTTCTCACTTTACTCCTCATGGCTTGAATCCCACTTGAACCCAGAAAACCTGAATCCCACTTGAACACAGAGAGCTCAAAGTTCACTTAAGCACAGAGAGCTCGAACCTCAGCACAGTATGGAGGACTTGAACCTCAAATCAACCAAACCAGTAGACTCGAACCCCAGTACCACACAGAGAACTCAAAGCTCAATTACAACCACCCAGGGACTCTAACCCCAGAACTGCTCAGAAGACTCGAACCTCAACCAAACCAATCCACGCCAGGGGACTCTAACCCCAGTACTGCGCAGAGGACTTGAACCCCAGTCACACCTCCACTAAAGCAGCGCAGAGGACTCTAACCTCTGCCTGCCATCGCGCTTGCAAAACTGTCTCTCAACTGAACTAATTACCGTTCAAGGAATCCATAGAATACAGAGCGATTGAGTGAGGGGACTGTCTCTAGCACACAGAAATATCAAGAGGGATCAAGGTTTAAAATCTTAACTTGCGGGCCTGCCTGTCTCAAGACACTGATGTTCTAGGCAACCGTTAACACCGTCCGATCGGAACTATCTATTTGGATCCTGCCGACTGTGCCAATATTGTCATCCCGTTTCCCCCCCCCCCCCCCCCTCCCCCAAGTCGAAGGAAAACAGAGACACAGAGGAGTTTTACCTTCTTCATCTTTATTCTGGGTTCTGGAGGGAATTAGAGCCCATGTGCACAGAGACATGAGTTCACTGTCTCCTCTGGAACAGCGGTTTCTCAATGAACTATACAGTCATTTCACAGGGAGGAGCATCCAGATAAGGCAACATACATATAGATTGGGTGACCGTTACAATCAGCGAATAGCAGAGGCCAAGCCCTTTACTGTCACACAATGAATAACTGGCTTCACATAATGAATACTTTTCACCTTGTTAAGCTGACCTCACACACTGAATGCTTCCAATATTGTTAAATGACAGTACATAATGACTGCTTTTCAACCTTGTTAACCCATTACCTTTGCCTCTAGCACCCCATTGTTAACTGTAAGTTCTTATCTGATCTGAGTCATGCTCAGCTGAACCAATTGTTTCAGAAAAGTTAAAACTTAATTGTTTCCCTGCCTACTTATACCCTATGCATATTCTCCCCAGTGTGTTCAGGGTTTAGATGGAGAGCATGTGCAAGAAAATTTTCTGATTTAGTATATGCATGTACCTACTAGAGAAGATGCAAAACTTGACCTACTCTTGGGAAATAAGGCAGGGCAGGTGACTGAGGTGTCAGTGGGGAAACACTTTGGGGTCAGCAACCATAATTCTATTAGTATTAAAATAGTGATGGAAAAGGATAGATCAGATCCAAAAGTCGAAGTTCTAAATTGGAGTAAAGCTAAATTGACAGTATTAGACAAGAAGTTTCAAAAGTTGATTGGGGGCAGATGATTACAGGTAAAGGGACGACTAGAAAATGGGAAGCCTGCAGAAATGAGATAACAAGAGTCCAGATACAGTATATTCCTGTTAGGGTGAAAGGAAAGGCTGGTAGGTGTAGGGAATGCCGGATGACCAATGAAATTGAGGGTTTGGTGAAGAAGTAGAAGGAAACATATGTCAGGTATAGACAGGACAGATTGAGTGAATCTTTAGAAGTGTATAAAGGCAGAAGAAGTATACTTAAGAGGGAAATCAGGAGGGCAAAAAGGGGTCATGAGATAGCTTTGGCAAATAGAGTTAAGGAGAATCCAAAGGGTTTTTACAAATACATTAAGGACAAAAAGGTAACTAGGGAGAGAATAGGGGCCTTCAAAGATCAGCAAGGTGGCCTTTGTGTGGAGCCGCAGGAGATGGGGGAGATACTAAACGAGTATTTTACAATACAGTGCAGAACAGGCCCTTTAGCCCTCGATGTTTTTATTTCCAATGTTTAAGATTTTTAATAGCAGGCATATCCAACTCATCTACAGAAGTATTAACACATACCTGTACACCTGTCAAATCAGAATTATTAAAAGCCATGCATTAATGATTTAGTTTGTTATACAATAGTTCTTTCCCCTACAGTTATTCTGCATCAGTAATTTTGAACTATAGAAATGGAAAGAGCTTCTATATCTCACTGCCTTAAAAAATTGACACTTCATAGATCATTGTTAAGAGAAAGTGTTCAAATATGCAGCTTTTATGATCTATTTTCCATTTATTAATTGCTGCTGCAGAATTTGCATTAACAAAACATCTTGTTTTTAAGAGCCATGACCATGATTTAACTGGATCAGTCTATTTTGAGAGTAAGATGGAAGAATGCTGAACAAACAATCCTGAAATTTAATAGGTAATGAATACACATTGATCAATAATAGTCCAGTTGGGTCAAGGGTATATGAACAAAAAAGCTCAATTTGCTTTCTCTCAGAGTATGATGAAGCGTACACATCAGCATATTTTTAATTTCAGATCCCAAACATTTACAGTTTTCACTTTATGTAATCACAGGATTCAGGCTTTGCATCAGTGTTTACTGTGGAAAAGGATATGGAAGATATAGAATGTAGCGAAATAGATGGTTACATCTCTCAAAATGTGCTGGATGTCTTGAAACAGGTGGATAAATCCCCAGGACCTGATCAGGTGTACTGCTAGAACTCTGTGGGAAGCTAGGGAAGTGATTGTTGGGCCCCTTACTGAGGTATTTGTATCAGCGATGGTCACAGGTGAAGTGCTGGAAGACTGGAGGTTGGTTTAAGTGGTGCCACTGTTTAAGAAAGGTGGTAAGGCCAAGCCAGGGAACGATAGACTGGTGAGCCCTTCGTCGGTGGTGGGCAAGTTGTTGGAGAGAATCCTGAGGGGCAGGATGTACATGTATTTGGAAAGGCAAGGACTGATTGGGGATAGTCAACATGGTTTTCTGTGTGGGAAATCATGTCTCACAATCTTGATTGAGTTTTTTGAAGAAGTAACAAAGAAGATTGATGAGGGCAGAGCAGGAGATGTGATCTATATGGACTTCAGTAAGGTGTTTGACAAGGTTCCCCATGGGAGACTGGTTAGTAAAGTTAGATCTCGTGGAACACAGGGAGAACTAGCCATTTGAATACAGAACTGGTTCAAAGGTAGAAGAAGGTGGCGGTGGAGGGTTGCTTTTCAGACTGAAGGCCTGTGACCAGTGGAGTGCCACAAGGATGGGTGCTATGTACACTACTTTTCATCATTTATTTAAATAATTTGGATGTGAGCATAAGAGGTACAGTTAGTAAGTTTGGAGATGACACCAAAATTGGAGATGTAGTGGACAGCGAAGAAGGTTACCTCAGATTACAACAGGATCTTGATCAGAAGGGCCAATGGGCTAAGAAGTGGCAGATGAAGTTTAATTTAGATAAATGCAAGGTGCTGCATTTTGGGAAAGCAAATCTTGGCAGGACTTATACACTTAATGGTAAGGTCCTAGGGAGTGTTGCTGAACAAAGAGATCTTGGAGCGCATGTTCATCTCTCCTTGAAAATAGAGTCGCAGGTAGATAGGATAGTGAAGAAGGCATTTGGTATGCTTTCCTTTATTGGTCAGAGTATTGAGTACAGGAGTTGGGAGGTCATGTTGTGGCTGTACAGGACATTGGTTAGGCCACTTTGGAATATTACATGAAACTCTGGTCTCCTTCCTATTGGAAGGATGTTATGAAACTTGAAAGGGTTCAGAAAAAAATGTACAGGGATGTTGCCAGAATTGGAGGATTTTAGCTCTGGGGAGAGTTTGAGTAGGCTGAGGCTGGTTTCCCTAGAGTGTTGGAAGCTGAGGGGTGACCTTATAGTTTATAAGATCATGAGGGGCATGGATAGAATAAACAAACAAAGTCTTCTCCCTGGGATAGGGGAGTCCAGAACCAGAGGACATAGGGTTAAGGTGAGAGGGGAAAGATATAATAAAAGAGACCTAAGGGACAACCTTTTCACGCAGAGCGTGGTACGTGTATGGAATGAGCTCCCAGAGAAAGTGGTGGAGGCTAGTATAGTTGCAACATTTATAAGGCACCTGGATGGGTATATGACTAGGAAGGGTTTGGAGGGATATGGGCTGGGTGCTGGCAGGTGTGACTAGATTGGGTTGGGATATCTGATTGGCATGGACGAGTTGGACCAAAGGGTTTGTTTCCGTGCTGTATATCTCCATCTTTTTTTCTTAAACGATTCATGATCACTTTCAAGCAACATGTTTGCTCTCAGACCTACTGTTTGAGCTTATACTGTGTTTCCTTACCTTCCATCTTTGCACTTCATGTTCCCAATCTATGGGTGTAATCTCCTGCCTCTCGTCTTGTATGTTCATCCATCTTTTAAATTTTCTTGTGGCCTTCTCTGCTCTTATTGTAGTGAAATTTCTCAAATTATTAGCCCCATCTGGTTAAACTTGACTTTGGTACCCACTTTTGGCAGTTGTCCTTTGGGATTAATGGCCTCAAACTGATCTGTCCATTGTTACACAAACTGATAATTATAGCAGTTTGATTCTCATAGCTGTGACACATTTGGCCATGAAAAGGACCCGGTTTCTCACTATATTCTATAAACTCCTTCAGAATCTGCAAATTTATTATCCAAACCAATCAATCTTGAAGAGTGGACTCAATCAATCTGATACTGGATTAGTGGTGCTGGAAGAGCACAGCAGTTCAGGCAGCATCCAACGATCAATCTGATTCCTGTGCTAAAGAATTATCTTTGTGTCTTTACCAATAACCTTCGTGGGGCCTCTCAAGCTTCTTCCCTCGCACCCCCACCTTGAAATGCATTTCCAATGACCTTACTTTGTAAGGCGTGTCAAATTCTTTCTGCCACTTTGGCTTTAATGAAAGCCTTTCTGTCTGTATGTAGTGTTAAGCAGATGTTCTGAAAATGTAGGACTAATTGTAGTCCCTTCCAAAGCTGGGATTTGATCATTTATTACTGATGGAACTTTAGGATTCCTCTCAAAAGCCAACTGATATGGATTATGTCTTCTGAGTATGCACAGCCCATGCTATTGCAGATAATTTTCAATTTGGCTAAATTGCCAAAACGTTATGCACCAATTTGTCTATTACTGCCTTTCACAAGCCCCATTCCTTAAAGGGCTTTCTGGTGCTGTATTCATAATGATTATATTCATATTTGCAAATACATCTCTGAATTCATCATAATCAATCTCCCCATTATCAGTGAGTAATTTTGCCAGTGATCCGCTTTTTCATTGCTTTATCCACAGTTATTCTCTTATCTTTAGTATGCATTATTGTTGACTGACTAAATCTGGTTGCCAAACTGACAAATGTAAAATGAAAGTGCGTTTTTCTTTATCCCATGGGCTACTACCTCATAAAAATCTCTTGCTAATGTGATGGTATGCTTCGATTTTTGTTTTTACAAATCTCACGCCTATCACTTATCTCTTTCATGACCTTATTGTACTCCCATCCCCTAATACTGCATCCTTTTCTAAACATTTTAATTTTTCAGAAAGCAGTTGAGAAAATTGCTGATCTAATTTTCACACAATTGACTTCATCCTCTAAATTTCCACTCCGGGATGTTAATAACTCTTCTCTAATTTCTTTTATCAAGCAGTTATTTTAAAGCAAAAGAACATAATAGTATCCCAATTTTAAAAATTAAAATATACAGGTTTTTAAGTACAATAGCTTTGATTTCCACTTTAAGTATCATCTGTGCTATCTTCATCGATGCTGTATTAGTAACAAAAGTATTCCATTGGACACTAAATCTTTGCTAATAAAACAGTTAAGTCTGGCTATTTTGGAAGGAATCACCAGACTTTTCAAAGATTTTAGTATTTTATCATCCCCAAATCTGAAACTGGTGGAACATTCAAGTTGATTAACTTTATTCTGATCCTTATTAATCAGAGTCTAACATTTGGCCAGTCTACTTACCATACAGTAGATGTGAATCCACTGCAAAATATTGCACAATTGAAAGACACTGCCAACAATACATCATCAATGAGTTGAAATTTCTTGTGACCAACACAATGCCCACTCTTTGAATTGTATCTCTATCTTCCTCCATTTCATGTTTATTTTTGAATACTTTCTTATACTATTTGGGACAGTTCATGGTATAGGGATTTATTGAAATGTACCTGAAACACCGATTGACTAAACATTTAATATTTCTGGAGTACATTCATTTGTTAATTGTAAATCTCGAATTCTGTTTGATTCTCTAAATTATCAAAAGCATTTCTGTGCTCAGTTTCAATAGTTACAGTTCTGTTTTTGTACTTTCTCCTGCAGCTTGTATCTAGATGATCTCATCAACATCTCAGAGCTGTAGCCTCCATTTTCTGTCATATTGTCAACTTCCCCTTTGTGCTATGAATGCTGCTGAAAAGGAATGCTCTGGGAATTTTCTTTAACACTTCTGACATTTGTTCTAGTCATGCAAGTTTATCTGCAATTTTAACTCCTGTCAATGGTAAAAGTCTATCCGTGCTTAAAACTTTAATACAGTCCAATAACTTATATGCCATCACTGATTGGGGAATTCCAAACAAAATTCCAGCAATCTTGCCACCTTCTGAAGAATTCCATTCTATTGCATCTTTAAAATACTATACTTATTTTTTAAATATTTGTAAAAATCTGATCTTGCCTCTTAAGCATCCAATAAATAATTTTTTCCTGATACATTTTATTCATGAAAGTTAACAATATGTTCAAAACTCCATCCATGTTCACAGCATTGGGCTCCAATTGCTGCTTCTTAGGTATAGAAGTAACTCAGGTCCATGTTATAACTCTGGTCTTCCAGTGGTCATGAGGTTTATTTTCACAAAGCAGGACTTGAGTAATCATACCCTGAAACTTTATACCTTGATCCAATCATCCTCTGCTACTAATGTTATCTTTCAAAAGATAACTGTATTAGATGGTAACAATGCTTAGGGAGTTATAGCTCTTGGTATGGTGGGGGTGGGGTCTGTTGAGTGAAAAGCAGTTGCTCTCAAAGCCTTTTAAAACACAGTAGCTGGGAGAGGATACTGCGTAAGAAGAGAATTAAGTAAAAAGCTGTGGTTGCAAAAAGGGGAGCTGCAGTTGTCAGCGAGGGAGTCAGTCTCAAGCACTTGCTGGTTCCATATAATTACCAGCACAGACACTGAACCATGATTGGTTAAAAAATCTGTTTGTTAATTATGGATATTTAAAGCTGAGTGCGTCAATTTCTTGCTGTTTATTTGTTTGTTTCCAATATTCAGAACACAATTTCCAACTGTCAAACCTTAATAACAAATACACAGAAAAGCCTAGGATTAAATAATTATTCCATTCGAAATGCTATATGGATGTGTTGTATGAGTGAGAGGGGCAAGAGACTGAGTGAATTTAAAAAAATTAATGGAAAGGAAAATACTTACGATGAATTGTAGTTTGTAATTTGACAACTGTATTTCCATTCTTGCTTCCATATTCTTGATACTTCTCTTGACATCAGGATTAAAAGATTACATCATTTAGTGACTTTTGTTCTGTTTTTAAACGTGTCCAACTCCTGCCAATAGAGAAGAGAAAAGCCCTGTCTTGGAAAGAATATTGTGGGAAAAGAGGTGCCTTGTTAATTGTTTTAAGGCACTTACCACCTTGTGAACACATAGTATTAATGAAATTTATGCTGTTAGAGTCCTTGGTGCTTGTTACTTGCTAGATTTATTGGGCAACACACACAATACTTTGATTGTAAACAGGTTATATAATATCCTGGGAAAATGCAAATGTGCTTCAGCAATTAGAAAAAGGAACAAAAACAGAAGTTACTGGAAAAACACAGCAGATCTGGTAGCACCTGTAAAGTGAAATCAAAGATTTTGGGTCTAGTGACCCTTCCTCACTGGATCCAAAGTGTTAACTTTGATTTCTCTTCACTGATGCTGCCAGATCTGCTGAGCTTTTTCAGCAACTTCTGTTCTTATTTATGACGTAACAGCATCTGTGGTTCTATCGGTTTTTAATTAGAAAAGGGAACATTTGGTATGGTTCCCTTCTTGGACTATGCCAGAGTTAGTGAAAGTACTAACTAAACTTTGCCAAGTTACAAAGTTCTTTCTCAGCAGATCCAACATGCACACCAGACAAAGTAGTTAAAGTTCACAGTTCAGCAAGAAGCTCATTGTGTAGGAGATGATCACTCAGAACAGAAAATCCACAAATCAGAAGGACCATCATTAAAGCTTGTGACCTTTATGGATGCAAGAGTGGAAAATGTGAATGTCAAATTACAAGACCCAAGTTTGTCAATAACATTTAATGTTTTTTCGTCCTTCCTGGTTTTTTTTAAATGTTATTTCTGAATCAGCTTCTAGCACACTTTCAGGCAGTGCATTTCAGCTCGAAACTTTAAAAAAAGAATAAATTTCTTCATGCTCCTTTGATTATCTTGTCATTCATACTAAATCATTGCCTTTTGGTTATCAATCATCTTGCCACTAGAAACAGTTCTTCCTTCTTGATCAAAACCATTCAAGATTTTGAACTTTCAAATCACCTCTTAACCTCTCTGCCTCAGTGTTCTCAGTCTCTGCATCAGGGTTTCTTAAAATGAGTGTCAGGAGACCAAGTGTGTTGCAAGTTCTGGGCAGAGAGGGCTGATCCGCCTTCAGCCTACCACCTCCCACCCCACCCAGTTCTCACTGAGGAGTCCCAACAATTTTCAAGCCTTGTGATAGAGTCACAGTGGGAGAGAAAGGTTTGAGAAGCATTACCTATAAATGATTGCAAGTTGCTGTCAAGGTACCATGTAAATCTCTTCTGCACACTTTCTTGGGCCTTGATGTCCTTTCTAATAAAATGAGAGCAATACTCAGCTGTAGCATAACCAATGTTCTTTGAAAGTTTGGCATAACCACTTACTTTTGCACTTCATTTCATTATTAATATAGCCAAGGATCCCCAATGCTTTTTTTAAACAGAAATCACAATTTGTCATGCTATCTTTAAAAGTCTGTAAATCTTCCGTTCCTGGTGTCTCTGTTCCAACACACACACAGTCATAGAAATATACAGCACAGAAACAGACCCTTCGGTCCAACCTGTCCATGCCTACTGGATATCCTAAATAAATCTAGTCCCATTTGCCAGCATTTGGCCCATATCCCTCTAAACCCTTCCTATTCATATGCCTGTCCAGATGCTTTTTAAATGTCATCAGGACATAGAACAGTACAGGCTCTTCTGTCCTCGATGTTGTGCCCACCTTTTATCCTACTCTAAGATCAAACTAACCTACATATCCTACATTTTACTATCATCCAGTGCCCATCACCTAAATGTCCGTAATGTATCTCACTTTGCTACCACTGCTGGCAGTGCATTCCACACACCCACCACTCTCTGTATAAAGAACCTACCTCTGACATCTCCCCATAACCTTCCTTTAGTCACTTTAAAATTATGCACCCTTGTGATAGCCATTTAACCTATGGGGAAAAAGGTCTCTAGCTACCACTCTATCTATGCCTTATCATGTTGTACACCTTTATCAAGTCACTTCTCCTTCTTCGCTCCAATGAGAGAAGCCCTAGCTCCCTCAACCTTTCTTTTTAAGACATGCCCTCCAGTCCAGGCAGCATTTTGGTCAATCTCTTCCGCACCCTCTCTAAAGCCTCCACATCCTTTCTATAAAGAGGCAACCAGAACTGAACATAGTATTCCAAATATGCTTTAACCAGGGCTTTATAGAGCTGCAGCACAACCTTGTGGCTCTTAAACTCAATCCCCCTGCTAATGAAAGCCAACACATCCTGTGCCTTTTTAACAAATCTATCAGCTTGGGTGGGAACTTCAAGACATCTATGGATATGGGCCCCAAGATCCCTCTGTTCCTCCGCACTGCCTTTAACCCTGTACAGAGGAACCTCGATTATCCGAACGAGATGGGGGGGGGGGGGGGGCACTATTTCATTCGGATAGTTGATTATTTGGTTAATCGAGTCAATGCCTTTCCTCTGGGGCTTAGAGTTTTCTGTTAATTCTGCTCCCTGTTCAGGAGACTAGGCAGCAGCACACTGTGCATGAGCCCCTACACCCCCGCCCACCCATCAACCCCAATCAACACTACCTCCCTCCGTTCCCCCGCCCGCCCCAACCCTGTCCACCTCCCCACCCAACCCTGTCCAACATCGCCACACCATCTGCCTCACCCATCCCCCAACACCATCCAACACTGCCCCCTGTCTACCCCCCAACCCTGTCCAACACCGCTGACCCCCAACCCTGTCCAAAACCGCCCCCTCCTGTCCCCAACCCTGTCCAACACTGCTTGGCCCCCGTCTGCTCCCCAACCTCGTCCAACAATGCCCGTCGTCTGCCCCCACTCCTACCCCTACGCTTTTTCAAATAATCATAAATCTCAGAGACCTATCCAATAATTACCTATTGTCATGTTTTTCAAAATTTCCAACACATCCTTCTTTTTGGCATCATCCTATTCAAGCGTATTAGCCTGTTTTATGTTGTCCTCACTAACGACAAGGTCCTTCTCGTGAGTACTGAAGCAAAATATTCATTAAGGACCTCCCCTACCTCCTCTGTCAGGCACAAATTCCCTCCACTATCCGTAATTGGCCCTACCCTCATTCTAGCCATACTCTTGTTCCTCACATCAGTGTAGAATGCATTGAGGTTTTCCTTAATCCTACCCACCAAGGCTTTTTAATGCCCCCTTCTAGCTGTCCTAAGTCCATTCTTTAGTTCCTTCCTGGCTACTTTGTAACCCTCCAGAGCCCTGTCTGATCCTTTTACCTCTTGACTAGATGTTCCACATCTCTTGTCATCCAAGGTTCCTTTACCCTACCATCACTTACTTGCCTCAGTTGGGCAAAACTATCCAGCACTCGCAGCAAGAGCTCCCTAAACAACCTCCAGATTTCTACCATGCATTTCCCTGAGAATATCTGCTTCTAATTTATGCTCCACAGTTTCTGCCTAATTCCTCCCTCCCCCCAGTTAAATACTTTCTCATACTGTCTGCTCCTATCCCTCTCCATGACTACAGTAAAGGTCAGGGAGTTGTGATCACTATCACCAAAATGCTGTCCCACCGAGAGATCTAACACCTGACCTGGTTTGTTGCCAAGCACCAAATCCAATATGGCCTCCCTTCCAGTCAGCCTATCTACATATTGAGTCAGGAATCCTTCCTGGACACATTCCATCCAAACTATTTGTACTAAGGAGATTCCAATCAATATTAGGGAAGTTGAAGTCACTTACGACAACAACCCTGTTATTTCTGCACCTTTCCAAAATCTGCCTCCCAATTTGCTCCTGCGTATCTTTCTCTGTTGCTGTTAGGGGGGTCTATAGAAAACTCTCAAGTGACTGCTCCTTTCCTGTTTCTGACTTCCACCCATAATGACTCAGCAGGCAAACCCTCCTCAACGAACTCCCTTTCTGCAGCTGTTATACTATCCCTGATTAAAAATGCCACTCCCTCAACTCTTTTACCGCCCCCCCATTCCTTTTGAAACATGAAACATGAAACATCTAAACCCCAGAATATCCAACAACCATTCCAGTCCCTGCGATTTCCAAGTCTCCATAATGGCCACAACATCCATGCTCATCATTCTTATTCATGACACTTCTTGCATTGAACTAAACACACTTCACCTCTAAAACTAGGTTATAATCCAACAGGTTTATTTGGAAGCAGTAGCTTTTGGAGTGCTGCTCGTTCATCAAGTGGTTTTGGAGTATAAGATCATAAGACACAGAATTTATAGCAAAAGATTACAGAGTCGTGAAACTGAAATGATATATTGAACAAACCTGGATTGTGAAGTCTTTCATCTTTTAAAATGGGTTGTAGGTTTTGGTTCATTAATATGTAATTCCCAGAATTTATTTTTAGTCATTTGCTTGAGATAACTTAAGGTTTGATAACAAAAGGTAACGTCTCAGCTCAGACAATGCATTAAAGGTGTGAGGTCAGAGTCTGTCTGTATCCCAGTCTTGAGTCAGACTAGTTCTATTTCCAAAGTAGTATTTACAAAATATTACATGTATTACTGCCTGCATTGACTGCCTGTAGATTGTACATTTTTTTTAACAAAATAGAATGTATCAGCAAACACAAATTCACCCCATAGACGTGTGTATGTATGTGCGCACATGCATGAGAGAGAGAATGTGAGTGAAAGTTTGGTAAAGTTTGTGTGTGGGTGTGATGGAGTATAAACCTGTAAGTGGGTTTGTGCGTGAATGTGGCGTGTGCGTGCATGTGTTATGAGAGTGAGTGTGTGTTATGATATTGAGTCTGCGTGAGTGTGAGTGAATGTGTGTGTGTGAGAGAGAGAATGTATAATGTAGTGGGGTCACCTGTATCGTGACGTGAATCTAAGATTCCAGTTGAGGCGATCCTCATGAGTACCGAACCTGGCTGTCAGCCTCTGCTCGTCCACTTTGCATTGTTGCCCATCCTCAAGTCTGCCTTGGAGGACGGTCATCCGAAGATCCAAGGCCAAATGTCCTTGACCGCTGAAGTACCCCCCAACTGGGAGGGAACACCCCTGTCTGTTTATTGTTATGCAGAGTCCATTCATTTGTTGTCGATTCATCTGTTGTCATAGCGTCTGCTTAGTCTCACCTATGTACCATGCCTCAGGGCATCCTTGCCTGCAGTGTATAGTGGTCAACATGGATGCCACTATTACCCATGGGGACACTACCCACTGTGTACACAGCAGGTACACATGTGACTTGGCTAACATTGTCTATCTCATATGCTGCAGGGAGATGGGAGATGCGAATTGCACACAATATTACAATAATAGGCTAACCAATGTCCTGTATAGCCACAACATGACCTCCCAACTCCTATACTCAGTGCACTGACCAATAACAGCAAGGATGCCAAACGGCATCTTCACTAACCTATCCACCTGCGACTCCGCTTTCAAGGAACTATGAACCTGCACTGCATGATCTCTTTGTTCAGCAACTCTCTCCAGACCTTACCATTAAGTGTATAAGTCCTGCCTGATATGCACTGCCTTTCGTAATATTCCATTAAGATTATATACTGACCCCTAGTATTACTAATAAAATGTATTCTGTACATTAAATTTCATCTGTCATGTGTTTGTCCATTTTACCAAAGAACAAAGAAAACTTACAGCCCAGGAACAGGCCCTTCGGCCCTTCAAGCCTGAGCCAATCCAAATGTACTGTCTAAACCTGTCGGTCAATTCCTAAGCATCTGTATCCCTCTACCTCCCACCTACTCATGCATTTATCCAGACGCATCTTAAATGAATCTACCATGCCTACTTCAGTCATCTCTGCTGGCAATGTATTCCAAATGCCCACCACCCTCTGTGTGAAGTACTTGACATGTGTATCCCCCTTAAATTTTCTACTTCTCACCTTGAAAGTGTGACCTCTTGTTATTGAATACTTCACCCTGGGAAAAAGCTTGTCTCTAATCCACCCTGTCTATATCCTTCATGATTTTATAAATCTCAATCAGGTCCCCCCTCAATCTCCTTTTTTCTAATGAAAATAATCCTAACCTACTTGACCTTTCTTCATAGCTAGCACCTTCCCTACCAGGCAACATCCTCGTAAGCCTTCTCTGCACCCTCTCCAAAGTGTCCACATCCTTTTGGTAATGTGGCAACCAGAACTGTACACTGTATTCTAAATGGCCGAATCAATGTCTTGTACAATTTTAACATGATTTGCCAGCTCTTATACTCAATATCCCGTCCAATGAAGGCAAGCATACTATATGCCTTCTTGACCACTATCCATCTGTGTAGCAACCTTCAGGGTACAATGGACCTGCACTCCCAGATCTCTCTGCCCATCAACTTTTCCCAAGGCTCTTCCGTTCATTGTGTAATTCGCTTTAGAATTAGTCTTGCCTAAATGCATCACCTCACATTTGTCTGGATTGAAATCCATCTGCCACTTTTCCGCCCAACTCTCCAGTCTATCTATATCCTCCTGTATTCTCTGACAGCCCCTTATGCTTTCTGCTACTCCACCAATCTCCGTGTCATCTGCAAACTTGCCGATCATACCAACAGTGCCCTCTTCCAGATCATTTATGCATAGTACAAACAACAGTGGCCCCAACACTGACCCCTGTGGAACACCACTGGTCACCTTTCAGAATTTCGAGAAACTCCCTTCAACTACTACTCTCTCTTTCTTGTAGCTCAACCAGTTCTTTTTCCACCTAGCTAAAACACTTTGCACACCATATGACTTCACTTTATCCATTAGTCTACCATGGGGAATCTTATCAAATTCCTTACTAAAGTCCATGTATAAGATATCAACAGCCCTTCCTTCATCTATCAACTTGGTCACTTCCTTGAAGAACTCTATTAAGTTGATAAGGCATGATCTCCCCTGCACAAAACCATGCTGCTATTACTGATAAGCCCATTCATTTCTAAATATAAATAGATCCTATCCCTCAGTACCTTCTGCAGCAACTTTCCCACCACCGATGTCAGGCTCACTGGTCTGTCGTTACCCAGAATATCCCTACTACCCTTCTTGTACAGGGGGACAACATGAGCCACCTTCCAGTCCTCCGGCACCTCACCTGTATTTAAGGATGCCACAAAGAGATCTGTCAGGGCCTCACCTATTTCCTTTCTCGCCTCCCTCAGCAACCTGGGATAGATCCCATCCGGTCCTGGGAATTTGTCCACCTTAACCTCTAGCCTGCCCAACACATCTTCCTTACTTCTGTCAACGTGATCCAGACTAAGCAAACTTCTATCTGTAATCTCAACATTCATCATGTTCCTCTCCTCAGTGAACACCGATGCAAAGTAATCATTCAGATCTCACCCATTCCGTCAGGTTTGACACACAGCCTTCCTTCATTATCCTTTAGTGGACCAATCCTTTCTCTAGTTACCCACTTGCTTCTTATATAAGAATACAATGCTTTAGGATTCTCCTTAATTCTACTCACTAAAGCTATTTCATGACCCCTTTTAGCCCGCTCAATTCCTCATTTAAGACTTGTCCTACTCTTCTGATATTCTTCCAGGGCCTGTTCTGTTCTTAGCTGCCTAGACCTTATGTATGCTTCCCTTTTCCTCTTGGCTAGTCGTACAATTTCTCTTGTCATCCACGGTTCACAAATCTTGCCCTTCCTATCCTTTGCCTTCAACAGGACATGCCTGTCCTACACTATATTTAATTTGTCTTTGAAAGCCTCCCACATCTCAAATGTGGACTTCCCTTCAAATAGCTGTGTCCAATCCACATTTCCCAGCTCCTTCCTAATTTTGATATAATTGGCCTTGGCCTAGTACTCTTCCCTTAGGACCACTCTCTTCTTTATCTACAAGTATTCTAAAACTTACAAAATTGTGATTACTGTTCCCAAAGAAATCCCCTACCACAATTTCTGCCACCAGTCCTGGCTCATTCCCCAGTAACAGGTCCAATATGGCCGCTCCCCTCGTCGGACTATTGACATATCAATCTTACTATTTTCTCCTGAAAGCCATTACTAGCTTCTTCACTGTTTGCTGTATTTCTGAACTTTATATTGTCCACACATTTTATGATTATGCCCTGTTAATCCAAATCCAGCTGTCTTTATGTTAACAACAGCGGCTGAGGGGTGCCCTTAGAGAGGTTTACAAAATTATGAGGGGCATGAATAGGATAAATAGGCAAAGTCTTTTCCCTGGGACTGGGGAGTCCAGAACTAGAAGGCATAAGTTTAGGACGAGAGGGGAAAGATATAAAAGAGACCTAAGGGGCAAGTTTTTCATGCAGAGGGTGGTACGTGTATGGAATGAGCTGCCAGAGGATGTGGTGGAGGCTGGTACAATTGCAACATTTAAGAGGCATTTGGATGGGTATATGAATAGGAAGGGTTTGGAGGGATATGGGCCAGGTGCTGGCAGGTGGGACTAGATTGGGTTGGGATATCTGGTCGGCGTGGACAGGTTGGACCGAAGGGTCTGTTTCCATGCTGTACATCTCTATGACTCAATGACTCTAAATGCTACTGTAAATATCTCTCTCCAATCTGAAAATCAGCTATATATCACTACTGCTTCCTTTCACTTATCCAATTTTGTATCTGTGCTGCCATAGTTCCTCTTAATCCTTTTGAATGTGCCTTCTCGTTTACAGCAACATCAGTATTGGCACATGCAAAATATTTGTTCATTATCTCTGCAATATACACTGCCTCCACAAAAGTCTGTAATTCTTTTGCCCCTAATTAACCCGATCCATGTTTGGTGTATTCATTAACCTTTTCTATGGTAATCGTAGTTTTTTGATTCTGTTTTATGTTAACCACATGGTTACATCCCACACAGACTGTATTTATAGGCCAGGTTAAACTATATTTGTGGCACTTATGTCGAATGCTTTATTCCATTACAGCCCTCTTCTCAAAAAAGGACATGCAGTTGGAATTCAAAATTCTGACTGCCAAATGAGGCTTGTCTGGTCCCAGTTATTCTCCACCCGTATAATGAAATACATCAACCTGACAGGCAGCATGATAACTCCTCTGTACCTAATTCCATGCATTCCTGGCAGATCATGATCTAAGTGCTAAGAATTAGCCATTAGCATATTTTAATAAGCTGAATTCACATATAATGCAAGGGCATCCTCTTGCTGCTGATGTAGGAACAGCTTCCCGTCCAATTGGATTATGTTGCTGGTTGAGATGCTTAGCCGTAATGAATAACTAATTATGCTAGTTAAGCAAGAGTTCCTGCTGTCTAGCATTAAAGTGTTTTGTAGATACCCATGTGAATGAAGAAAAGGCGGGATGAAGACACAAAACTAATACTAGATCTTAACTTTTCAATGACATTTTAAGTCATCTCATACGATGTTGGCATACATTTATGCTTTTAAGATTGCATCTTACTGAGCCTGTTATGCAAATATACTCAACAACATGTGGTATCTTTCACTGGGTTAGTTACGAGGTATGAATAAATAAAAATATCACAGCCAGTGATTTTAAAAATTATTTAATTATAAAATTATTTTAATCCTCTTAAGCTATTTGCTGAGATCATGACTAATCTGTGACTCGATTCCATGAACCTGCCTTTGCCCAATATTCCTTATGAAATCATTGTTTCAATATTTATTGGAAACTTTCATTTTTCTTTTTCAAATCGATTGCTCCGGCTTCCCCAAAAACTGTTTCATGATTTTGCTTTTAGCAACAATAAATCAGCAGTCCTTGACACAGTTGCCTTTGGTGATATATTTATTTTCACGTTGTTGACCATGACATTTCATGTAAAACCCTTTATCAGTTTTTATTGCAAATATTGAAAATTAGTCATAATTGAATTATGACTTTGATCCTAATGGTAACTGGCTTTGATCACATCTAAGATGTTTGCGATGTAGATTGCCTACGATCAATTGTGGAGTTGGTTTAAAGAATAAGTATGAATAATATTTGACACTTTTCATATTTAATCTAACTTGAAACAGCATATAGTGATCCAAATATTTTTGACATTTAAGATGATTCAGCTGCTTTCTTCTGTAACATTGGAAAAATCTTAGAAATATCTTAAATTTTAGGAGAGCTTAATTTCTTTATTCTAAATAGTAGTATAGTTACTGGTTCACTGAGAATGGTAACTATTAATATGCTTGATTTAGGTTTTTATCCACAACCCCCATACACGCACCCAGCGCTTTGTCTCCAACAACTTATTGCAAGGTGGTTTGGATTCCGATACATCCCTTCTGAACATAAACCAGAGTGTTAGCTGTCTGACTGCGGGAGTACTAAATCCTGGACTTGGCCATGACATGCTGCTTGTTGGCACACAGACTAACCTGCTGGCTTATGATGTATATAACAACTCTGATGTCTTCTACAAGGAGGTAAGGTTCTAACTAATCATGTTATCCCTCAGGGAATGTATTCTACAGATTTAAGAAATAAAGCACAAATCTGATTTAAAGTTCCTTTTTCTTTGGTGAGAAATTTGGTTTGATTATATTGAACACAATTTTGCCACTAGATGGTGCTGTGTTATTGGATTAGTGGTGCTGGAAGAGCACAGCAATTCAGGCAGCATCCAACGAGCAGCGAAATCGACGTTTCGGGCAAAAGCCCTTCATCAGGAATAAAGGCAATGAGCCTGAAGCATGGAGAGATAAGCTCTCTCCATGCTTCAGGCTCATTGCCTTTATTCCTGATGAAGGGCTTTTGCCCGAAACGTTGATTTCGCTGCTCGTTGGATGCTGCCTGAACTGCTGTGCTCTTCCAGCACCACTAATCCAGTATTTGATTTTCAGCATCTGCAGTCATTGTTTTTACCTACGGTGCTGTGTTATTGTTTGGTCAAAAGTGAATGTTTCGATTCCTTTTGCCTAATCCAGCCACTGTTCCTGATCATTTGAGACAGATTGAAGCCTTACCATGAAAATCATTAATTTCTTTCTCAATCGGCAATTTTGTTGTGCTATTTTCCCCCCATAATTTAATGTTTTCTTGAATTTGTTTAAAGTAGCAGAGCCATTTGTAAGAATGCTACCATGTTGTGTGCTGGATACCTGATACTTTTTCTTTTCAGATCTCTTTTTCCTTGGCCCCAGTGACCACCTTTTTGAATTCAACTTCTCCAATCTCTCTATTGTTCTTTGATCATTTAGGAAGAAATCTGATGAAGAACTGAGTTCTTTATCTGCCTCTGTTTCATCACTGCTTGAGGTATAAAGCGGAATGCAACTCTAAGGTGTGACCACATGACCACAAGGGTCTGAATTCGTTTTAGCACTTTGGCAAGCCATCCAATTTCCAGCATAGATCTCACCATGAATGCACTAGTATTTTGTAATTATATGGTTGGTTCGAACATTCAACTGTGGGTAAAGCACACAACAAAGTTAACTGTAAGGTTAGTCATGGACTTTACCATTACCGTTTCTCCATTGCCATTACAAAAATTTTGAGGGCAAAACTCGAATATTCATCATTTTAATCGGAATTCTGAGAACTATGCTGAACCCACTGTATCTATATGTCTTTTCACTTTAACCTATACATCTGCAACATTAGCTGCATGTCCTCCAGTCTTCACTATTTGCAAATTTGCATCTTTGCTCTGGTCTGTCTGCCCATTTGGCAACTCAAGGAAACATGTTTGTTGGGTCCTCAATTTCTAGACCGTTTGTATATCTGCTAGCATTCTTAAGGTATTTATCTCTACATATTACATAACCTGTTTTATTCCCAGTTTAGATCTCCTTCAGGTTAGAAATTTACCATGCCTCTAAGGAAATGATAACCCCGACACAGATCCATTTCTTGTTTTTGTACAAACAAGTGAATGTTAGTCCTAACTCAAAATGATCAATCAGATTGCAAGTTCTTACATAAACTATGATAACCACTATGATTTTTGCCATTATGACTCTACCAGTCACGATCTTGTGTTTGTTATTTAGCTCTGCATTTTTTTAAAAACTGTTTCTTGTTCTATTATTGTCAGTATATTATGTTTAAATCATTTGGCTGAACTTTGCACCATGCATTTCCAAATTAACTGTCATCCTATAGCCTGCTGACAATCTCCATTCACAGCCTTGCTATTTCCACTGAACTGTGTGAAACAAGTGTGCTAACCCATTAAACCACTTTGAATTTTCACAATGTAGAGCTATGGTCCATTGGTCTAATAAGTTCTGGTTTCTTGAGAAAAGAAGGCCAAGGGATGACCTAATAAAGCTATTTATAATTTGAAATGATTAGATAGAGTAAATAGAGAGAGACTGTTTTACGTAAATGGGAGTGAACATAACTAGAGACATTAGTATAGAATAGTCACCAAGAAATTCAAAGGGAAGCCCAAAAGATGCCACTTATTATGTTGAGAATCTGGAACTTGCTACCACAGGAAGTGGTTGGAGTGAATTATGTAAATACATTTAAGGGGAAGCTAGACTAGCATATAAAAGTGAAGGGAATGGAGGGTAACAATGATACATTTAGACAAGGAAAGCTGGAAAGAGGCTCAGATGGAGTGTGTCACTAGCATAGATTGGTTGAGCCAATGACTTGTTTCAGTTCTGTGCATCCTGTGTATTCTTACATAAATATATTCAGACTTTTGCTTTTATATTAAATTTAAAATGCCCTTCAACTATTGTGCTATGTGCTCTAAATATAGATAGCTGATTGGAGACAACTTAATAAAAAAAAGACTTTCTCTGAAATATTTTCAAGTTTTTACAGCTGAGGTGCAATTGTTGAATTAAAAATTAGTTTTGATGGCTAATCGGTGCTCAGTACTTTAGAGGGAATGAGATAGCTCTACACTGATGTCTGTAAGTGGCTGTTATTATTTATATGATTTAGGAACTGCCAGTTCGAGATACTACTTCAAAATATGTTTTTAATTTTTTTTTCCTGATGTAAAGTTGTGAAGGATTCCCTGATAGAGAATTTTAATAACCTGCATTCAGTTAACTAACTTATTAAAGCAACATGTTCAGAAACTCTGACTCACCGTCTCTCTTTTGAAGGTGGCAGATGGAGCTAATGCCATAGTGCTGGGACAGCTTGGAGAGATTCCCACTCCACTGGCAATTATCGGAGGGAATTGCACACTGCAGGGTTTTGATCAGGATGGAAATGACCTTTTCTGGACGGTATGGAACACAACTGTGCCATGATCAAATTCTAGAATTTTGTTAGGAGGCAGGTAGGAAAGGTTCGGCGAAAGTGAGACTGCAGATGCTGGAGATTAGAGTGGTGCTGGAAATGCACAGCAGGTCAGGCAGCATCCAAGAAGCAGGAAAATCAATGTTTCGGGCAGGAATCATTCATCAGGAATGAGGCTGGAAGCCTCGGGGATGGAGAGATAAATGGGAGGGGGTGGAACTGGTGAGAAGGTAGCTGGGAGTGCAATAGGTGGATGGAGGAAGGGGTAAAGGTGATGGGTCAGAGAGGAGGGTGGAGCGGATAGGTGGGAAGGAAGACTGACAGGTGGAACAGGTCATGAGAATGGTGCTGAGCTGGAAGTTTGGAACTGGGGCAAAGTGGGGGGAGGGGAAATGAGGAAACTTGTGAAGTCCTTAATTAATGCCCTGGGGTTGAAGGGTTCTGAGGCAGAAGATGAGGCATTCTTCCTCTAGGCGTCGGGTGGTGAGGGAGTGGTGATGGAGGAGGCCCAGGACCTACATGTCCTCGGCAGAGTGGGAGGGGGAGTTGAAATATTCGGCCACGGGGCGGTGGGGTTGATTGGTGCGGGTATCACGGAGATGTTCCCTGAAGCACTCTACGAGAAGGCGTCCAGTCTCCCCAATGTAAAGGAGACCACATCAGGAGCTACAGCTGCAATAAATGATATTTGTGGAAGTGCAGGTGAACCTTTGATGGATTTGGAAGGTAGGAAAGGTTGCTAATGTAAAGTGTAATATTTCCCTCTCCACTGCCCATAATAATACTAGGCACCAGAGATGCACTGCCATTCCTTGTAGCTGGAGTTACCAAGGTAAAAACAGTGAGAAGTGATTGGCCCCTTTATGTTATTTGTCCATATTTACTGGGAATGTGGGAGACCAGCTCCCAAAGCATTTATAACTTATTTCACTTTAAGAAGATAACATGCCTTCACAACAAAATTCCTGTCATTGTGTTTAGTTCAACAACTTAATCTGTAAATTATCTGACAGATAGACGTACTTTTTAAATAAAGGCAATAACTGTAATTTGATTGACAATGCTATCCCAATCTCATGTCTGATTCTAAGCATTCTTTCATGGGGGCAGTTGAAATTTGTCTCAATTTGGTGTGAATATGTTGTGTACAATCTGCTTTAAAAAGTCACAAGTGAGTCTTTTTAATGGTGTCTGTCAGTTGACTGCCCACTATTGAAGAACGGTTGAGCAAGTGATCTTGCACAATGTGACAAATGGAGTAATGACAAATTCTGAACCATTCTGCGCATAAGATATGCAATCTTACTTTCTGCATGAGTAGAATAGGCTTCAATGAAATAAATCTCACTTAAGTGCCAGTGACTGAAAACCAGTAAACTATTTGCCCTAGTGATCAGTTTGAGAACCTTCAATGTTTATGACTGTGAAGTGAAATCATTACAGAAGCTCTGATATTTGTTTCAAATTAGAATACTTTGAAATCCCTTGTCATAGGGATGTTTTTATAAAGTTGATTCTTTACTGGTCTATTGCAGAAATATTGTCTGACCAACCGCAGACCTTGATGGGACCATGTCACGCAGCGAGGTCAGATCTCACTGTCTTCAGTTGAAACTGCCATGGTCCTTCTGTAAAGCATAGAAAACCCCACTACTGCTTTATTGGACTACACAATTTCTACCCATACCCTTTGCACTCTTGACTCTAACAGCAATTACCCATGTATAGACTTCTTTGACACAAATATTGAGATCATCCATTTAGATACCGCTGCTTCTCAGTCCTCGCCACACCCTTTTCATTGTACACCAAACCATCTCTTTCCCACCTTCTGCCCTTGTATTGACCCATATCTCTTATTATTATTTTTATGTTATTATTATCTTCTATTATTTGTCCTCATCCCCTCTCTGAATTAATAGTGTTTAGATTCCCATCTGTGCTCTTTCCAACCCAGTCCCATTAACTGGTAACCACTCTCCCATTCCATTCCCCATACAAGCTGAAATTGTAAACAGTCACCTGTCAGGTATAGTCCATCTCTTTGAAACATACGTAATGTCCCAGTTCCTCACAAAAGCCACTATTCACCCGTTCTTCTGTCTGCTACCTTATCCTCAAACTCCCTTTCCTCTCCAACATTTGTCAATATATTTTACCTCCAGTGTCTGTGCCACTATTTCATACAGCTCTATGTTTAAATCATTCTAATCAATGCCACAATCAAAACCATCCCAATCAAGATTAAAAAGTACATTATTGTGACAGTGATACACTCCCTTTCCTCATCCTCTTCAACCGCTCCAGAATCAATGGCTGGTTGATGACATCACTTACAGTGCTATTATCCTATCATACAGTAGCCCCTCTTCATGTGTCCCATGGCATCATTGGTCTCCATTGTCTCCTAATATTAAAATCCTTGAATTAAAAATTCCCATTCTTTATTTTTATAAGCTTTTCAGGTGTAGATCCTCCCTGCCCCATAACTTCCTCCAGACGTACAATCTGTACCGAAGGTGACTTTTTTTGCAGTTTTCTCACTTCATCCCACCACTGACAATCGTGTCATCAACCATCTAAACTCCACATTCTGTATCCTTCTGTCTTCGTCAACATTTCTAACACCCACTTTAAAATTCACTTAATTGACCAAGTTCTTATTCACCCTTACTAACAACTCTTTTTGTTTTTATTATTTTTTCATTTTTTCTGATCATTGCTCTGAAGTGGGTTGGGACATCTAACTTATGTTAAAGCCAAGTTGTTCTACGAATACAGATGTGCTAGGATGCTAATGCACAAATGCTCATGCAAACCTAATGTCCAAATATGCAAAATATTTTCCTGATTTGCGACTATCATCCTGATGTAGAGCTATAATGCCATTCCTTCACTGGGTTCAGGTATTCCATCACTAACAGCATTGGTTGTATCTGCACTACATGGGATGCAACAACTGAAGAAGACTCCTCTAAAAGAATAATACTTTTTAAATCAAAATTGAGCCTTCTATAGAGAAGACAGTAATTTAAAATGTGTCTACATATCTTCAGTATCAATTCCATTATAAATCAAAAATGCTTGAAACAATTCAAGTTGGAAATGCTTGTGTTTTTCACTTAGGTCACTGGGGACAATGTCCGATCACTGGCACTCTGTGATTTTGATGGGGATGGGAAGAAGGAGGTAAGTTTGAACTATTTAATTAAAAAACCATTCTGAATAATAGGAAAGGCAGTTTATCAGTTACAGACGTTTGATACCTTATTGGTGGATTAGACATTGTGTGGTAGAGATGTTTGGATATTATAATATTTGCTATATTGATATGCATGTCTATTCATTCATACCTTTTAACTACCTCAGTGCTAAGTAGCATTTGTGATAAAAGCAGTAAGGGCATATAAACTGAAACCAGGACAGTCAACTAATTTTCCAGGCCAATGAAAAGACTTCTCAACACATTGGGCAGCACAATGATTCAGTGGTTAGCACTGCTGCCTCACAGCGCCAGGGACCTGGATTCGATTCCTGCCTCGGGCGACTGTCTGTGTGGACTTTGCACATTCTCCCCGTGTCTGTGTGGGTTTCCTCCGGGTGCTCCGGTTTCCAATCCAAAAATGTGTAGGCCAGGTGAATTGGCCATGCTAAATTGCCCATAGTGTTAGATGCATTAGTCAGGGGTAAATATAGGGTAGGAGAATGGGTCTGGTTGGGTTACTCTACGGAGGGTCGGTGTGGACTTGTTGGGCTGACAGGCCTGTTTCCACACTGTAGGGAATCTAATCAGTACATTAGAAGGAATATGATGCTTTACTACTGATACATCTTAATGCTTTTCACAGCTTCTGGCTGGTTCAGAGGACTTTGACATCAGGGTCTTCAAAGAAGATGAAATAATGGCAGAAATATCAGAGACAGAGGTAAGGAGAATTCTACTTGAGGTGTGTCAACAAAGTATTGGTTAGAGTGGTGCTACAAAAGCACAGCAGGTCAGGCAGCATCCGAGGAGCAGGAAAATCGGCGTTCCGGGCCAAAGCCCTTCATTAGGAATGCTGTGCTTTTCCAGCACCACTCTAATCTGCACTCTGATTTCCAGCATCTGCAGTCCTCAGTTTTGCCCAACAAAGTATTGGACCTATGTCTGGAGGAGGGAAGAACCTTGAAAAGCAAAAGAGAAATGTCAGCCTTCAGTACCATGAACTGTAGTGAGAAGACAGGCAATTGAAATATTGTTAGTTTCTGTCAATATTGTTTTTGAAAAGCTGCTACAGCTGCCAAGGGTAATTTATGATTCAACTGTTGCTTGGATATACATGATTGCTGCTACACAGTCACAAACTCTATGAAGGTCAAGAACTCCTTCATTTAAAATGTCCCTTCCATAAATTGTTATAACTATTAAGAGGCACAGCAGAGACCAAACAGAGACCAGTGCATCATCTCCTTAAAACAGTAGTTCTAATCGTCAGAAGGATATTCACAGATGCAGTAATAATAGCAATTACAGTTTGATGATCTCAGTGAATGTTGTCCAGTATTGCTTATTACATCATTAAAGAGTGCACCTGAGATACCAGTCTTGGTTGTGTTAAACATATTCATTGTCAACAAATTGGTTATTGTTATTTTCATATAAAAATCAGTTGCAGTTTTCACCCAGTAGTATTGCTCAGATTACTGGATTAGTGATCCATGGGCCCACACTGAGACTCTGGATACTCAAGTTTAAATCTGACTATGGCAGTTGCAAAAATTTGAATTCAACTAATTAATTAAATTGGAATAAAAGGCTAGTCTCAGTATGGTGATCATGGGATTAGAAAATTGTCATAAAAACCCACCTCGACACTAATGTCCTTTGGTGTGGAAATGTGCTGCCCTTACCCAATCTGACCAGTGTTTGATAATGCACTTTCAGCATTGTGGTTAACTCTTAAATGCCCTCTGAAATGGGCTAAGACACTACTGACTATTATCAAACTGCTACAGAAAAATCAAATGAGAATAAAACAGGAATGACCTCCTTGCATTGACTAGTTAGTAGAAAGAATAAGGGCACTGCCCAGTTTACTCAGCAACATCCTCCTCACTAACATTCTCCTGTCTGATAGAGGATTCCAGCTCAATCTGACATAGTCATACTCAGAGTCATATTTCCTCCATAATTATCCTTGTTATGTCCCACCTTATCAGGAAGCAAGACCCACCTGAAGGGTGGCACAGAATCTGGGAATTCCAAGGTGAGTATCTCACCACCTGACTCCCTGTAACCTCTCCATCATCTATTAAGCACCGTTTAGGAGTATGATGAAATACTGTCCACTGGCATATATCTTTAACCATGCTCGAGAAGTTTGAACCATCCAAGGCAAAGGGATCTGCTTAATCACCATCTTATTTCTCACCTTAAGCATTAATTTTCATTGTCTCTGACACATGTGGCAGCTGTCTACGGCATCATCTTTGTCAGCATCCTCTGAATCTGCTGATACTACCTCCCAGAAGGACAAGAACAGCAACTCCAAAGGAGCGCCACCATTGGCAAGTGTCCCTCCCAGTTACATATCACTGTAACTTGGAAATATCTCACTGTTCCTTTAACTTTGTTTATCGAACCCCTGGAACTGCCTTTCTGTTGATATTGTGGGTGTATATACAACACTTGGACAAGGTAGTGGCTCATCACTTCTTTACCAAAAGCAGTTGGAATGGGGAATTAATGCTGCCTTGTCAGCTATGTTCAAATCCTGACAATGAATTAAGAACAATGTTTTTGCTGTAAGAAGTTGCAAAGCCAGAGTGCAAGCAATGTGCTGCTAGATAATGAAAATCAATAGTAACAGAGCATTTGACACTAACTTTCTCATGATTCTGTTTTTAATCTCCCATCAAGCCTTGATTCGGCAACCTTGGCTTGATCATCTAAAGTGGCTCAATTTTTAACTCTCCCAAATACCCCGTTAAACGATGAGTATTTTCAACTTTGTTTTGAAGTACAACAAATCTTTTGGGTTTTCTTTTTTCAGACTATCACAGCACTTTGCCATATGCATGGGAGTCGGTTTGGGTATGCCCTGGCAAATGGCACTGTTGGAGTTTATGACCGGGCTACTCGCTACTGGAGAATTAAGGTATATGTAAATTAATGCAGGTTTGCCCACAGACCTCTGCTAAGTGAACAAGTGCACTGGCCATACATATTCCTGTTCCTGTTTCTTAGTGGTCTTATGACAGCTTGTAACAGAAACCTCCACCTTGACATATGTAGAGAGGTGTCAGAAACAGTGCAAAAATTAATAATCATTTGTTGTTCATGATAGAGGATGGAAAAGTAACTTTAAGTGACTATTGGTTATACCTACAATCTTGATATTTTGATTTTTAAATGCATCAGCCTATTGCAGTTGTAACTGACCTGTTTTGCATATTTCATTTCTTACAGTCTAAAAATCATGCCATGAGTATTCATGCTTTTGACTTGAACTCAGATGGTGTTTGTGAGTTAATCACTGGCTGGTCAAATGGAAAGGTAAGTCATTGATGTTTAGCTGGCGCAATTAATGGGTGAGAAATAGTGGTAAATGTTGAATGGCTAGCAAGTGATTTTAATTTGTCAAGTTATGTTCAGATAATATTGTGTTTTAATACTACAAGAGACAACCTGGAATAACCTGTGTAACTTGATGCCATGCTTGAATACCAGGTACTTGACATTTATTATGTACAGTTTTAACTCTGGCTATTTATCCCCATCCAACTTTAGTGCTATGTGACATGGGATTTGTTGGCATTGACTCGCATTTTCTGGAAGAACAGAATAATGATTAATGGCTATGTGATAAAATATGTGACCTATGGTTCAAATTGTCTTGGTATTATTAAACAGTAGCATATGGCCTGATATAGTATAGGGTCATATGTGACACAGCTGGACTGTAACATGCAGTCTGGTTTAATATAATTGGGCAGACGCTGGGCCATAAGGTCTATTGATTGAGGGCACTAACCTGGTCTGACTATAATATAATTGTTACTGCTGACTTACTTGAATTACAGAATATTTTACCCTCTTTATGTGACACGTTGTGGTCTGTATTTAATGATAAGAGAACACACAGATGAGTTTTGTTGCAACCCAGGTTGCCTACAGCAAAAGCACAATCTCTATGTCCTTTGAAAATCTAGGAGACAAAGTCTCCGAACACTGCAGACCATTTTGGAGAACAGGGTATACCTAAATATGGGATTGCCAGATTGGTGAACAGTGAGTTGCTTTGGCTTTGAGTTAGGCAGGAAAGATCTTTTAAAGAGTTCTTGGGGGCCATTACGCAGTAAGACAAAAAGAGCATGAAATGGGAAAATGCTGCCACTGGGAGTATGACAAAAACATGAACTGCAACCAATATAAAAATAATGAAGAGAACTAAAAAAAAATGCAGTAACATTGCCAAATATCTCTTCGAAGAGCTTACAAACCCTCTAAGTCAAGGATGATGTAAAAGGAAGGGAACATCAGGAAGATGACTATCAAACTGTCCAGCATAAATGGAAAGATCACTGATGTCATATCCAAATTAAGGCTTTATAAACAAAGGATAAAATTGTGCCTTTCAAATTTTATCAGCCACAGAACTGAATAAACAAGTCAAACCTAAGATAACCATTGGAAATGAGAGACTGCATAAAGTCACTATTTTGGACCTGTCTGAGGATGATCAGAATGATCCCGATATACTGTGGGATGTGCAGGAGGATTAGCTTTGTGCACAGGTAAACTACAGAGTTTGCCATTTGGAGATAGTGGCTTTAACAGACAACAGACATCAATCAATCAGTTCATTAGCAGGTGCTACGATTTATTTTGGAAACCAAGCTGTCTGAATGGATAATGGAGCTAATCATAACTTCAATGCCTATCAGAGCTTTCAAGAAAAACCTTTCTTGAAAACGAACGGTCAAAATATTGACAGACGACTAAAAATTGGCAGAAAATATGAAGTCAGTTGAAGCTACTAGTATTGGCGGAGTAGCTAAGATGCAGAAACCAAACAAGCAATGTGAGAAATATGGTATCCTGCACCCACTGTTTAGCTGTCTTCTGCTCCAAGGCTTTTCACAGTCTGTGGCATAAGAGAACATTGAGTTCACCAATGCAGGAAACTGGTCTTGGAGATGCGGCCAGAAATTATAATAAAATAACACATAGGAGCAGAATTAGACCCTTCAGCCCATTGAATCTGTTCTGCAATTCGACCATGGCTGATATGCTTGTCAGTCCCATTCTCCTGCCGTCTTCCCTTAGCCTGTGATCTCCTTCCCAATCAAAAGCCAATCTTTCACTGCCTTGCATGGACTCAGTGACATAGCCTCATTTGCCTTCTGTGGCAATAAGTTTCACAGATTCACCACTCTGATTTGGAGGGTCTCAGTTCTAAAGGGTTGTCCCTTGGCCCTCAGATCCTCGTCTCCCCTAGAGTCATAGAGATGTACAGCATGGAAACAGACCCTTCAGTCCAACCCATCCATGCCGACCAGATATCCCAACCTAATCTAGTCCCACCTGCCAGCACCCAGCCCATATCCCTCCAAACCCCTTCTATTCATATACCCATTCAAATGCCTGTTAAATGTTGCAATTGCACCAGCCTCCACCACTTCCTCTGCAGCTCATTCCATACATGTACCAATCTCTGTGTGAAATGCTTGCTCCTTAGGTCTCTTTTATATCTTTTCCCTCTCACCCTAAACCTATGCTCTCTAGTTCTGGACTCCCCAACCCCAAGGAAAAGACTTTGTCTATTTACCCTATTCATGCCCCTTATAATTTTGTAAACCTCTGTGAGGTCACCCCTCAGCCTCTGACGCTCCAGGGAAAACAGCTCCAGCCTGTTCAGCCTCTCCCTATAGCTCAAATCCTCCAACTCTGGCAACATCCTTGCAAATCTCCTACTAGTGGAAACATCATTTCCGCATCCACTCTATACAGACGTCTCAATATTTGGTAAGTGTCAAAGAGACATCTGCTTCATCCTTCTAAATATGCATTGATTTCAATCCCAGAGTCATCACCTGCTTCTCATATGACAAGCCTTTCATTTCTGGGATTGTTCCTGTAAACCTCCTCTGGATCCCCTCCAAGGCCAGCATATCCATCCTTTGAATATGGGGCCCAATACTGCTCACAATATTCCAATTGCCGTCCGTATAGCCTCAGCAGCACACTCCTGCTGTTGTATTCTAGCCCTTTTGAAATGAATGCTTACATTGTATTTACCTTCCTAACTGCATGTTAACCTGAAGAGAATCTTGAACTAGGCCTGCTAAGTCCAATTTACTTCAGATTTCCAAAGCCTTTCGCAATTTAGAAAATAGTCTACACCTGTATTCATGTGCTTCTACCAAAATCTGTAACTGCACACTTTCCCACATTATATTCCATCTGTCACTTCTTTGCCCACTCTCCTAATCTCTCCCCAAAACTATTTGTCCCTCCACCTATCTTTTTGTCATCTGCAGACTTGGTAACAATACCTTCAAATCCCCCATCCAGATTGTAAATGCCTGTGAAACTCCACTAGTCACTGGCTGCTGAAAGAGACCCCTTTATCCCATTATCTACCTTCTGCCAGTCAGCCAGTTCTCTATCCATGCCAGTACCTTGCCCCTAACGCCATGGGTTCTTATCATATTTAGCAGCATCTTGTGCAGCACCTTGTCAAAGGCCTTCTGAAAATCCAAATAGATCACACCCACTATGTTCTTATTTGTCTAACTTGCTCATTACCTCCTCAAAGAATTCTAACATATTTGTCAGGTGTGACATCCCTTTGTTAAAGCCATGCTGAATCCCTATCTTACCGTGCACTTCCAAGCACTCCACAACCTCATCCTTAATAATGGACTGTAAAATCCTAGCAATGATTGATGTCAAAGTAACCAGCCTATAATTTTCCTCTCTCTTTCTCCTTTCTTAAACATAGATGTTCAGTTAGCCATTTTCCAGTCCTCTGGGATCATCCTTGACTCCAGTAATTCCTGAAAGCTCACTACCAATGCCTCTACAATCTCCTCAGCTATCTCCTACAGAACTCTGGGGTGCAGTACATCTGGTCCGGCTCATTTATCCACCTTCAGAACTTACAGCTTTCCAAGCATCTTCTCCTCAGTAATGGCTGCTTATACAGCCATCTCTGCCCTCTGATTCTCTTGAAGCTTTGACATGCTGAAACCAAATGAAAAATATGCACAGCACACTGGCACCAAAAAAATTATAGATACTGAATTCCTGGCATCCACCACACTCTGGGTGGGGACAGAATCTCACGTCCCACTGATTTGCCATCGACTTTTCTTCAATTAGCTGTATTTAGTGTCAGACCATCTTTTAACTTTGTACAATTTCCCATTCCCCCAGTAATGTTATCAGTAATTCCATACCTCATGTATTGTAGTGGCAGTGTACTGGATGGTCATGTGTAATATAAATCTTGGCGATAATTTATCAGATAAATATAATTAATAGCTACTCGATCTCATTCTGCATTTATTACATCTCTGCCTTTCAGGAATGCACTTTCTTCCAGGGAGGTAAAATTAGACAGGGCGATTAAAGTTCCCTCATGCACTCGTTAACAGTCTTCTATAAAAAGGCAGAGGATTAGCAATAGCTCTCTCTTTGACATCAGACCTTGGAAAAGAGGAGGGAACTTAGTCGGAAATGCAAAATATACTTCTTATCATCTGTATTGTTGGCATTAAGATTGATGTTCATGATTGATGTACTGTCTTTGAATTACCTGGCAGATTGATGCACGCAGTGATCGTACTGGTGAGGTCATCTTCAAGGACAACTTCACCTCCTCTGTTGCTGGAATTGTGGAAGAAGACTACAGGATGGATGGACAATCGCAGCTCATCTGCTGCTCAGTTGAAGGGGAAGGTAAACTATGCATCTTTCGCTAACTGGAGTGAATTCTGATCAGAAATTCGCCATTAACCCATTGTACTATATTGTGTGTTGGGAAATTGATGAGGTTCCTGAGAAGATATACAGATCAAGTAGTACGAACGAGATCTGTGCTCTGCATTGAACTGGTTCATCGCAACTGATTATGGTATCTGTAAGACAGTGCACTAAGGTTGAAAAGGATGAAAGTAGCATTCCTCCTTTCTGTTGTTCTTTTGATGGTATGAATTATCAGCATATAATGGTAATGACCCCATCTTCCCCCACCTCCCCACATGCACTGCAATGTATGGTCAAATAACCTGTTGATAGACGTGTAAGAATCTTACAGCTCTTAAGAATAGGATGGCAGAGGATTGAAGGTGTGGGAGTAAAATTGGGTACCCCCATGTCCAAAATGTTACTTCTATCCCAACCTAATCCTTCTGTAAGCAAAGCTGCCTTTCACCTCCTGTGAAATTTTACTTGGCGTTAAATGTTCTGCCTGGCAGTCTGTTGGATGGGCAAAGGTTGGCAGTGTGAAGGGGAAGATTACTTTTTGGGCCTCATGGTCTGGCAGGATTCTGTCCCCTATTCCGAAGCCCTACATAAAAGACAAGACCACAAGATATAGGAGCAGAGTTAGGCCATTTGATCTAGCGAATCTGCTCCACCACGCAAATATGGCTGATATGTTTCTCAGCCCCATTTACCTATGTTCTCCCCATAACCTTTAATTCCCTTACTAATCAAGAACTTATCTATCTCCGTCTTAAGTAGACTCAATGATTTGGCCATCACAGCCTTCTCTGGCAGAGTTCCAGATTTGCCATCCTCTGATTGAAGAAACTCCTTGTCATCTCAGTTCTAAAGGATTGCCCCTTCACTCTGAGGCTGTACACTTGAGTCCTACTCTCCTATTAGTGGAAACATGTTCCTCACATCCACTCTCTCCAGGCCTCTCAATATTATGTAAGTTTCAAAGTGATACACCACATGTCCTTTTAAACTCCATTGTATACAGATCCAGAGACCCCACTGTCTCCGACAAGTGACAATCTAATCACCGCCACTTGTAATTCAATCGTGTTACCATTGTCACTTGTAATTCAATCATGTTACCATCACTGAATCCTTTACAATCAACATCCTGAGGGTTATTATTGACCAGAAACTCAACTGGACTCACCACATAAACACAGTGGCTCCAAGAGCATATCAGGGGCTAGGAATATAGCAGCGAGCAGTCACCTCCTGACTCCCCATACTCTGTCGATCCACAGGATCATTCTTGTAAATCTTCTCTGGACTGCCTCCAAGGCTAGCATATCTTTCCCTAGATATGGGGCCCAAAGTTGCTCACAGTATTCTAAATACTGTCTGACCTGAGCCTTGTACAGCCTCAGCAGTACGGCTTTGCTCTCGTATTCTAGCCCTCTCCAATTGAATGCTTACGTTGCATTTGCCTTCCTAACTGCCAACTGAACCTGCTTATTAATCTTAAGAGAATCTTGAACTAGGACTGCTGGTCCCTTTGTGCTTCAGATTTCCAAAACCTTTCCCAGTTTAAAAAATAGTCTATGCCTTTACACTTTCTACTAAAGTGTATAACCCCACACTTTCCCACATTGTATTTTTTCTGCCACTTCTTTACCTACTTTCCTAGCCTGTCAAAGTCCTTCTCGAGCCTCCTCAACACAGCCTGTTCCTCCATCTACCTTTGTGTTAACTGCAATATCCAGATTGTTAATATGCAACATGAATGGATGTGGTCTCAAAACTGACTGCTGTGGAAGTCCACCACAGTCACTAGCTGCCATCCTGAAAAAGGACTGTTTATCCCCACTCTGCCTTCTGCCAATCCTCTATTCATGCCAGTACCTTGCCCCTAACGGGATTTTACCTTATTGAGCAGCCTCCTATTGTGGCACCTTGTCAAACGCCTCTGAGCAATCTAGATAGATCACATCTCCTAGCTCTGCTAAATCTAACTTGCTCATTTTCTCCTTGAAGAATTGTATCAACTCCCTACACAATTAGTTTAAAGTCCTTGTGACTGGAGTTCTTCAGAATAGTGCCTTGGGCCCAACCATCTTCGGCTGTTTAAACAGTAACCTTCTCTCCATTATAAAGTCAGAAGTAGGGACATTCGCTAATGATTGCGCAATGTTCAGTATCATTCACGACGACTCAGATATTGAAGTAGTCCATGTTCAAATACAACAAGATCTGGACAGTATCCAGGTTTGGGCCGATAAATAACAAGTAACATTCATGCCACACAAATGCAGGCTATCACTCTCTCCAACAAGTGACAATCTAATCACCGCCACAGTCATGTCACCATCACTGAATCCTCTACAATCAACATCCTGAAAGTTACCATTGACCAGAAACTCCGCTGGACTCACCACATAAGCACAGTGGCTCCAAGAACATATTAGGGGCTAGGAATACAGCAGTGAGCAGTCACCTCCTGACTCCCCATACTCTGTTGATTGTCTACAAGGCACAAGTTGGGAGTGTGATAGAATACTCCCCACTTACTTAGATGGGTGTAGCTCCAACAGTACTCAAGATGGTTGGCCACATCCAGGACAAAGTAGCCCAGTTGATTGACACTACATCCACTCCATCCACCACCATCACCCAGTAGCAGTAGTGTGCACTATCTACAAGATACATTGCAGAAATCCACCAAAGATCCACAAACAGCACCTTCCAAACCCATGACCACTTCCACCTAGAAGTACAACGGAGCAGATACATTGGATCACCACCAACTTCATGTTCCTCTTCAAGCCACACGCCATTCTGAACTTGGAAATATATTAATGTTCCTTCACTATCGCTGGGTCAAAATCCTGGAATTCCCTCCCTAACAGCATTGTAGGTCAACTCACAGGAGATGGACTACAGCAGTTGAAGAAGGTAGCTCATCGCCACCTTTTCAAGGCCAGCCAGCAATGCCCGCATCCCAAAAATGAATTTTAAAGAGCTTTGATTTAACTCAATTTGCACAGTTGGTTTGTCTACCTTACCCTTTGTGTTCTGGCCACTCAGATACAAAGCTTTTAGATTTGTTCTATTATTGAATTTCCCAAGACTTATGGTTTTTTTGGTGCGATATGAGCTGCACACATTTTGTCTCTTTTTATTCTCTGCTAACAATCTACCACATCAGTAACCATTTTAAAACTTTGCAGGCAACTGATTCCACTCACCCCCGCCCTGCAAACCACCTTTATCGGAACAGCTCCCTCCTTCCTCAGTATAGGTTCCAATGTCCTCTGAATTTAAACCCATTTCTCCTAAATCTTTGAACAACATATTTAATCTTGTTCATCCTGTGCCAATTAGCTCGTGGCTGATGCAGTAATGTGGCGATTATTACCTTTTCGGTATTTCTTTTTAATTTAGCCTCTAGCTGCTCATATTTTCTCACCAGAATCACTTTCTACATATATCATTGGTACCTATGTAGATTACAACAACTGGATCTTTGTCTTCCCGCTCCAAGTTCCTCTGTAGCCCAGGTGAGATATCCTGAACCTGGGCACCATTCGTTCGGCACAGCTTTTGAGACTCTTGATCCTGGCCACAGAGAACAGTGTCTTTTCCTCTGTTTATACAACCCCTAATTACAACTACATTTCTCTTTTCTCCCAGCTCTTGAATGGCTTTCTATACCAGAGTGCGATGGTCAGTTTGCACATCCTACTAACAGCTCCCACCCTCATCCACACAATGAGCAACAATCTGAAACCTATTAGACAAGCTCAGGGGTTGAGGTTTGTTCGGTACTGTGTCCTGTATCCCTCTACTAGCCTCGCTCATAATGACACCCTCCTGTCCCTGAACACTGACCGAATTTGAAGTAATTAATCAGACAGTATAACTGCCTCCTGACTCACAGCATCCAGGTTACTCTTCCTTGCCCTGATGTGTTGCAGTTTTTGAAGCTCAGACTCCAGCTCTTCCACTCTGAGCTGGAGTTCCTCAAGTGAACACTACTTGCCACAGATGTAATCACTATGAAGCACAATAGGTTCCACCAGCTCTCAAATCATATAGATACGATACATCACCCTAGACCTGCATCCCTATTTTATGTACAGAGGAACCTCGATTATTGGAATACCAATTACCTGAATATCGGATTATCAGAGTGAGATCTCGAGGCTCCTATAGAAACATTACATCAAAGAGGTGTTTCCAACACTGATCGCGCCTTTTGTTTACAATGATTAAAAACGAACTCTGCTTACTGAAATGCTGCGGAAGACAGCCCTGGACATTGATGGGAGTCCAGGGACCATCTCCAAATGACTGACCGCCCGTCCCCTCTCCCTCTCTCTCCCCACACTTTCCCTGGAGTTCTACACAGAGGTATTACCCTGACCCCGCCCCTTCCCCAGATAATCTCTCTGACATTGTCCTGTACAGGACAAGGTGGAACTTGACAAAACGTGGAGTAAAAAGTTGTGTGTGTGTGCGCTATTTGGAGACTCACCCTTCAAAGGCAGCAGCAGTCTTGCTGCTTGGAGGGGGAATGTGGGTGAGGGCGGAGGCAGGCTGGGTGGAGTTGGACAGGGGGGCGGGGTGGAGTTGGACAGGGGGGCAGGGTGGACAGAGTTGGGGATTTGGACATGGTCAGACAGGGGTCGGGGTAGATGGGGATGAAGCTGTGTTTAGGGGTGGGGGCAAAGTTGGACAGGGTTGGGGGGCAGACGGGTCATGGTGAACAGGGTTGGGGGTTCGGACAGGGGGCAGGGATGGATGAGTTGGACAGGGTTGGGGATGTCAGACGGGAGTGGGGTTTGGGGGTGCAGACGAGAGCGGGGTTGGCGAGGTCAGATGGGGGCGGGGTTGGGCAGGGTTAGGTGGGTAGATGGGGGGTGGGGGGAAGCGGATGCCAGGGACTCCCGCGCGGTGTGGTCCTGCCTAATGTTCTGAATGGGGAGCAGTCTGAGGAAGCACTCGCTGTGTCAACCCAATTGAACTGATGGGGGGTGGGGGGAAGTGGTGGGAAGCTTCAGCAATGCTGCAGGTCCCTTACACACAAGTGTGTGTCTGCTCAGAAACAAACCCTGAGACAGCGAAAGGGATCAAGGCAGGCGGAGCGAGGATAAGGGAAACTTCCAAAAACTCCGAGCCTCAGAAGAGAGGCTTTGAATCAATTAACCGAATAATCAATTATCTGAATTAAATAGTGCCCCTATCTCATTCGGATAATCGAGGTTCCTTTGTACTTAATTCTTAACTTGTTTTTTAGAAAATTCCTACTGGTTTTTTAGTTTGTAATCTGTAGACATTTCTCCTATTTGCCTTCAATCTGAAGTAATTTATAGATGATCAGATTAGCAGCTAAATTAGCAAATTACCAATCAATGAACATACAGTTTTCCAATTATGTCACTTTGTTTTGTGCTGGGCCCCTGATCCTGGACTTCAATTTATCCTGTTTTAAAACAAACCTAACAAACTCTGAGCCAAAAAATCAAGTGAAAAGCACCCCTTCCCCTCTGCACTGAATTCTTGAGCTGCCTCCAAAGTCCCAAACTACACACTAACATGGGTTGTGCCTCATTCTGGATATGATCTCTCCTTCCTGACCATGAGAAGCTAATTGATACAAAAAAGGCATTCTTCCTGCTCTCTACTGCAATTGTCACTTTCCTGCCCTGTTCACCCAGCACCCCAATCTGCACACACTTCTTGTGTCATAGAAGCATGGAAAATAGGAGTTGGCATGGGTTATTCAGCCTTTCAAGTCATGCCAGTCTGGATTTAATGTTGTCAGGACCCCATTACAATATGCTTGTGTTGGGGAGGACCTATAGTCCCAGTAGTGGCCTCTTCTCCCACTGGTGAGTGGCCAGGCACCTCTTAGATTATAATGGATTTCCCTGTTCAAGAAAATTACTGGACTATTAGTTGCCACCCCCAGTCAAAATTCAGCCTATATTGTCCACTGTCAATTATAAGAAATACCCACTTGGCTGAAATCTTCATCTGGGTGTTCATAAGAAAATGAGAAATTGCTGGTCTAAATTTCTTGTCTTTCACTCCATAGTTCGAGGTTATCTGCCTGCCGATCGGGAGATGAGAGGGAATTTGATGGACACAAATGCAGAACAAGACTTAATCCGTGAGCTGAGCCAGCGGAAACAGAACTTGCTGCTCGAACTGCGTAACTATGAGGAAAATTCAAAGGTAGCTGGGATGTTAAACCATGTAGTTATTGATACTGATACCAGTTATCATTAGCTGAAAACATTCTCAAAACTGTTATGAAATATAAGAATCAACACACTGACCACATTTTTTTAATATGGTCAATCAACTGGTTTGCTCAAATAAGTTTTCTTTCTCTGACTTTCTTGCCTTTTATCCCTGTTCTACCAAGTACAATGTGTCTAACTCATGCTTTACTTTGATTAGATGTGCTAGATGAAACAGTGTAAAGTGAAATTTAGGTCCTCCTGTGCTTTGCTAGGGACTACTTCTGAGGGTCACATACAAGAAGCAATACTTTGGCATGGCAAAATGTCTGACAAAACAGAAAGCATTAAGTAGGTGGCTGATGAACAAGGGATGTGTTACATAGCTAACCAAATGTGTACATGTTGTATTTGTGTCAGGTTGCCTTGAATGCCCTTGGTGGTGAAGGAGATGGACAGATAGGTATTATTCCAGCCAATACACAACTGCAAACAAGCCTTTCTGTCAATGTAGACACTGCCAACCAAAGTCCTCATGTAGAGCTGAGCATTTCTACATCCAATGGTGAGTCTGCCTTGCTTTGAGACACTTGAAGCTGCAGACAGCAGGAAAATATCAATGAAGAGGGTGCCTATTTGACATTGCATTGAATGTATATGCGTTTTTGGCTTCTATTAAATTTTAAAAGTTAAATTGTGACTATTTAATATTGCATTAATCCATCATTTTGTATATTTACATGATCATAACTTTTGAATCTGCTGTTTGGTTGAATCTGAAAGTTTTGACTTGCAAGATCAGTGGCAATCAGAGAACGTTAATTGTATTCTAATGAAAGCATTATTTCTGATATCACTATTTTAAGGAAGAGGATTGGTGTTTTGCCAGTATCTTAGCAAACAGCTTTTCCTCAACTCCAACACTAGAAAAAAAACTGATTATTGCAAAGTGCCAGTGTGATTTTACCTTTTTGCACTGTTTATTGAAGCATATTTGTGATTTTTTCAAACGGAACTCCTGTAACTTATTCAAAAGTTAATGAACTCCTTGGACAACATGCGGTGGTGTGCTGAAGCATCTCCTGTACTTAGAAAACCTGACTTCTGCCCTTATATCCACCAGGCTATTTTTCTCACCTCCTTCCAGTTAAATACAGTGACCTTTTTCGATCTAATTGCTCCCTCATATTATAAAAGTATGTGTTTTTATATAGATACCATCATTCGGGCTGTGCTTATCTTTGCTGAGGGTATATTTGATGGAGAGTCTCATGTGGTTCATCCCAGTGCACACAATCTCTCAGGACAAATCTTTGTCCCCATCACTCCACCCAAAGATATTCCAGTGGATCTTCACATCAAGGCTTATGTGGGCTACAGAAACAGGTGAGCAGTGGGGCAGTAGGATTTAGGTCTGGTTGTGCCCTTCATAAATGGCATAATCTGTAAATTACAAATGTTTTTACTTCAATACAGCTTAGAGCCAACTTATTAGAGATCGAAAACCAAAGAACTGCGGATGCTAGAAATCAAAAATAAAATCAGAAATTGCTGGAAAAATTCAGCAAGACTGGCAGCATCTTTGGAGAGAGAACAGAGTTTGTGTATCGGGTCCAGTGACCCTTCTTCAGGAACCCAGTTCTGAAGAAGGGTCACTGGATCTGAAATTTCAACTCTGCTTTGTCTCCACAGATGCTGCTAGATTTGCAGAGTTTTTCCAGAAATTTCTGATTTTGTTTCAATAGATGCCACCATTAGGAAGGGTTTAGAGGGATATGGACCAAGGGCAGGTGAATGGGACTAGGTTAGGCTAGGATATCTGGTCGGCATGGATGAGTTGGACAGAAGGGTCTGTTTCCGTGCTATACATCTCTATAACTCTGTATAACTCTATTCGTAGATGTGAAAATTACAGAGCAATGGAATGGCATGGGATGCAATGAGCCTGTCTAATGTAGTTTGTCAAGTCTTTGTTGTTGTGCGTTGTGGAGGCAAATATTTACTCTCCATTGTACTATAAAGCGATAATATGTATATTCTTTTCCTCCAATCTGTTTTCAAGGGAAAATGCGAGGCATAAGACACAAATATAACTGTCCACTATTGGAGAGGGAGGCTACACAAATCTGTTGTAACTTGGGACCGTACATATGCAGATATTTATTGAGGAAATATGTCAGTTTGGTTCAGTTCAATCTGAGTTGAAAGGATAAATTTAAAGCTGTACCACATTGATATTTCAGTACACACTGAAGAAGTTTTGTATTGTTAGAAATTCTGTCTTTTGGACAAAATATTAAACCAAGGCCTGTCTACCTTTTTAGTCTGTGGCACTGCTCAAAATTGTATCAAAACAAATGAACTTTTAACTTCTATGTTCCTATTAAAAGGGAGTTTGCTATTTGGCTTGGAGTAAGGTCATTAACTGGAAAGGAGAGAGGGTAATGATTTGAGAGCAAAAGGATGGATCACCATGGTAACGACCTAATCCTGCTCCTATAGTACATATTTATTTGTGCTGTTGGAGAGTTTTTGTGTGGAATATCAATAATGTTTATTAGCATGACTGTTATTGTAATTCACACATTTATTATGAATATTGTATGTTTCTAAGATGTATATAAAGGGGTTTACTTTAATTATAACAAATTTCCTTAATTGTTATTATAGACCTACCCGACACTGCAGGTAGATGCATTACTGTCTCACCTAAAGGAAGGCAGCCAGTAATGTTTAAGTAGTAACAGTTTCAATTTTTCTGTAAGTCTGTAAAGTACAGGACATTAGTTAGTAACCTGTGAGAACTTGTACTGTAAAAATCAGCTCTGAGAGAGCCTAGTCAATCAAATAAGAAAGTGTGGCTGTAAAATTATGTTGTTGAACTATAGAAGCAGAAGAAATGTGGAGTTCTGTAAATGAAATTGGATGTATTGTGATATTTTTACTCAGCATGCAGTTCCACGTGTTCGAGCTGACAAGGCAACTACCTCGATTCTCAATGTATGCCCGACAGACTCCAGGGCCTGCTTCTGAACCTCAGAGTTATGTCACCTTCACAGTCAGTGATCGTGTGCAGAGGGTGAGTTTGAGCGCTTCTTTATCACTAGCTACATCTCATAATTGGTTTCTAAATCAAAAATAATAAACCAACATGAAAGGCCACAGAGTATAGTACAAGGTAGAAGTAAAGCTCAAAGGCATTAAAATAACCTAGGGCATAATGATTAAGTTTTGCCAAGCATATAATTTTGGATGCTATAGGAGCAAGTAAAACAACTGAATATTGCCAAGATTTAAAATCCTTGCAAAAAATAAATTGTGGATCCATCAGAATGGACAAGTGGTTTGTGATGAATGAAAACTCAAGTTGAAGAGCACAATTCAAAGATCGAGTTGGTCGGGACTCTGAAGAGGCTGAAAGTGTGATTAGGACATGCCCTCACTTTAAAACAGTGTAATGAACACATGCATGCATGCACACTTCACGTGCGCACACCTCATACACACCTCCCCCCTGACACACACACACACACACCCATGCACACCTAACCCCACACATACACCTGTCTCCACACACACGTTCCTCCCATACCCCCACATACACATTCACCCAACACACACATCCCCCCCCACACACACATTCCCCTCCCATGCATACATCCCCTCCCACACACACACACACATACCCGCCCACTGCATTCACCTTCATGGATTGCTCCCATCCTCATCTTCTCATCTTTGGTTGCAGTTTTCCATTGTAGGCCTGCCCACATTACAGTGAACCAGATGTTCGATGATGCCTGTTGGCAGGCAAGAAACCGAGGAAGAAAATGCAAATGCAGCCCCACTGTTAAATTCAGCAGACCTTAATATTACCCACATTTCTGCTGCTACCCTTAGGGTATCCTAAGTGATTTCTAGAAAAGGCCATGCTTTATTTTGTTTCAGTGAAGAAGGTAGGGAGTATGATACATGTAAGAAATTGTGATTTTCAAAATACCTTTAATGCAGTACCACAAAGTAGACAAATGATTACCATCAGGATAAGTGGAGTCAGGGAGAGATGACAAAATGGATATCAAGCTGACTATAAAATGAAAACTGAAAGTAAGATTTAAAAGTAGCTGGCTGACACAAAACTGAGAAATGTTGAAATTCATGAAGACATTAAACTTAATGGATGAATGGGTGCATAATTGGCAAATGACCTTCAATGTAGATAAATGAGAGTTGGGGACTTTTGGTAAGAATAAAATAGTAACCAGTGTTCTGTCTAAGCTCTAGCACAGCCATTCCAAATTTCACATGCCACACTCGGACGTACCCAGGGCATCTCTGCAGGGGTTCCTCAGGGTAATGTCCTAGGCCCAATCATCTTTAACTGCTTTATCAATGACCTTCCCTCTATCATAATGTCAGAAATGACATGTTCACTGATAACGTAATGTTCAGAAGAATTAATGATTCCTCAGATATTGAAGCAGTCCACCTCCGAGATGTGAAAAATATCCAGGTTAGGGTTGAAAAGTGGCAAATACCATTCACACCAAGCAAGTGCTTCGCAATGACAATCTCCAACAAGAGAAATCTAACCATTGTCCTTATTGGTATTATAGTCTCTGAAAATCCCACTATCAACATCCTGGGGGCTACCATTGACCATAAAACTGACCAGACTAGCCATATAAATACTGTGGTACAAGAGCAGGTTAAATGCTAGGAACCTTGCAGTGAGTAACTTAACTCCTGACTTCCAAAAGCCTGTCCGCCCTCTATAAGGCTCAAGTTAGGAGTGTAATGGAATGACTCCCACTTGCCTGGATGAATGTAATTTCAACATCACCCAAGAAACTTGACATCTTTCAAGGTAGAGCAGCCTGCTTCATGCCATCACCGACAAATATTTACTCCTTCCACCATTAACAAACACCAGCAGTAGTGTATACCATCTACAAAATGCAAAAGATTCATCAAGGCTTCTTTAGACAGCACCTTCGAAATCTGCATCAGCTTGCATCTAGAAGGGCAAGGACAGAAAATCCTCTGGAAAATCACCATCTGCAACTTCCTCTCCAAAGCACTTATCAATCTGACTTAGAAATATATCACCATTCATTTAGCATCAGGGAGTCAAAATCCTGGAAATCATTCCCTCCTAGCATTGTGGATCTGCTTACAGCAAATAGACTTTAACAGTTCAAGAAGGAAACTCCTTCTGAAGGGCAATTAGGGATGGGCATAGTGCCTACATCCCATGAGTGAATTTAAAAAAAAGGTTTTGCCTCATGGGTTTCTAAATGAGGTTTTGAAGTTAAAGGATCTAGGGATGACAGTGCAGATTATTGGAGCTATAAAATAAACTCAGAATCATTTCTTGAGGATAAAATTTAAAAGCCAAGAAGTTATGTGAAAGTTAGAATTAACTTTAGTGGTACTACTCTTACAGTAGTCAATGCCACCCTTGGACAACTATCTGTGGAGTTTGCACATTCTTCCTGTGTCTACGCGGGTTTCCTCTGCGTGCTCTAGTTTCTTCCCACAGTCCAAAGATGTGCGGGTTAGGTGGATTGGCCATGCTAAATTGCCCATAGTGTCCAGGGATGTGCAGGATAGCTGGGTTAGCCATGGGAAATGCAGGGTTATAGGGATAGGGTAGGAGGGGTGTGATGCTCTTCAGAGGGTCGGTGTAGACTTGATGGGCCAAATAGTCTGCTTCCATACTGTAGGGATTCTATGAGTATTGTGCACAATTCTTATTTCTATATTTTTAAATGTATATAAAGGACCAAGAGAACATAGAAAACAAATTCATGAAGACAATGCCAAAGCTGAATGCATATACTTATCAGGAAAGGCTGAACACACTGTAATGCTTTTGCTAACTAAAGAAGAGGGATTACCTGATAGAGATCTTTGAGGTTTATTAGGAGAAATGTTTCCATGTTAGTTAATAAATTTAAATATAAGATAGCTATTAAATAATAGGAAAAGATAACATCTAATGGGTAGAATGTACTGAAATAATTAGCTAATTATAGTCACCTCTCTGTAGTAGCCACCATTTCATGTAACCTTATCCTTTGAAACACGTTACTCTCAATGACAGTCAATCTTGGAAGAAGAAGGATGTTTGCTACAGAGTCAGAGCATGAAACAAGAGCAGAAAGATAGAAAGGCTGCAAAAATAATAGTGAAGGCAGTGAAAAATCAAGGAAGTGGAAAAGGGAAAATAAGACACTAAGTGAGAAACAGCTCTTTAAAAAATTCCAAAATTATATCAAAAGTCAGTTATTGATCAGTCCTTTGATCAATTTGTGGTTGATGAGTAGTTGCATGACTTTTTTAGCTTTCTTCTCACTCTTCCATCTTTGGCTTTCATCATCTGCCTACTTTAAAGCTAACTGTACTTTGGTCATATGGGCTCACCATCTTGTATAGCATGGTCAACACTCTTCCTGGCCACTGAACTCAAAACCAATGTTCTTCAAGTCAGCTTTCAGGGTATCTTTAAACAATTCCATTGGCACCTTGGTATCACCTTCATGCCCACTTAATTAAAATACTGACGCCTTGTGGCATTTGGGTAAGCAACAGGACTATCACTCTGAATTTAATGCCCACTGTCGCCAGCAAACCAGCTATTGGGGTGCCTGTTAAATTCAGTCCAGTGCATCTGTCTGGTACTTTAGTTTTATTTGGGGAGACAGTGGCTTAGTGGTAATGCCACTGGAATAGTAATCTAAAGCCCACAGTGTTTATCACTATTGCCTCACACTGCCAGAGACCCGGGATCAATTCCCGCCTCTGTGTGGAGTTTGCACATTCTCCCCGTGTCTGCGTGGCTTTCCTCCGGGTGCTCTGGTTTTCTCCCACAGTCCAAAAATGTGCAGGCTAGGTGAATTGGCCACGCTAAATTGCCCGTAGTGTTAGGTGAAGGGGTAAATGTAGGGGAATGGATCTGGGTGGGTTGCTCTTCGGAGGGTCAGTGTGGACTGTTGGGCCGAAGGGCCTGTTTCCACACTAAGTAATCTAATGTAAAATAAAATTCTGATGGAATGAGTTTGAATTTCAGTATGGTAGCTGATGAAGTTTGAATTTGATTTAAAAAAAATCTAGCCCAGTGGGAATCACTGTCAATTGTTGTATAAACCTATCTAGATCACTTTAGGAAAGAAAATTTGCCATCCTTATCCAGTCTGGTCGACATGTGATTCCAGATCCACAGCAATGTTGTTGGCCTTAAATTGCAATCTGGGCAACTAGGGGTGGACAATAAATGCTTGCCCAGCCACCAACACCCATATCCTATGAATGAATAAAACAAATCTTCGAGACAGAATTAAAATTAAGCAGATGGCTGAATGATGAGACATAGGTGTCTGTTATAGTGGTTTTAGATGTGTGTTGAGAGCTGGTTGATGCTGAGTTAACACTTCCTCTTTAATCTGAATGAACCTGATTATAGGAACTGAGCATGTATTTCTTCTGTAATATGTTGAGAGCTGTCTGGTTATGTTTACCCCTCTGTCTCATTTACTATGCTCTTTACAGGTTGTGATGTGGATGAATCAGAACTTTCTCGTACCTGAAGATATTGAATGTCCCAGCATGCCATTGGATATCTGTTTCACATCTCTAAGAGATGGTGGACAGCTGAGGATTAAAATGAATGCAAGTGGAGAGGTAAGATAAATTTATTTGACAAACAATACCACAGACCTGTAGAAATTCACAACAGAGAAGAATGCCACTGTGACCATGTTTATGGACTGTCATGCTAGAGTAAACCAAACTAGTGTCACAGCTTTGTTTTGCCTCCACAGTTTCATGTCTTCCTCGACTTCAAATGTCTGTTTGTCTCTTAAAAGGTGCAATGGTGTTTGCTTCACTTGTATCTTGTGACAAAACATTATGCTGACTTAATTTCCTTGGTGTAGTTTTTTATAGTAACAATCTTCCTAACTGGCTTATCTATCAGAGAAGGTAATCTTCTCTTATTTATACCGTTACGTTTTTAAAGAATTATAAGAACCATTATTGAATGTTATTTTATCTAATCATTGCACCATTTGAAGATCACCCAAGTATCTGAATTGTCTTCAATTAATTGTAATTTATCACCTCTGGTGCTGTTTTGATGAGTCTCAACAGCTTATAGCATTTATCTCTTTTGATTCCCCAGAACTGTACACATAGCTCGACTGTTGCCGAGATGTTATTAGATTTCCTATTGACAGGAAAAGAAATCTCTTTTCAGGGTCCCTTTTCAGCCAGCCTTGATTCTCTGATCAATATAACATGCTACTCTTCTTCACTGCTAAATAGGCCTTATACAGGAAAACCTCCCCATGATTGTTGTTTGCTATGATTGTCAGTGATGTTTAGGTGAGAATGGATGGAGGAGCCTAGAACTGTGGTTTCACACCAGCATGGACTGATTGGGTTAAATGACCTATTTCTTTGCTGCATGTATTAACAAAATCCTATGAAATGTTTAAATAACTCCTCACAACAGGTCTAAACTTATTAGGTGAAAGTGAGGACTGAAGATGTTAGAGATCAGAGTCGAGAGTGTGGTGCTAGAAAAGCACAGTAGGTAATGCAGCATCCGAGAATTCTCCTGCTCTTCGGATGTTGCCTGACCTGCTATGCTTTTCCAGCACCACACTCTCGAGGTCTAGATTTTTGTAGGTTGTCCAGCTTTCTTCATTAGTGTTGTCCAATATGGCATTCTTTTGATTAGATAAGGAGGGTGGGCAATGCTATGATCCTGTGTCAGTTTTCTGCCTGGAGTTCAATACTACCCAATTCAAAGAGTTTTGGAATGGCAAAACCTACCTGCTATTTCAGTTACTCAGGACGGAGTGTAGTAGAAGTGTGTTTATTCCAAAATGTGAGGAGCCCTCAGTTTGTGGGGAGCATGTAACTAGAAGTTTGTGGGTTTATAGTTTACTCTTAAAGTATTAAACATATAATCTAGACTGATGTATCAGTGAGTATGTAAAACATTCTGCAGAGCGTTTGAATAAATGCATGGGACTTTGCATGGTTAACACTTAGTAGTCATTAAGACATAAAGCATGTGCTCTGCTAATTTTTTTATTGCTGATTGCATGCCATATTTCTTTACATTACAAGAGGGACTATATTTTGAAAGTATACATTAGAAAAAAAATCTTTATTGTAAAGTGCCATTAGATGTCATAAGGTTATGAAAGATACCACATTAATGCAAGTTTTTAATTTTCTTTATTTGGAAAAGTTAACCCTTGTGAATTTACTCATGACCTCAAAGGATTTAGAGAAAATCTCTCCATAGGAAAAGTTCTCTATCTTTCTTATCCTATCAGTGTTATTTAAATTCAAAGCTTTTTTTTTGCAGAAATCATCAAATGTGCTTAAAGGAGTAGTTGAGTTTCAACTGTAAATATCAATGTCAGTATTCTCTTATAAATCATAAGTGTTTCATCGAAACATTGAAAACTGGAGCAGGGTTAGACCATTTGGTCATTCAAGCCTACTCCACCATTTATTATGATCATGGTTCATCATCCAACTCGATAGCCTGTTCTTGCTTTTTCTCCGTATCCTTTGATCCCTTTAGCCCCAAGTGCTTTTTCCAACTACTTCTTGAAACCATCCAATGTCTTGGCCTTGCTGCTTTCTGTGGTAGCGAATTTTACAGCCTCACTGTTCTCTGAAAAGAAATTTCTCCTTATTGCAGTTCTAAATGGTTTACCCATATCCTTAGACCGTGACACCCTGATCCTGGACTTCCCTGTCATCAGGAACATTCTTCCTGAATCTAGCCTGTCTAGTCTTATTAGAATTTTATACTTTTTTGTGAGATTCCTCCTTGTTCTTCTGAATGCTAGTGAATGTACTCCTAACCAATTCAACCTCTCTTTGTGCATCCATCCTGCATTCCCAGATTCAAACTGGTAAACTTTTGCTTCAGTCCGTCTACAGCAAGAACATTCACTGACATAAAAGGGAGACCAAAAGTACACATGGTATTACAATATGATTGCAGCAAGACATCACTGCTGCTGTACCCAAATCCTCTTGATATGAAAGTCAACGTCATTTGCGTTTTTGACTGCCTGCTGCAACTGCATGCCTCCCTTCAGTGACTGGTGTACAAAGACATCCAGATCTCATTGCCTGTGCCCCCCCTCTCAATTTATAGTCATTCATAAAATAATACACCTTTCTGTTTTTGCTCCCAAAGTGAACGGCCTCACACTTATCAACATTATGTTCAGGATAATGATTTACTTCAAATCAAACTCTAAGCAATCTTTTACCAATTATTCTTGCAATATTTTTATTTCCAAGGGTTTTTCAGCACATTGATACTTCATAATATGCTTATCGGTCCATTGTGGGCTGTCAATTTATTCTGCTTGCAAACATTTTCTGTTATTAAGGAGCTGTTTATTCCAACATGACTAGTGGGATGAGAATGGGAGAAAAAGGATAATCATCGACAGTAAGAAAACTAGCATTTACACCATGATACAGACAAAATCCATTATCCTGTTGAGAATTTATATGCCATAATGTGGAACCTTTCTCTTTATGACACTTGTGAAGCTCTTGAATGATTTTTCTCAATCTTTACACTGTGAACCAGCTGTAATTATTGAACATTGATTGAAGCTGTCCAGTCTATGCTGTCCAACAGTCAGTCAAGAATTGGTATCAATTTCAAAGGCAAATGCGACACCATTTGTCTGCATTTGCTGCATTCATTAGGTTTTGAAATATCTGTAATTTGTCAATTTTACTCTCTTGCACTGGCAGTTCAAATATTCATATTCTTCAAGAAACAATCAAGATTCATTTTGTAAGTCAGATTTTTTTTATCACTGTGCCTACCAGCAACCTAGTTGTTATGGACTACAGGTAATGTTATTTGATAACAAAAGGAATTAACTTATCTTAACATTGTAAAACCCAATAATGAAGCTACACTTGAACCATTGCATGTGAATTTATGCACCATTAAATGTAGATTGCTACATTAGGAAAATCAGCAGGAATGATCCCAGCATTTAGCATGCTCAGTTACAAGGATAAGTTTACATAATTTACCGACTTGCTTAAGAAAGACAGATTGAGAGGGACCATAAGCCTTTTTAAAAAAAACTTTTCCTGGTCTCTCTCATTTTTCTCCCACCTTCTTCTCTAGAAGACATTTTCAATTGTCTGATGCTTTCTGAGACTTTGCCGAAGTGTGAACCAGGTTGTTAGTTTTGACGGCTGTGCTTCTTCATAGGGCATCACAATGAACATGCATCTGACCCTGTCCATGCAAATGAACACCTCAAAATAAAGGTCAGGATTGAGGAACTTAACTAAATTTATCTTGTCTATGTTGAAGCTCAGTTTTAGCACTACTTTTGAGTCCCTGTGGCAGGTTAATTCACCAAATTTTGCTGAGCTTAATCTGGTGACCATCCAGTTTAAATTTTTGATTTGTTATTCTAAGACTATGCCCACTAGTCCTAGACTCTCATTGGAAGGGGAATATCCTAACAGCATTCACTCTGTCAAACCCCTTATGAATCTTATGTTTCAATGAGACCACCTCCCTTTACTCGAAACTCCAATGAGTAGAATCCCAACCTGTTTAGCCTTTGCTCATAAGATAATCCCTCAATATGGGGATCATCCTTGTAAATCTTCTCTGAACAGCCTCCAATGAAATAACATTTTTCCTGAAAAAGATAAAAATTGCTCAGACTGCTCCAGATGTAGTCTCACCAGCATCTGGTAAAGTTGTGATAAGACCTCCCTACAGTACTCCAATCCCCTTGAAATAAGGGCCAACATTCCATTAGCCTTTTTGATTACCTGCTGCATAGGTATACTAGCTCTCTGTATTCAAGCACAAATACATCCAAATCCCTTTGTGTTGCAGCTTTTTGCAGTTTTTCTCCATTTAAATAGTATTCTGTTTTTTTGTTCTCCCTTCCAAACTGAACATCACATTTTCCCACATTATACTCCACTGCCAACTTTTACTCACTTTTTTAACCTCCCAGTATCTTTTAACTGTTGGATCTCACCCACAACCTGCCTTTTTGTGTTGTCTGCAAATTTGACTATGGTTACATTTGCTTCTTTCCACTAAGTTATTGATATATATTGCAAATAGTTGTGGTCCCAGCACTGACCCCTGTGTACCTCTTCCACCCCCCCAACAGTTTAATGTTGCCAACCTAGAAGAGGACTCCATATCTCCTCTGACTGTTTTATGTCCATTAGCTAATTCTCTATCCACATTAATATACTACCCCCAATACCATTGAGTGTTATCCTATGACTTAACCTTTCGTTAAAGACATTGTCAAGTGCCTTCTGGAAATCGAAATACACCACACTTGCTGGTTCCCTTCTATCTATTCTGAATGAGACTTCCTCAAAAAACTTGAATATTAGACATGATTTCCCTTTCCCGACACTGCTTGATTAGATTATATTTTTTCCAAATATGTTGCCAGTACTTCCTTAATAATTGATTCCAACACTTTTATCAATAGTAGATGTTAGGCTAACCAGTCTGTGCCTCCCTTTTGAAACGTGGTATCACGTTGGCAGTTTTCCAATTTTCTAGTACTTACCAGAATCCAAGTATTTTTAGAAAATTACAATCAATGCATCTACTAGATCTGTAGCTGCTTAATTTAGGATCCTAGGATGCATGTTATAAGGGCCAGGGAGCTTTTCTGTCTTTAGATCCATTAGTTTGTTTGAATACGACTTCTCTGGTGGTGGTATGTAATTTCTCCCGTGTTCTTTAGAATTAATGGGATGTTTGAAGTATCTTCAACTGTAAAAACTGGTGCGAAATAACTTTTAAACTCCTCTGCTATTTCCCTGTTCCCCAAAACGATCTCTCCAGATTCCTTTTCTAAGGGGCTAATGTTCACTTTATTCTCTTCCTCTTAAAAATATATTTTTATGTATTTAAAGAAACTCTTATTGTTACTACTCATTAATTTGCCTTCATAATTTATTTTATGACTTTACTATCCTTTTAGTCTTCCTTTGGTAGCTTCTGAATTTATCCCAATTTTTAGGGCTGTCACTGACTTTTACCTCCTGATGTTTTTTCATTCAACTTTATACTCTTCTTAACTTCCTTGGTTAGCCATAGTTGGTTTATCCCTCTGTGAGAGGGATATATTTTTGCTGAAAGTCAGGAATTACCTCCTTATCTGCCACTGATTGCTTACTGTCATTCCGATATGTGTCCAGTCCACTTTAGCTAACTCTTATCCTCATTTCATTGTAATTCCCTTTATTTAATATTTGTTTCAAACTCAGTTACTCATTTTATACTCTATCATATTATTGATTAGATTAGATTCCATACAATGTGGAAACAGGCTTTTCGGCCCAACAAGTCCACACTGGCCCTCCGAAGAGTAACCCACCCATGACCCACTCCCTTTCCTATATTTACCCCTAACTAATGCGCCTAACACTATGGTTAATTTAACATGGCCAGTACACCTGATCTGCACATCTTTGGATTGTGGGAGGAAACTGGAGCACCCGGAAGAAACCCACACAAACAAGGGGAGAATGTGCAAAATCCACACAGTTGCCCGAGGCAGGAATCGAACCAGAGTCCCTGGCGCTGTGAGGCAGCAGTGCTAGCCACTGAGCCACCGTGCCACCCCATGTTATGATCACTACTTCTTAGGATATCTTTTATTGTCAGGTCATTTATTAAACTGCATCATTACCCATTACCAGATTCAAGATAGCATCTTCCCTGATTGACTCCATGACCTATTGCCCGAGGAAACTATCCTTAATGCACTGTGAATTTGTTGTCCTATCTACCCTTCCAATCAACATGAAGATTAAAATTCCCTATAACTATTGTTGTATTCTTCTTACATGCCCTGATTAGCTGTTGATTTACACCCTTTCCTACAGTGTAGCTACTGTTTGAAGGTCTATATATTACACCTATCAGTGGTTTCTTCCCTTGCTGTAATTTACCTCCACCCAACATCATCCAAGCCTAGATCATCTCTATCAGTTATCCTAATTTCATCTCAACAGTGTTACCCCATCACCTTTTCCTTCCCTCCTCTCTTTCGAAAAGGTCAAATATTCCTGCATGATGAGTTTCCAAATCTGATCTTGTATCTATGCTTCTATAATGGCTACAAGATCACTCCATTTACATGGATTTACCCTGTCAATTCATCTGCTTATTCTGAATGCTCTCTGTGTTAAGATGCAGAATTGTCTTTTTGCATTTTTAATCATCCTAACTTTTGGTATTGTGGCCCTATTTTCCTCACACTCTTGATTAACCTGTCTACCATTTTCCATTTTATTGTTGTCCTTGTTTCACTTTGCATTGTCACCCTGCTTAGGTTCCCACATCCCTTCACTAATTTAGCTTAAACCTGCCGCACCCACATTAACAAATACTTGCCCTAGGATTTCAGTTCCCGTCCTACAAACGTGTGACAGTCCAGTTTGTACTGGCTTCTGGTTTGTACTGTACCTTGCCCAGAACCAGTTGCAATGTCCCAAGATAAAAACCAAAAGAACTGCAGATGCTGTAAGTCAGAAACAAAACAGAAGTTGTTGGAAAAGCTAAGCAGGTCTGGCGGCATCTGTGAAGAGAAATCAAAATTAATGTTTCAGGCCTGGTGATCTGAGGAAGAACTTGAAACATTTGATTTCTCTTCTCAAATGCTGCCAGCCCTGCTGAGGTTTTGCAGCAACTTTGTTTTTGTTTCCAATGTCTCAGGAATCTGATCATTACCTTTGATGACCTATCTTTCAAACTACTTCTTAACTCCTCATTCTACTTTTAGGACCTCATCTCTTTTTTAAAATTTAAGTCATTGGTACTGCAACCCCTGATTGTTCACACTTCCTTTCCAGAATGTTCTTTTGCAGCTCTGAGACATCCTTGACTGTAGCCCAAGGGAAGGAACATAGCATCCTAGAGTCTCGTTTGCAACCATAGAAGTGACTATCTATTCCTCCTACAATTGTTGCATTGCCACACTTTCTCCTCTCCCTCGCAGACCTGGAGATTTATTTAGCTGTACAGAGGAGTAAATTTGTACATATTGAAGCAGAGAGGATTAAAGAAAGCATACAAGAGGATTGTCAATTCTCTTGCAGTAAAGCTGGGATAATTGTAATACAAATAATGTGAAAACAGATTCAATAACAACTTTCAAAAGGAAATAAGACAAATAATTAAAGGAAGTAAATTGCAGGAGTCCAGGGAGAGAGCCAGGTAATGAAACTGAGTGCATTGCTCTTTCACAAAGCAAGCACAATAAGCTAAATGGCCTCCTTCTATGCTATAGTATTCTGTGTAAAATAAACTCCTCTGAAGGTTAATTAGTGTCTTATGAATTAACTTGTAAGAATCTGGTCAATGTTTAGATAAGACCAAGTTTGAAGGCAAACAGAATAACTACATTGTGAAGAAGGAATATTGTATGAAAGTGTTCAGTTTCATACTGGTCGCTCCTCAAGATGGGATTGATACATTTAGTCAAGGCTGAACATTATAATTTTTATTATTAACACGAGATCCTCCTTGTATCTTTGGCCTCTTGTAGTGGGATTTGTCCTCTTGTAGAATTCATTTGTAGTTGTTCATCTCACCAGGGAGATTATAATAGTTAGGTTGAGGGTGCAACTTTCTTTTGGAGGAGTGAACTTTCTTATTGTTGCACTTTAACTTTTTAGTGAACATTTGGAATTAATTCTTGTTAATTTTTTGTTACTGCTGCTGAGACAAAGCTTCAGATCTTCCCAGCAGAGGACTGGAGAGTGCTGTCATTGCAAGGGGGATTACATGAAATAACATGACTTTATTCCTTCCTACCTGATTTTGGAAGGTGCCTGCTTTTGATGATTTGACATTTGTTTCCAATGAACAGGTCACCATCAGAACAGAGGACATTGACCTTGCTGGTGAACTTATCCAATCCATGGCATCTTTCTTGGCCATTGAAGATCTCCAGGCAGAAGCAGACTTCCCAGCTTATTTTGAAGAGCTGCGTCAAATATTTGTTCAGGGAGGTGCAATGTTTATCCACTAACTTCCACATACAGACATGCCAACCAACATCATCAGGAGCGTTTGACATCATGGATCACTTTGTTAATATTTCACTAGGAAATTTTTTTTCATTTAAACTGAAGTGTTTTTAAGAGTGCACCAAACAGATCAGCTGAATTATTTCTCTGTCAATCCCCTAATTCAGTTGTTACATTCCTCCACTTTTCACAACAGTTACTTGAGACAGATTTTTCTAAACATGAACTGGCAGTTTCTGAAAATTACAGTTACAGTAGCACTTGTTTATTTATCCAGAAAGAAAAGTTAAATGTAATAAATAGGTGGTCAAAACTATTTTTAAGAGGAACTTTCAGAGGCATACCACTTGTTGCTTATATGAATATTGATTTCCTTTGAAGCTACTTCGAGGCCTTTCTAAAATAAAATGTATGATCCATGTCGATGGAATGGCCATAATTTGAATTGAGGCTAAAATATAAATAAGGTAAAATTTAATATGATAAAGCTTTATTGAAATACTCATACTTAGCTTTAAACCACATTATGTTGTTTCAACTATGAAGTATGGCCCGTTTATGATTGGCAGTTGATAGGTAGCTCTGCCTATAATTCCAGTTGTTTATGTTGTTGTAATGAAGGTTGTTTAGTTACTGTGGCGGAACTAAAGCATGTAACTTGCATTCATCAACACACTACAAAAATTTGAAAGATTGAGTAATTGATTGAATTTTGGAACAAATAGCTCTCCATTCCTCACTTGTACTTGTCTGTGTGAAAGCCTATTGGTTTCAATAACAAGTACAAACAGATTATATGTGTCAGGCTAGAATGCTGTAAATGTATTTCTACATCTACTTTAGAACTATAGAAATGATAAATACAGAAGCAGGCCTTTCAGCCTTTTTTGTCCATGCTGACCCAAAGACACCCAGATGCCCTTTTCAATCCAACCTTCCTGCACACTACCCATAACCCTGCATCTTACAGCAGTTAAGTTGGAGATCCAGGTACTTTTTAAAAGAATTTAGGATCTCTGCCACCTCTACCAGTTCAGGTAGTGAATTCAAACACTCACCATCCTCTTGTGTAATAAATGCTTTTCCTGACTTGCCCTCTAATCCTTTTGGAACTTGGCTCAGAGTTCAAATACTAATATCTAGATTCAAGCTAAGGGAAGTGGTTTCCTCCTTCTACTTTATGTCTACCCGTCACAATTTTGTATACTTCAATCATGTCACCCCTCAGCCTTTGCCAATCCAAGGGAAAGAATCCCAACCCCTCTAATCTCTTCTCGTAGTTATAATTCTCCAGCCCTGGCCACATTCTAGTAAATCTTTGCTGTGCTCTCCCCAGAGCAAATACATCCTTCCTGTAATGTGATGACTAGAACTGCACACACTACTCCAGTTGTGGCCTCACCAGTGACTTACACAGTTTCATCATTATTTCCTTACTTTTGTATTCTGTACTTCTGCCAGTGATAGAGAACATTCCATATGACTTCTTTACAACCTTATCTGTCTGTACTGTCACCTTTTAGGACTTGTAGACTTGCATGTCAAGATCTCTCACTTCATCTACACATCTCAATATATTCACATCCATTTCATCTATATCCTCTATACTATCCACAACATGTCCAATTGTGTCATCTGCAAATTTCTTTATTGTTCCCACCTCCAACATTCCAGTCCAAATCATTAATGTATAAAACAGTCAGCAAGGTCCCAACATCAATCCCTGTGGAATGCCACTTGAAACAGCTTTCCATTCGGCAAAGGCAGCTTAAGTTATTAAACTAACTTTGGATCCAATTCGACACATTACCCTATATCCCACGTGTTTTTTTTCAGACCAATCTCCCATCTGGGACCTTGTCAAATACCTTATTAAAACCCATGTAGACAACATCCACTGCACTATCCTCATTGATCCTCCTTGTCATTTCCTCAAAGAATTCAAATTTGTAAGGCATGACCTTCCCTTAACAAAGCATGGTATCCCTGACTAGTCCATGCCTTCCTATGTAACATTTTACCCGCGCTCTCAAGATTGACTGTCACAATTTTCCCACCACCAAAGAAAGACTAACTAACGTATGATTGTTTTGTGTTTCCTTTATACCATTTTAAACGACAGAAACACAATTATATTCCTCCAGCCCTCCACCACCTTGCATGTGTCTAGAGAAGAGCATGAACTAGGGAACATCCTAGGGAACAATCCATCCAGCCTGGTGACTTATCCACTTTCAGGGATTCCTAGTCCTCTAACATTTCTTTGCTTTTTATGATATTTTGTCCAACGTTTCAAATGGTTCCTCTAGGATTAATATATCTACAATCATCCTTTCCCTTTGTCAATACAGAGACAAAAATATGCTCTGCATCTTCAATTGAGTTCCCTTTTTCATCATGATAGGTCCCACTATTTTACTTAACTATTCTTTTACTCTTTATATATTGGTAAAACATCTTTAGGTTTTCCTTTATCTTCCTTTCTGATATTTTTTCATAGCCTTTCTTTGATTTCCTAATTCCTTTATTTACTTGATCCCTATACTTTTTACACCTCCTTTAGGCATCTGCAGTGTTGAGGTTTTGTGACTGTCATAAGTTTTTTTTTTGTGTTTAGTCTTTCCTTGCATTGTCATAGGCAACCATGGGGATCTAGATTTGGTAGTACCATTCTTGTTTTTGGAGGGAACATGTCTGCTTTGTGCCATTGAGATCTCACTAGCCTCCCACTAGTTAGTAGTCCTGTCCAGTCCACCTCAGCTACATAGATAAAAACAAGGGCTGCAGATGCTGGAAACCAGATTCTAGATTAGAGTGGTGCTGGAAAAGCACAGCGGTTCAGGCAGCATCCGAGGAGCAGGAAAATCGACGTTTCGGGCAAAAGCCCTTCATCAGGAATAGAGGCAGAGTGCCTGCAGGGTGGAAACAGAAAGGAAAAGGAAACAGAAGTTGAAATGAAGCTGTAAATGCTGAAATGTTCTTCAGAAATAGTATTTCTCACAGGTTCTGTCCTTCCTCTTCATAAGGGAAATATGGTTCAAAGTTTCAATGTGACCTTGCAACAGAACTTGCTTCCAGGATTTGTTTCCCTAATAATGAATTACTCCCACTCTGAAAGCTACATATGAAAGTATATTATTTATTGAACAAAGTCTAAATATCTTCAACCCAGCTAATCCTCACCTAATGCCTGACCTGTAGTAAGAACCGAGGTGTTAATATGATTCCTACAGTGTGGAAGCAAGCCATTCAGCCCAATGAGTTCACATTGACCCTCTGAAGAGTATCCCACCCAGACTTAACCTATCCCTGTAGCTCAACACTTCCCATGGCTTACCCACTTAACCTACACATCTCTGGATACTATGGGCAATTTAGCTTGGCCACTCCACCTAACTTGCATATCTTTGGACTGTGGGAGGAAACCAGAGCACCCCAGGTTTCCACTGTGAGGAGAAACCCATGAAGACAGGGGTAAACTGTCCAAATCCCACACAGTCACCAAGGGTGGAATTGAACCTGGCTCCCTGGTGCTGTCAGTTCAGAAATTGCTTGTGAATATATTTTCCTTTTATATATACAAAGCACAAAGAAACTCCCATATTCAAGACTATGATGTGGGTTTGCCTTGTATTCTTTATTACCCATCTGGGAGTTGGAAAAGCCAGATTAGGAGAGACAATAATGACTCAATTATTAATATTATTTTGATTCAATCTTCAATACCTTTTAGTCTCTGAAATACAACTGTTTTGACCAACCAGTGGGAGAATTGGCTTGCACAATGTACTGATTTGTACGATTCCATCCTGGCAGGTGGATGACTACCATTCTGTACATCAAAAGCTCACAGCTGAGATGGCCGATCATTCCAACCTAGTCCGTAGTTTGATGGTCCGGGCAGAGGATGCACGACTAATGGGAGACATGTGAGTAACTGATATGATGGTGCTAAATGATTATTTAATAAGATACAGGGGGTTAAAAATAAACAAACGTAGCTGAACAGTTTTTCTCTAGATTACAAGACCACATGCTGATACATCTTTAGGTGCAAATCATGGTATTCAAACCTTGAAGTAATTCTGTCTCTTGCCTAGAAATATGAGCTAGTTTGAAATTCTCTGTATCACCAACTGCAGGTGAATGATTGGAGGTGAGAAAGTAAGTTATAGATTTACTGTCTGAAATAACTTTACTGAAGCATCCTTAGTTCAATGGGTAAATATACCAGTCATTTTAGTGCTTGGCCACATGGTCCTGGTCCAAATCTCGTCTGTTTTAAATTATCTGGTGTCCACGATGGCAACATTGGGCATATTACATTTGGTTGCAATATCATTAGGCTTGTGACAAAGGGAAAATTCAAACATGTTTGATGTTGCTGATTACTGTACAGTAACCCTGAAAAGAGCGCATGAAAAGAAACATACAAACAGCTCCTGCAAGAAAGGAAAGTTTAATTTGGCCCATCAAGCTTCAGTGATTTTCTAAGTTAAAGATGTTGCTATTGGGCTAACTTGTCCACACAAGTTCCTGTTGCCTGACTGACCAACCTTCTCTTGTCCTACTGGCGTAGTTCCCCTTGCTGTGATAAATCTCAGTCAGCTTGTACTCATTGATCTCAGCTTTAGCATTATTAATTGAGACAGTATCCATTGCTTTTTGTCTCTCTTTATAAAGTCTGGCCTTGTGAACACAAATGTCAAAATAACCATTAGTATTCTTGAATTATTTTTAGTACTTAACCTTTTAGTGATGTGTGTATGTGGAGTCTTTAAATCTTTTTGAAGCTCCATTGTTCCTAACATTTTACCATTTTAAAACATTCTCAAATCTATTTTTTCTTGATCCAAAATTGATGATCACAAGGTAACTTTATTGAAATTCATCTGGCATAGCTTTGTGTACTCTTTCAATTCATTCTTCTGTATCTTTATATTTTATCTGGATCAGTTAGTCCTTGTGTCATGGTCAACTTTGTATATGGTTGTTTTGTTGTGTTATCTAACTGATAAATATTGAATAGTTCAAGCCACTGCATGTAGAGTCACTACTAATCTCATTCTTCCTGTTCAAGATGATGTCCATTATCCCTAGCCAGATCAAATCTTTACCATCAATTTAATTAGGGCTGAACTTTCGCTTATACATAACCTTCCAGAATGCCATCTGTTAGTTCTTAGAAGTTACACCCATAAATATTGCCATGTTTACTGCTTTAATTATTTCCTCAAAAATTGATTAGGTTTGTGCACTATAATTTTCCTATTATAAATCCATGTTGGCTCTTTAATCTGCTCAAATTTCTCTAAATTTGACCATGGTTGTTTAATTTGGAAAACTGAACTATTATTACTTAGTGTTATATACTGATCCTGTATTAAGTTGTTATTTTGGAATTACTGTAGAACCCCTGTATCCACATATTCGCTTTCTATGGTTTCAGTTATCCTTGGTTTACCATGGCCCCAAATATTACACGGAACATTCCAGAAATAATTCCCTGGGGCTGCTGGGGAGCTAAGTTTTCCACTTAAATGATAAGGTCGCTACTATCCGTGGTTTCGGGCATCTGCGGTAGATCTTGGAACGTTTCACCCACTTGGGGGGGGACGACGCACCTGTACTTCCCAGTGTTCCTCTGTTGATTTACCTAATAGCAGTTTTGACTAGCTTACTATTATTAGTCTCCCCAAAATCTAGGATTTTAATAATAGTGTTACTTTCCATTTATCATAGAATTTGGTTATGTAATGATCTTTGGATATTTTTATATTACTGTCAGGTTATTAGTTAAATCTGACTCATTTAGCAAATCCAGTGTGACCTGCCTGCTTGTTGGCTCTATCCTTCAAGAAAAGAGGTTATTATTTTTAATAATGAGCAAGGCTCATACCGCAAGGCAGTATCGATGGTGAAAAGTTTAGAAAAATATCAGCATTAGTCATGAAGCAATGTTTAAGTGACTAGGCTGAGATTTAAAAGACTAACATTTGAGGAAGTCCTGAGGGTTCACAGATTTGAAGGACTGAGAGGGAATGAATTAAAGATGTGCAATGAATCGTCAATTCAACAAGGCAAGGATACAAGGGGAGGACACTGCCCATTGCAACTTTTTTTAATGCTATGAAGCATTATTTATCTGAAGGATGCATATACCATATGTAGTTTAATATCTTTTGGATATATCAAGACAAATGTTATGCTGAGGACCCACATCTTTTAAAGAATTCAAATTAAAGCTCTCTATCATTTCTGAACTCTTCTCTTGCTTTGTTTAGGAAAAGTATGAAGAAAGGATACATGGAACTTTTTGACTTAAATCGAGATTTGATAAATGGTTACAAGATTCGCTGTAATAATCATACTGAACTTTTGACTTGTCTGCGAGCAGTGAATCAGGCAATACAGAGGGCAGGACGCTTACGAGGTGAGTTAAAGAGTAATAAAGTGACTTTTATAGTAAGCATGAATGACTAGAAAAATAACTAATACGAATCAAAAGGTGCAAATACCTGGTGGTATGAACTGTTATCTCTTTTTTTTGCTTTATCTAACTCTCTGTGACTGTTGTGCACAGAAAATTAAAACAAAAAAAATCCATCTCACTGACCCCATCTTAAGTTTCCAATGGGAGCTGGGTAAATCTGATTCAACAGAGTTTTGGGTTAGGAAAACTCTGAAAACCTGATAAATTGAGACCTGTTAGAATAAAAAATTTGAATGGACCAAATTCCTTTTCCTGTTGTCGAATTTTATTTAATGTATAATACAAAGTACTATTCATTTCAAGGTGAAAAACGCAAAGAATTTCTGGTCTTTTTGAGTCTACAGCTGATTCGGTCAACTACTAAATGTGTTGCTAGCAGGGAACAGTTTGTCAGAACCATCTTCAGAATACCAAGAGACCCGATTTATAAGATTGAATATTTTTGCACATTATAGAGTATAAGCTTTTGCTATTGGCTGACTAGTACTTTGTTTGGAAATTAGAATGTCTAGAATTGGGCAGGGAATGGTTAGAATGGTAAAATATTTTGAAGTTGGTTAAAGTGGTTGTGGAGAGTGAACCTAGTTACTATTTAATTAGAAAGTGTTCTTGGTGCATTGAAACCTTTCATTGTCCAATATGTTTTGTTTTATTATCTTCCAGTTGGGAAGCCCAAGACCCAAGTGATCTCTGCGTGTCGAGATGCAATCAAAAATAATAATGTCAGTGCTCTTTTCAAAATTATTCGTGCTGGCAGCACTTTGTCTTGAGAAGTTCAGAGGTAGTGACCAAGGCAATAGTAGAACTAGAGTTGGTTCATAAACAGTAACAAGGCACACAAGCAGTGCAAATATATGCAAAGTTGACTGTATCAACTCCAAACCATCGCACCCAAATCCAGCTGGGTAAGCTGGTCTATCTCGAGTTTAACTATCTTATGTTCTAGATATCATGGTATAAATGAGTAAAGTACCAGAAAACTAAAGCTATAGAGAAGGTCATATAGGATTTGAAATGTGCCACAAAATGTTAAGAAATTAAACAGATGTGGTTTACTTCGAACATCTGTTCACACTCTCAGTTCCCCCATCTACTACCTCCATGCATCCCTCCTACCCCTCCAAGTAGCCTCTTCAGTTCATACTCATTATCTTCCCTTCACCCTTAACCTACTAAATTAATTTTTGTATAAATTTTCAAACTACAGTACGTGGACTGTAGCAGTTCAACAAATCAGCTGACCATCACCTTCTCAAGGGCATCTGGGCAGAGGTAATAAATGCTGGCTATTCCCCAATGCCTACAAGTGAATACAAAGAAGTTCAGACACTAGAGATAAATTATTTTGACATTTTGTATTAAAATTAATAATAAAATCAGTATACAGACTACTAATCAATCCTACTGAATTGTCAGTTTGGAAATCAAACAGCTACAGAACATGGTGCATTTGTATATGCAATGTCAAAAGAACATGCAAAGGTCTTCAATTCTGATAATATTGCCATGTGATCCAAATGCAACTAGACCAATATATGGCAATGTTTGATCATATACCTTCTTACTTGATGTGTGTTTTTAAATTCGTAAACATAACTTTGAATAGTTATGACACCATGCTATTCCAAAATAATAAGCAGGGAACAGGTTCCCAAACTGGCTATAATTTTTTTTAAGTAAACACTAATGTAACTGAAGCAGCATCACATCTGCTTGCGTGGCTCTAGCGTGGAGAATTCCAATGACTGAAACTAAACCACATCTAAGTTATTAACATCTACAATAAACTGATAATACAGTACGACTAGCAATCTCTTCTGCTTGCCCAATATGCACCTCTCGTTTTTGTGTCCTTTGTTCTCACCCTATATATGCTTGATTTGTTTTCGATATATTTTATCTATATCAAATATTTTATATTATTCAATAACTACCCACATATCTGCAATCCTGTAATCCCAACTAAACTGCCATATTGCAATAGCAATCACTTCTTCACACCTATTTCCTATTTTATTATCCCTATTCCACTCCAAACTATCCTTCGTATCTTGCACCTAACTGCAATATTAATTATCTGCTATCCAATCATATTCTGTAACTAGACTTATTCTATACAACCATTTTAACCAACCTCAAAATATTGCAACATCCTCACCATTCCCTGTCCAATTCCAGACACTCTAACCTCCAAACAATGGCCTTAGCCATTCTTGCTACCTGCCATTCTGAATATCTAATCAGTTGTGTCAGAATTACAACTAAATTCTTTCCAAGATATTGTCAGTCATTGTTCAGCTGATGGCATTCTTGTTTCTGAGGCAAAAAAGCTGTGGTTCTTTGGAGTGAGGCTTGATTCCAGAGCATAAAATCTAGGCAAACATTTCAGGGCAGGTAGTGTAGTACTGTGAGAGGACATGGACATAAACGATCTCTTACATTATGTCAGTGAATTGAAAAGTTCTCTCTGGTGTCCTGACTGACATTCCACTAACATTACAAAAAAAGTAATCTGTTCATAGCACTTTATTGAATCATTTTAAGCAAAATTTGGCTTTTATATTTTCTGCATTATGAAGTTCAGCAAAGTAATTCCTTGGCTGTAAAGTGTAAACTGCCACCTGAGGTTATGAAAGATGTCATAATTGAAAATCTTTCTTTTATTCCTGAAGTAAGGCAATTTGTATTTAATTTTGTTGACATTTGTAAATATTACCTTTTAGTAAATTGCAATAAACTATATGATGTTTAAGTAATAGGCTCTTTGCTGTCATCTGTGATTTGAATTGAAATTTGTGTGTATTAATTGGACCTTCTATTGTTCTGTCTTTCATCAACTGAGTAAATAGAAAATCAAGTACTGAGGAGGAGAAAGTGAGGATTGTAGCTGCTAGAGGTCAGAACCAAAATGTGTGGCGCTGGAAAAGCACAGCAGGTCAGGGAGCATCCGAGGAGTAGGAGAGTTGACGTTTTGGGCATAAGTCCTTCAGGGGAGGACTTATGCCCAAAATCCTGGAGGGGATTGAGGAAGGGAGATGAGAGATGAATAAGAGGAGGGGTGGGGCTGTCAAGTACTGAGGGTTGAGAAGAAAGAAATTTAATATTCAGTAAATTGACTAATGCCCAGTTTTAATGAACTTAAAGAAGAATTGAGCTTCGACTGGGTTGCACACTTACTGCATCAGAACTCTTAAATCCTGCCAAGGTGAGTTGAGAGCTTTCTCTGCTTGTTGGGAGGATGCTACATTAAGTTATTTGGATAGTCAACTTTGCACTTCGTTTTCTGCTTTGGGGAAGTGACTAAGTATAAATTACATTAATAGGAGGATGACCAATCAGAAGCATATACAGGTATTGTGACGAAAGTTAACTGCATAGAGAGAGAGGCACAGGGATTTTAAATAAGGGTTTGTGCTGTAAATTCTACAATCAATATTAGAACAGAGAAGAGAGAATGTGATGATCAAAGAGCTTAGCAAGGGACACAAAAAAGCAGGATGTAACAAGTAGGTAAATGGGAGCAATATTTTGAAATGTTTTAGTGATTAGGACCAATGTAAATCACTAAATCACGCAGAAATGGAACTTAGTGTGGAACAGCACAGAATTTCAGACTTACAGAGGATGAACTTGAGAAATTATTGAAGAAGGTATATGAAAAATATGATCTAGAGTAAAGGTACAGTTTGGAGAAAGGATTTTGGCAGCAGCAGTATGAGTGCAGTAGCCATAAAGTTTAGCTGAAGGTGGGCAAGTAACGGTTTCATACCTGCAATACGTTGTCTTGGTCAGACTAGTGGAAGTGTTCTCTGTACGGGCACATGCAGCCTTTGCAAACTGTAGGTGAGGAGACTGGCAGTTATAAAGCACAAACTTTTTAATGAATGTAAATACGATTTCTTCCGTATTAATGTTCAACTGAGAAATTTTAGCCTATCCATGACTGTTATCCTAGCTGAGGAAATGATGAAGTGATAGACCAGAGTGCCAGCTATAGATTTGGAAATAGCATATGTAACTCTGCAGAAAATTAGACTGCAAAGAAGGATAGTATAAGTAGTCATTCTGATTGAACACAGGACATGCATGGCAATGTATTATAGTTTGATCCATCAAGTGACTTGCATAAACTAGGAAAATTTCCCATTCGATCCCCAATTCATTAATATGAGCTAGGAAAACAGTAAGGCAGAGTGTTGAATCCAAGCACCCAAAACAGTGGAAAGTTTGTGTTAGCCTTCAGCACAAATTCTAGCCAATGTTAGTAGGTCACTTTCTGATACTTCATGGAAGTAGTCTTTCTACAGAATTGTTCCTAGGGTAGTCAATACTGTGTGTGTATGGAGGAGAGAGTGAAACCATTAGAGGAGGGTATTATATAAAACTTTCAGCAGAAAAATGGTGACGAACCCTGAACCAGTAACTTAGTCATACAGCATGGAAACAGACCCTTCTGTCTGAACATAATCATAAACGAAACTATTCCCACCTGCTTACTCATGTATCTAGGCAACTGTCTTTTAAACATTGTAATTGTACTCACATCCACCACTTCCTCAGAAGTTCATTCCACATGTGAACCACCTTCTGTGTAAAAATTTGCCTCATGTCTTTTTTGAAATCTCGGTCCTCTCGCCTTAAAAATGTGCCCCCAATCTTAAAATCCCTCATCCGGGGGGGAATCTAAGATGGCGGCGATCTGAGAAGATCACACTGCAGAGCTTCACATTGCAGCAGGAGCAGGATGGTCCTTTAACCCACCCTATCCAGGTCATCAGGATTTCTTGGGGCATTGGAAAGATTGTGGAGCCCCAAGAAACATTTAAAAATTGACTTACCTGTCCAGAAATGCCTAAAAAGGGAGGAGGAGCATCCGAGGCCGGGTCTGCAGCTCAGCCTGCAGCAGCCTCGGAGCCGATTACTCTCCAGGACCTGGTGAACCAGCTCTCAAAATCTCGCGAGATGCTGGGAAAACAGATTGAAGAGAAACTGGCTCCAGTCTCTCTCATGCTGCAGAAGCATGAGCAGCAGCTGGGAGACCTGGAGAAAAGGACGATGAGGTAGAGCACAGGGTCACAATGGTGGAAGCTAATGCCAGTTCATTCAAGGAAGAGATCCAAGCCCTGAAGACGCAGGTTCGTAATTTGCGTGACCAAGTGGATGATCTTGAAAACAGGGGCAGGAGAAAAAACATTCAGATCATCGGTCTGCCTGAGGGTAAGGAAGGTGAGCGGCCTGCGGAATTTGTTGAAGATTGGCTTCCGACATTCCTTGACTTGGAGACTGGCATGAGAGGATTGAAGATAGAGGAGGGCTCACCGGGTCGCAGCACGGAGGTCGGGTCTGGGTCAACACCCTCGTCCTTTCCTGGTGTGGTTCCATCATTACCAGGATAAGGAGAGAGTCATGGAGGCTTCCAGACTCCAGGGGAAGGATCCAAAGGCCCTAATTTACGAGGGGTCTAAGATCATGTTTTTTCAGGACTTTTCAGTGGTGGTGATCCAGAAACGAAAATCATATGATGGTGTCAAGAGAAGACTGAGGGAGCTTGGGATTCAGTACTCCCTGAGATATCCGGCAGTGCTTTAGATCACCTTAGATGAATCCATGCATCTCTTTGACACATCGGAGAAGGCAAGAGACTTTGTGGACAAACTAACCTAATTTAAACAATTGTAGTATGTATAAATATTGTTGCTTGGGTATGCGTTTATCATTCTGTAAAAGAAATGGAGGAAATCCGGTTGGAGCTTTGTTTTTTCCCCTTTTTTTCCCTCTATTGATAATAATTTGGTTCAAACTATGTCTGGCGGTGGTTAAGATGTACATTTTAAATTTCTAAGTTAGGACATACCAAAGGATGGGTGGGGTATTTATTCCCATTTTTTATATAAAAGAATTTTTTTTATTCATATTGATATTCTATGGGGTGTTTATTCTTTTTAGCTTGTGCTTGCGATGCGGCTCTAACTGGGAGAAGTGAAGGTGGTTGAGATGGTTAGATGCCTATTTATGGGCAGTTTGGGACAGGTAGTTGCCCCGTCCGGGCAGGGGGTGAGTTCCCCTACTCAACGCTATTGTTGGTTTGTTTTCTGGTTTTTGGTGTTTTTTATTCTTAATAATTTTGTATGTTTGTTAAATGTAGTGGTTTTAGTTTATGTAGTTTTAATATTTGGTGGACCATGCGATACTAAGGCTCAGCAATTTGTGGTTCAGGTTCCTCCTCTCTGGAATTTAAATGTAATTGCAGAAGATTATGGCTAATGATTTGATTAAATGATATACCTGGAATATCAAGGGAAGTCACTCACCAATTAAGAGGAAGAAGGTACTCTTGAGTCTTAGAAAGGAGAAGCTGGATATTGCTTTGTTACAGGAGACCAATTTGGATGACAAGGAGCGTCTGAAATTACAGCAGAATGGCTTTGACCGAGTTTATTTTTCATCATTTAATACCAGAAGTAGGGGAGTGGCTATATTGGTTAGGAAAAATCTTTTTTAAATTGTTGGAATGTGTTAAAGACACATACTGGAGGTTTGTAATTCTTAAAGCCTTGATAAATGGGTAAGAATATGGTATTTTAAATGTTTATTGTCCCCCAGCTCATCCTCTTAAATTCTTGGTAGATGCTTTTTCTAAACTGATAAGTCTCAAGTCTCGGCACATCATTATAGGGGGAGATTTTAACTGCCTCATGGACCCTACAGTAGACAGGTTGCCTAAAGATCCTTCGATACCCTCTGCACAAACTAAACAGTTATTGGGTTTGTGTGGGGAATTAGGGTTGGTGGACATCTGGAAGTAAGGATTTCACGTTTTTCTCCAATCTGCATAGATGTCACACGAGGATTGATGTTTTTCTGACCCCTGTGGTAACCCTGGATCTGGTGGCATCCTGTACGATTGGTAATATTGCCATCTCTGAACCATGAGGTACACTGGAGCATGATAAGATTAAGGATGTTACAATGGATTCAAGGTACTGGCGAATGGACCCCTTTATTCTCATGGACAGTAAGTTGTGGAGTATTTCTGTAGGGAATTTTGGGCATTCCTAGACATCAACATAGGCTTGGTTGATAGCTCATCTGTTCTCTGGGAAACGGCCAAAGCTTATGCCAGGGGGTTAGTTATTTCATATCCCACCAGTAGGAAGCGGCAGAAGGGTGAGCAGCAACATCTCCTTGAAGCACGGTTGAAGGCAACCGAGAAGGCCTATTTTGACAGACCCTTGGTCAAACTACAGAGGATTACGGCACTTCGGTTTGCACTAAATTCCATGCTCACGCAGACGGCAAAGAAGGAGCTGGCTTTTACAAAGCAAAGCTTATACGAGCATGGTGACAAGCCAGGCAAATACTCAGCATACCTTGCCAGAAAGAGAAGTGCCTCACAAACCATTACAGCGATTAGGGAAAGGTTTAGGAACCCAACATGTGATTCTAAAAAGATTAATGTGGCGTTCCAGAGATTCTACTCCAAGTTATATCAGTCTGAGAATTGTGAGGAGGGGCAGGCCAAAATGGAATCCTTTTTTAGAGATCTGAAGCTCCTGGGTGTGACTCCCAAACAGTCCTTTCTCAATGCCCCACTATCAAAGCAAGTGCAGGAAGCTGTGAGGCAGCTTCAGAGTGGAAAGGTGCCCGGTCCTGATGGACTTCCCAGTGAATGCTGTAAGGAATTTATAAGTATACTGTCAGGCCCAATGCTGAATATGCTTAATGATTCATACAGTCATGATTGTCTCCCACCATCTCAGAGAGGCCAATATTTCACTTATCCTTAAAAAAGGGAAGTATTCAGAAGACTGTGCTTCATACAGGCCCGTCTCGCTCTTAAATGTGGACTTTAAGATCCTCTCGAAGGCTCTCGCGTTAAGGCTGGAAATTGTGGTAACCTGTATTCATAAAGGGTCGCAAATCCTCCAATAACGTTAGGAGGCATGCCAACAGCAGTCAATACAGGTGATTTCTTTCGATGCAAAGAAGGCATTTGACCGAGTTGAGTGGCCGTACTTTTTCTATACTCTAGACCGGTTTGGGTCTGGGCGAAGTTTTCATAAGATGGGTAAAGGTTCTCTACAGTGTACCTCTCGCGGCGGTCATTACCAACGGGGTACGATCAAGCAATTTTAATATTTCTAGGGGCAGCTGGCAGGGCTGTCCCCTTTCACCATTACATTTTACGTTGGTGATTGAACTGTTGGCAGAGGCTATTCGTGGGGATCTCAATATATCAGCTCCAGAAGTGGGGTCAAAATTACATAAGATCTCGCTGTATGCAGATTATGTTCTAATTTTCTTGACAAATCCAGCAGTTTTAGTGCCTTGCCTGATACAATGCATTCACTCGTCTGGCACTTTTGCAGGGTATAAGATTAATTTTGCTAAATCAGAGGCTATGCCTACGAAAGAGTTGGCTCTTGAGAGTGACTATAGATTTCCATTTAGGTGCTCACACTGGGGTTTTGTGTATTTGGGCATATTCATTATTCCAAGTTCTGGATTGTCTGTTCAAAGCCAATTTTACTCAATTATTTGAAAAAAATTAAACAAGATCTCCAAAGATGGGAGGCACTTCCAGTCTCATGGTTGGGTTGGATAGCGCTTATTAAGCTGAATATTCTCCCTTGTTTGCTATACCCTATACGGATGCTCCCCCTGATTTTCAATAAACAAACACTCAGGAGACCATACAGTTGGTTCAGCTCCTTTATCTGGCACCGTAAACGGTCCCTCATTAAATTAGCCAAACTGCAGATGCCTCACAGATTGGGGGGAGTAGACCTTCCGGACATTAAAAATTACCAATTAAGCTCACTTTTGACCCACGTAAGTGATTGGGTTTGTGGGGACCCTCTTTCAATATGGGTAGATATCGAAGTCTCCCAGGCAAGGTGCCCCCTTACCAGTTTGCTGTTTTTGGACAAACTGAGGACAGTTAGGGAATATTGCCATAACCCAATAGTCATCAATACTGTTAAAGCATGGAGGGCAATTCGGCAGAGGGAAGGTAATATTGGCAAAACATCTTTGTTTACACCTTTAGTGGGTATCCTGTTTTTCAATCAGGTATGATAGGTTCAGGATTTAAACATTGGGCATCTAGGGGTATATCTTGCCGGGGTGATTTATTTGAGGGAGATGTAATGATGTCCTTCGATCAGTTAGTACGGAAGTAAGAGTTACCTAATAGAGACCTCTTTCGTTTTTTTTTCAAGTTAGGGATTTTATTCAAAAAAAGGCCACACTTTTGACTGATCCCTATAAATCTGGGGGTGCCACCTCAGATGAGTCTGATTGACTGCAAGATTTGGGAAAGAGAGCTAGGAGTTGAAGTTTCTTCAGAGGCATGGGAGGATATTTGGGAGAATGCAAGAAAGTCATCAATTTACAATAGGACCCATGCTTTACAGTTGAAGCTTCTCCACAGGGTCCACTTAGCCCCAGACCGTTTGTCAAAATTTAAACCAGGGGTATCTTCAGCATGTCCCAAGTGCAAGGTCTGCACAGGCACTCTTACCCATGGTCTTTGGTCTTGTGACAGGCTTCAAACTTATTGGAGCGCTTTGGTGGGTACAATGGAGAGGATTTTAGGTGTAGGGGTGAAGAAGGACCCTATTTCTCTCCTTTTGGGCTTACTCATTGTATTTTCTGCAGACGCGCATAAGAAAAAGCTTTTAAATATTCTTACGTTCTGTGCAAGGAAGAATATCTTGCTAGGTTGGATATCCGAAAACCCCCCAGGCCTGTCGGGTTGGCGGAAGATTGTTATGGAGGATATTCTCCTGGATTTTCTCACAAATATGGTACACAACAAAACTGAGAATTTTTACAAAACATGGCAACCGTTTTTGAAATATCTGGTCACAGATTTATCTGCCACACTAACAAGGGCTTTTATATAGCCATAACGATTGTGTTTCTTGAGTCCCACTATCCAGGGAGGAGGAACTGTGAATGTATGAGTGTTTTGTTTGGCTGGGCTGAGTTATTACTATTTATTTGTTTGTCGTTAGGTATTTATTTATTTAGTTAAATAGTTAGTTTAGGTTTTTTTAATTTTCTACTTCTCTATATATTTTTATACATTCATATAGGAGGGTGGGTTGGGGTTTTTTTTATTATTTGGGTTTTGTTTTGTACTTTTTTGTACTGTTTTGAATTGCATTGTTTTGTATTTGTTGTAATATTTAAAAATCTATTTTTTCTAAATAAAAATATATTATTTTTTAAAAAATTCCCCCATCCTAGGGAAAAAACAACTACTATTAACTCTATCTATACCTCATTACTTTATAAACTTCTATCAGATCACCTCGCAACCTCCTGCGCTCCAGTGAAAAAAGTCCCAGCCTATCCAGCCTCTCTCTATAACTCAAACTTTCCATACCCGGCAACATCCCGGTAAATCTCTTCTCAACCCTCTCCAGCTTAATAATATCCTTCCTATAACTGGGCGACCAGAACAGGCCTCATGAACATGACTTACCAATTCCTATGCTCAAAAGGACTGAGGAATGAAGGTAAGAGTGCCAAATGCCTTTTTAACCACCCTATCTATGTGTGATACAAACATAAAAATATTTTGTACCTGCACCCCTAGATCCTTCTGCTCTACAACACTTACGGCAGCAGGGTGGCACAGTGGTTAGCACTGCTGCCTCACAGCGCCAGAGACCTGGGTTCAATTCCCGCCTCAGGCGACTGACTGTGTGGAGTTTGCACGTTCTCCCCGTGTCTGCGTGGGTTTCCTCCAGGTGCTCCGGTTTCCTCCCACAGTCCAAAGATGTGCAGGTCAGGTGAATTGGCCATGCTAAATTACCCGTAGTGTTAGGTAAGGGGTAGATGTAAGGGTATGGGTGGGTTGCGCTTCGGCGGGGCGGTGTGGACTTGTTGGGCCGAAGGGCCTGTTTCCACACTATAAGTAATCTAATCTACCCAAGGCCCTACCATAAATTGCATAAGCTATATTCTTGTTTGTTCTACCAAAATGCAGTATCTTGCATTTACCCAAATTGAACTCCATCTGCCATTTTTCAGCCCATTGAATCATTTCATCAAGATCCCTTTGTTATCTTAGAAAACCTTCTTCACACTCTACTTTGCCACCTTTGAATTCTTCCCCTTGCCATCAAAAGGAAGGCCAAGAAAGAAATTATTTTTGTTCCATGTTGATTTTATTACTTTCTTAAACATTGTAATTAAGTACATTATTAGTGATAGTGGTTTTACAGCCGTGGTTAAGTATTAGATCAACAGCAACCACAATAAAGGATAAATTGTATGCAAAAAAGTACCTCAACAGCACTACGATTATCACAAAGATCAGAACACGAAACTCACAGCAAACCTTGACCTCTTCATTTTATAATTTTACAAACTGAAGTTGAAGGAAAGAGAGAATAAAAGTATCTACAAAACATTTAATAATGGAGTCTGATTCACTACATCTGCAGTGAATAGAGCAGCTTATTGCACCCTGTAGTACAGAAAGCGTAAAGAACATCTAGAATAGTTAATTAACTAGGAAATGTCTCCACATTTAAACAGCTCAAACTATGATGCTTTCCCATTGCACAAGTTAAACAAATAACTGAATACTATTACATTGGCACAGTCCCTAATATGTACCATGGCAATGATTGGCTGGAGTAATGCAGGACTCATGAAGACCTGCTAACAGGTTGGAGAGGCTCAGGCAACTATCAAAATAAAACTCACAATGATTGCAATCATGCAGGAAAAAATGCTGTAGACAGCCTTTTAATTGTTAGACTAGAAAATCACAGACTGCTACACTGCAAAGGAGTGAAGCAATCTCTACTCTTTTATATCTTAACTGCTTCCATACCAAGAGTAATATCAAGAACTATGTGGGGGAGTACAGCCACATTGTATATTCCATCACCTTTTAGCAAGACACCTCCATAGTGTGTGAGATGTTCTGAGTTACCTGGCCCACACTGTCACTACTATTGGTTTGAGTACAGATTCTTGGACGGTGTCCGTCTACTGAGCTGGCACTGGTCAGTGAGGCTGTACGAGAACGAGCCAACCGAGTCATACTGGCTGATGCCACTGAAAGAGAGGGACAATTCATGTAAGTTGGTAAATCCAGTACGTTATGTAAACTCATTTTATTGTTAACAAGTCATCTACATTGTACACAGGAATCTTATGCTGAACATCAGGCAATGAAGGCAGCCAGAAGGAGTTTGTTCAATGGGCCTTAGGAGGCACCCATTGTCATGTTTTCTACAGGCACCCATACCACATTTTACTCTTTGTATAGGGCAAAACACAATTGTGGCATGCCATTGCAGCAGTACTTGAAAATGTCATGCATTCAGTTTTTGATGGAGCTTCACAGGTCTGTCATGCGAGTGAATAATGATACTGTTTCACAGTCTTCACGTGCAGACTCAAGCCCAGGACCATAGCAGTATCTCACATACCTTTGCAGAGCAAGACTCCAGGATTGCAATGTGCATTTTTTAAGCAAGCACATTGACATTTGCATAAAACATTCATTTTCTAATCAGAGTTACTGTTGCTGCACCTCTGAAAACCTTACCTGTAAGCAGTACAATCTCTTTCCTTCCTACCCTACCTCCAAAATTTGTTTCTTTGTCATTTCATATGGCGAGTGTACAGGAGGTAACCTACTGCCATGTTTTTGCCTCTTGTTATCAAGTCACCATGAAGTACAAAGAAAGAGCAAAACTTGATCTTTTCTTGGGCAATAAGTGAGAGCAAGTGCCTGAAGGGCTAGTAGGGGAACACTGGATCAAGTGATCATAATTCTTAGTTGCCAGGTTTGGAGAGTTTGAGCTATAGGGGGAGGCTGAATAGGCTGAGGCTGGGAAATGAGGCTAGATTAATTTAGCATGGTTGAGTTGGACTCAAAGGTCTGTTTCCGTGCTGTATATCTCTATGACTTTATAACATCCTGGATCCTTGCCTCTGGGGATGTGCTATACTTCTTGGCACTTTCCATTGACCAATTAGGAACTGCAGTGATAGAACCTGTGATGCTTCTACCACTGTGCTATCAGGGTACTATGTCAGCACTAGAACTTTTAATGCAAAACGCTCTTCTCTGTTGTTTAGAAAATAGCTGTAGAGTTCACTGATTAGTCTCAGGATATTCTTGTGCCTGATCGTGTTGATCGATTCTCAGAAGACTGGTAGAAACAGAAAAGATATAATTTCAATGATTCTGTTAAGACTGTCTCTGTCTAGTTGTTGCAACTTAACTTGGAGATAATGTAATAATGTTTATCTTAAAATGTTTGTTAATGTAATGAATATTGTAAGGTGTCTGACAAGCTTTTGAATCATCCTGGCATGTTGCTAAAGTACACATTTACTGTAGTAGCTGAGGACAACCCAAACTAGATGGTTCAAACTATAGCTTGTAGTGATAGGCATGCCTATATATGGTAGAATCATGTTATCTCAGTGCTCATTAATTTATGCTTCATAGATACTTAATGTCTCAGGGCCAATCTAACAGGTTATTACCCTGCAGTTTAACAAAATAGATAACTAAATATATAACTATAACTATGCATAACAATTTAATTGTAAATGTCGTGAATAACTACATCATTAAACAATGCAGTCAGATACTCATTGTAAAACCAATTTCAGCAGCGCCTCCTGTCATTGTAAGACTAATCGAGATCCTATAACATAGGAGTAGGAATGTGCCATTCAGCCTCTCAACCCTGCTCCAACATTCACATTCCAAGACATTCATGACAACCCTGCACCCCTTTGCTTGTCAAGAATCGATCTTTACCTTCTCGATCCCTTCAGTGGCAGGAGCAAAGATCCACGAATACTTGCAAATTTAAAAAACTCATCTTTGTCTTAAATGGGTGACCCCTTATTTTTAAACAATTACCACTAGTTCTACAATCTTCTATGAAAAGGAATATTTATTCTGCACACTCTGTCAAGATTTCTTGTTCTAAACTGGAGCAAATGCAAACCTAGCTTGTCCAACCTTTACTCAAAAGACAACATGCCTACTCAGATCATTAATCTAGCAAACCTTCTCTGGACTACTTCTAAAACAGTTACATTATTCCCTCAATAAGGAGACCAATACCATGTACATTACTCCAGATGAGGCCTCACCTATGCCCTTCATAACTGAAGCATATCCACTCTACTTTTGCATTTCATTCTCCTTGAAATAAAACAGTAACATTCTATTAGCTTTATTCCCTGCTTGCTGTATCTGTATACAAACTTTCTGTGTTTCATGCATGAGGAAACCCAGATCCAACTGTACCTTAAAGCTCTGCAGTTTCTTGCAATTTACATAACGCTTTTTTTGAAACTCTTGCCAAAATGCCAAATATTGCATTTTCTCACATTATACTTAATTTGCCAGATCTTTCCCATTAGTTGTGCATATCTATATCTCTTTGTAGCCTCGCTTACTCTTCACAACTTGCTTTTCTGTCTACACCAACCAATCCTTCATATCTCTGTGGCAAGCCACTCATTCTAACCTTAAAATGACCAGTTTATACCTACATTGTTTCCTAGCCAGTCTTCTATCCATACTCCTACACCACATGCTCTTATTTTCTCCAGTAACCTTATCAAATATCTTGTGGAAATTTTAAGTACAAAAGATTTACCAGATTCTAATTATCTGTAGAATGTTACTCCTCTCAAAGAACTTCAATAAATTGACCAAATATATTTTCGTTTTCAAAAGTGTTGATTCTGCCTGATTACTTTGAAAGTTTCCAAGTATCATGTTTGTAATGTCTTTATTAATAACTTCTAACATATGTCAAGCTAACTGGCCTGTAGTTTCCTCCTTTCCATCTCCCCCCTATTTTCCAATCTCAAGGAATTTTTAAACATTCAAACTAACATACGAACTAACTTGCTAAGTCCTTAGGGTGAAGTCTGCAGTACTTTGTGGACTTATCAGTTTACAGCACTAACAATTTGCTCAGTACCACTTACCTAGTGATCGTAATTTTATTAAGTTCCTCCCCTCCATTTCCTGATTTACAGCCAAGTCTGGGGTGTTTCACTACAGTGAAGATTGTTGTTATAAGACTGCCAAATGGACCTCTCTAACTTCAAATAATGTTGATCTGGTTTTGTGCACCTCCTCTGTGATCCATATGCCCTTGTTTGCAATGATCTTCCTGCACTGCATGCAAAACAAAGCTTTTCACTGTACTTAGGCACATGTGACTACAACAAATCAAATCAAAATTTCAGGTCAGTTCATCTTTGTTTTATTAATAATTCACTAAATCCGATTTCTATAATACCATCATTCAGCACTCTTCAAAATATCTATACAATCTCTTGCTATTTTATTTTTTTAAATTAGCCTTCTCTCATACCCTTTTTCTTCTTGCCAAAATGATAAACTCTTGGGAGTAAAAATGGCAAAATAGAGTGGAATTTTCCAACAAATCAGAGTTTCAGTTTGAAACGTTGGTACACCAGATTTGCCCTGGAGTCTCTGTCTGATATGTTAACCTATCCTTAAGTAACAGTATTATTGCCCTTACAGATTTGTCTCCCTTTTGTAAATAGAACAGCAAGGTGAATGATTAGAAAGTTAACATTGTTGAAGCGATAGTCACTTTTTGCCTATTAAAAGGAATAACACAGGAGATGAAATTGCCATTTGGCTCATGCCACAATCATCATGACTTTGAGATTTTCAGACCTCAACACTGTCACAGGAAAAAGAGGGAAAAATTGTTTTAAAAATAACATTTGGTGTCTGTCATTTTAGAAAAATTCAAACACCACCTGAAAACTGCAGAGGAAATAATCCTGTTGCACTGAACAAAACAAGAGGAAAGAATAATTATAATGGTGATAATATTTTGTTCCCTGATGCCTCAGCTACATCATTACGATTAGACAGACTACTTATTAAATGTGTTTATGATGCTTTCTATCTAATAACAATTACACAATATAATCACTGCACGACCATTTCATTTATTCCTTATTTCCGCAAGATCAATTAGGCATGGAATGCATAGCTAGGCCTAACACTTCATTCTATTTAAAGAAAAGGTTCTTTGGAACTTAAAAAGCTTAGGTATTCATGACTCACAATACACAGCTATGAGTTAGTTTGAGTTCGGGCCCAATAAAAAGTGATACACATGTTGAGTAAGATGTACGCTAGCTATTACAAGCAGCAGCGAGACAATAAGTGAAGATAACAAATGGAGAAGCACAGCTCATGCAGTGACAAGAGAAAGGGAACGATAGGCTCTAGCGCAAGCAATGTAGTTCATGAAGAAACAGGAAACAGGTACCTGCTCCACTACTCATCCGTCTATCCACTAAATATGCAACTGCGCATGAAATAAGGAGGTAGGAAGCACAGATCATTACAATCTACACAAAGAATAAACATAGACTTACATCCATTCAGGAACACGTACAAGTACATAAGGCATTATACAAGTGGGACATCTAAATCGCATGCCTGGTCTTACTGAAGCTTTGCAAGTCATCTGGTGCTTTGAGTTGAACCAGAGAATGTAGCAAACTGCAGTGATCAGTCTTAACCAGTGCTTCATTGTATTCTGCATTTCACTCAAGTTACTCTGGGGATAACCCAAGCTGGCCTATTCAAATTACCTGTACAAACTCAGGACAATATGGCAATTAATACCAGCATTTATTGAAGTAGCAGGATCCACCAGGCCTGACGAACTTTTAAATGCCCAGCCAACATTCCCATGGATCTCAAGTACTAGGTCTTTGAAATCAGGGCTGGTTTCTTATATTAGTCTGAAATTACAATATCACTGCAACATTCACACTTTTAACAAATCAGACACTAATTCCAGGACAACACACCCAGTTTTACAGAAACTTGTCAGTATATAGAATTATTTTCCTTGACTAAACATGACTATTATTTTGACTTTTTACCCTTATCGTCCCATTTTCTCTTTTATTTAAATCTTACAAACAACTGTATCAGTAAATTAGAATTGCCCATCACTTGTATAGGATTCAACACGGCACATTTCCTGACCTTTGGCTTCCTGCACATTCCCTACATTGGCTACCTAAACCATGCTCCTTTCTTTAATCCTGCAGGCTGTTCATTTGTTATCTTTAAAGTCTTAGCTTTTTTAAATTAAAATTAAACCTTCAGTCACTCCCTCCTAAAATTTACCTTTTTTTTGCTGCTTGCTTAAAAGTGTCCAGGGGTATGCATTCTGTATTACTGGCAACATGTAAAGTTAATTACAGGACTCCTATGGATTTTGTATCATTAGTGCCAGGAAATAGGAGTTGAATATACATCTTGAGTTCACGCATATACACAACCCAGTCAGACTTACCAGCTATGCAGTGAAAAGTTATTTTTGATGCACTTTATTTACATTTTCACAATAAATGTGATACAGTTCTCTTATGGCTCAAGGTACATATGTGTAATGTTTGAAAAGACAAGTTACTTTAAATCATTGAGCTAAATTTCACTCTTTATGACATGGATATTTAATATTCTTCGGGCAGAGCACAACACAATATATGGCAAGGAGGAACACATACAGGTGTCAGTGGGAATTAGGAAGAAAACTTTTTCCTGGTTTGGATTGTACAAAGGCAGATGATTATCATTGTTGAGAAGTCAATTATAATTCCAGGGCATCACTATGCTCTACAGTCTTCAGCTGCATTAATGGCATTCCATTCATCATTAGTTTGCTGATGATTGCACAATGTTCAAAACCATTCTTAACATCCAGGTTTGAACTTGTAGGTGGCAAGTAACATTATGCTGCCTTACAATGAATATCACAAACAAAAGAGAATATAACCATCTCCCCCTTGACATTCAATGGTATTACCATTCCCAAAATCGCTTACTATCAACTCTATTACCTTAGAAATATCATTGACCACAAACATAACTGGACCTGCCATATAAATACTACATGTACCGACAATATGTCAAAAGTTACGATTTGGCAGCAAGTAACCAATTTCTTGACTCCACAAAAGACCAACTGCAAGGCACAATTCAGAAGTGTGATGAGATATTTTCTACTTCCCTGGATGAGTACAGTATAGTTCCAACAATAGTTGAGAAGCTCAACCCCATCCAAGACAAAATAGTTTGCACAATTGGCACCCTATCCACCAGCTTAAAACATTCACCCACTCCACTAGCAACACAGTGGCAGCAGTGTGTACCATCTATAAAGATTTGCTGCCATTCCCCAAGATTTCTCCAACAGCGCCTTCCAAACCTAAGCCTCTACCATCTTGATGAACAAAGGTATCAGATGCACAGGAACATAACAGCTACAAGTTCCCTTCCAAGCCAGACAATACACGGATTTGGAATTACAGCACTGTTCCATCCTTATTATAGGGTCAGAATCCTGGCATTCCCTTCCTAATGTGGATGTATCTACACCTCATGGATTATAGTAGTTCTCAAAGACAGCTCACCAACAATTTCTTCTTAAGGTCAATTAGGGATGGGCAGTCAATGTTGGCATTGTCAGTGATACCCACATTGTATGGAACAATAAAAAGACAATTGAAAAATTAACCAGTTTTACAAAAAAAGATGCTTTGAACAAATTATTAAGAACATATTACTTGAAAGAATCTTAAATTTGCTTTTAAGATTCCTAGCAGGGAAGTGGGTCTAAACAGGCATGGTGAGCCGAATGACCTTCTATGATTTACCATAATTACTTAAAAGATCAGTAACCTCTATGGAGTATGGCAAGCTCTTATGACATCAATTTGGGATCCATAAGCCAAAACAACAATTTACCGAATGAAGAAATTTCAAATAAATTGAAATTTTGTAATCTGTCTCACAAACAAGACCACTAGTTGTCACAGAAAGAGGCCATTCACCCCACTGAGTCCGCTCTGGTATTCGATGAGATCTGATAATCCTGCCTTTTCGCCATAACCCTTAATTCTCTTATGATTAAAAAACGATCTCAGCCTTGAAAAAAAAACTTAATGACCCCCAGCCTTTACATCTTCTATAGTAAAGAATTTCATAGATTCACTACCCTCAGAAGAAATTACTTCTCATAAATTACATCCCTTATTCTGAGATTATGGCCCCTTGACTCCCACAAGGGGAAATAACCTTTCCATATTGACCCTGTCAAGTCATTTAGGAACCTTGTCTATTTGGATAAGGTCACCTCTCATTCTTTTAAACTTCAGTGAGCACAGCCCCAACTTATTCAAGTTCCCCATGTATAACAGTCCCCACCATATGTGGTATCAGCATAATGAACCTTCTCTGGACTGCCACCCATGCCAGTATGTCTTTGTTTTAAATAAATGGCTCAAAACGTCAGTATTACAGCTGTGGTCTGAATACTGTTTTGTATTGTTTTGGCAAAAGCTCTCTAGTTCTACGCTCCATTCTCTTTGAAATAAAGACAAATATTCTATTTGCCTTCCCCAATTACCCACTGTACTTGAATTCTAGCTTTTTGTGATTCATGGTTAAGAACTTCCTCCAATTCATCCCCACTGCTCTGCACATCCTCTAGGTAGGTAGCAACTGGATGGACCCGTAACTGCTTCTCCCCTTCTTGGCTGTATATTGCTTTATCATGTAACGTGACACAGCCTTTACTTTTCTCCCCCTGATCTTTGGAGACTCACTCAAGTAATTCACTTATCCAAGCTTCTTTGCTACACTATACAGCCACTAAACCAGGCCTTTAAGGGCTCAACTTGTGTGGGAGCACTAAAACACCCCCTTGCTGAAAAGCCAAGACCCTGACTTTATATTGGTTTTCATTTAATCCCAGGGAAATTTTCAAATGATCTTGAGCCACGCCAGGCTCATGAGAATGGTTTTCAAATTCTGCTACATTATCAAACATGCAGACTACTAATACCTTGCTGAATGGTTCCCCAAAAGCAGGCATGGGAATCCTGTGTGCAGGTTTGATCATATGTCAAGTCCACCCCACCCCCTCTCTGGAACCAGACAGGTGGAGCAAATTCTGCAAAGCCCTACCTATTACCTGGTGGAGTTGTGGTCAGTATAAATGCTGGCTGATATGGGCATGTATTTTGTAAATACCAACATGCCCAGCATTAAGACTTTCATGAGTTAACTACAATAATTCCCTCTGATCCTGTTGCAGCACCACCATCTGGTGCATCAGTGTCTGGTCCTCATTTGCTGGGCAGTAAGGAGAATCTCCATTTCTTCACCAGAACCTCATTTTTAATACAATAGAATTTAGGGAGTGTTTCAGAGTGAGCAGTCCGAGTGAGTACTTTTAAGAGTGAGTTAGTTTGCTGGGTCAGCAAGGAAGTTCTACTTATTATTTTTTCTTCTATTTATTATTATTTTTTCCAATGGGCTGAGGAGTGGCAGATAGAGTTTAATTTAAATAAATGTGAGATGCTGCATTTTGGAAAGGTAGATCAGAGCAAGACTTAATATTAAGGTCCTGGGGAGTATTGCTGAACGAAGAGACCTTGGAGAGATGGTTCATAGTTCCTTGAAAGTGGAAGCGCAGGTAGATAGAATAGTGAAGAAGCTTTTTGTGATACTTTCCTTTATTGGACAGAGTACTGAGTATAGGAGCTTGGAGGCCATGTTGTGGCTGGACAGGATATTGGGTTAGGCCACTTTTAGAATATTGTGTGCAGTCCTGGTCTCCCTCCTATCGGAAGGATATTGTGAAACTTGAAAAGGTTTAAGAAAAGATTTACAAGCATGTTGCCAGGGTTGGAGGATTTGAGTTACAGGGAGAGGTTGAATAGACTTGGGCTGTTTCCTTTGGAGCATCAAAGGTGACCTTATAGAGGCTTATAAAATCAGGACTGCAGATGCTGGAGATCAGAGCTGAAAATGTGTTGCTGGAAAAGCGCAGCAGGTCAGGCAGCATCCAAGGAACAGGAGAATCGGCGTTTTGGGCATCAGCCCTGAAGAAGGGCTGATGCCCGAAATGTCGATTCTCCTGTTCCTTGGACGCTGCCTGACCTGCTGCGCTTTTCCAACAACACATTTTCAGCTCAGTTTATAAAATCAGGGGCATGGAAAGAGTAAATAGAAAAGAGCCTGGGGTGGGGGAATCAAGAACAAGAGGGCATAGGTTTAGGGTAAAAGGGGAAAAATTTAAAAGGGACCTAAGGGGCAATGTTTTCACATCGCGGGTGGTGAGTGTATGGAATGAGTTGCCAGAGGAAGTGGTAGATGCTGGTACAATTACAACATTTAAAGGGCATCTGGATGAGTATATATGAAGGGTTTAGAAGGAAATGGGCCAAGTGCTGGCAAATGGGATTAGGATATCTGGTCGGCATAGACGAGTTGGACTGAAGTGTCTGTTTCTGTACTGTACATCTCTATGACTCTATTTGTTGCATTTTCTAGACTAGCCTAGAATTAAGAAAGATTTCAGAGAACAAGATCAGAGACTCTTGTTTGCAGTGCCACCTCAGCGCCCACAGGCTGAGCTGATTCAGCCATAAACCAGGTGGTCAGAGTCAGGGAAAATGCCAGGCACTTTCTCCTGAAACTGTTCAACCTCAATGACTTCAACAGGCTTCTCAGAGACCCTGGGAATGCTATTTGATCCCAACAGGTCATTGCCAAGGAGCAGATCGAACCAGTCCACAGACAAACTAGGTATGACTTCTATGGTCATTGGTTCTGACAAAATGTCACACTCCAGATGTACCCAGTAAAAGGGGATGGGCATGCACCCTCCTTCAATCCCTTTCACTTACTGTGCCTTCTGGTGGGGAACTCCTTCTCCCAGCAGTAGGGTTTTGCTCACCCTCTATTCCCTCAATATGAATATAGGCTTATTCACTTCACCCTGGGGAAAGGTGGCAACCCTTTCTTTGGATACAAAATTCTGGTAACTTTCAGGAATTCGTTTGTCCTCATCAGTATTCTCAGGAGTGTATTTACCGGAATCCACAACTGCAATTAGAGCCAAAATCTGGTCTGCTATGCTCTGGCTGAATATCAGTCTCCGCACAGTGACCCAATAAATGTCACTGGTTTTCCCAGAGACACTAGCAATTAGCCCACTCATACCTTACCATTCAGCTGTTAAAACATGCAGGTTTCTTAGCCTCGCCTTTCATCTCAGCATCACCCTTTCTGTCCCGAGAAGATCTCCCAGTATTTCCCTCTCTTCCATGGGTTTCCTATCACTCTCTCCAAGTCTATCTTTCCAGTTGGTTGGATGTGACTAGGGACAGAGTTTCTTCCGGAACAGACATTTGTGAATCAGATCAATATAATTCGCCAGCATGGCTGTCACCCTTAACACAACCACTTTTTGTTTCTCAAGATGTAATTTTACTGGGAGAGAGATGAAGTTTTTAAACTCCTTTCAGGCGAATTACTTCATGGAGATTTTGTAAATGGCTTCCAACTCAAGTGCCTGTACCCACTGGTCAAAAGCAAGCCACTCAGGTCTTTTCAGGTACTTTCAGTCTAGTCTGGTAATTTCCCAAGGATTCAGAATTTTTTTTATATAGATATTTTTATTAGAAATTTAACATTTTTACAAGTTTACAAAAATAAACAAAACTCTCAAGTACAAACATTGATATACAATTAAATCTTAAATATATAATAACCAAAATTTAACAAAAGAAAAATACCGAGAAAAATAAACAAAACTCAACTAACTAATAATCTAACCTACAACTAACCAGAGTGTATATTTAAGTCTTTTACATTATTCAAATAAGAGAAAGAGAAAAGAAAACAGCGGATAACATAGAAATTGGATAGTGAGATACATGCTCGGAATGTGTTAACATCAAATGTAACAAAACCCGTATTCATGCGGGATTCCTCTCCCAAGGGGCCCCGGACCAGCCAGGTTCGTGATCTCAATTAAATAAAAGCCCTTGTTAGGATAGCCGAAATATCTGTATTCATATAATTCAAGAAGGGCTGCCATATTTTATAAAATAATTCGGTCTTTTGGTGCATCATATTTGTAAGGAAGTCAAGGGGAATACATTCCATAATTAATCTGTGCCAATTTGAAAGTCCAGGGGGGCCCTCAGCCACCCAGTTTACCAAAATATTTTTCCTTGCACAGAAAGAGAGAATAGAAAATAGTCTCTTCCCGTACATGTCCAGGGAGGATAAATTCGAAAAGCCCAAAAGGAGAGATACTGGGTCCACTTTAATTTCCATTCCTAAAATTTCTGTCAGGGCACTTGCTACTTTAGTCCAGTATCTACGGATCTTATGACAGGTCCATAGACAATGTACAAGAGTGCCCACCTCTATTTTACATTTGGGACACATTGGAGATGCTCCTGCCTTAAATTTTGCCAATCGATCCGGTGCTATATGGGCCCTATGAAGTACCTTCAGCTGGATAGCCTGAGTTCTGTTACAGATGGTGATTCTTCTGGCTTTTTCCCAAATGTCATTCCATGTTTCTATAGAGATTTCTAATCCCAATTCCTGATCCCATGTTTTAAGCAGATTGTCCATATCTCCCAATACTACATCATGTAGTAAATGATAAATGGTACTGATGGAGGATACCCCCATTGGTCGTAGTACATTACATTCTCTATCTGATTTATAAAGACTATCTAATAATGTAGTCTTCTTCTGTATATAATCTTGAATTTGGAAGTATCGAAAGAGGTCTGCATGAGGTAATCCGAATTTCTGACACAGCTGTTCAAAAGACATCAAGACCCCATCTTTAAATAGGTCCCCTAGACATGAGATACCCCTGGATCTCCAGAGTTTAAAAGCGGTGTCTGTAAACCCCGGTTGGAATCCCCTTGCTCCCACTATCGGCGCATAGGGGGATGTTTTATGTGAGTTGCCCTCATTTTGCCGCATTATATTCCAAGCTTTATTTGTATTTAGTATTATAGTATTTTTACAGTAATCTGTAATGATTTTCCTCTTGTCTGAAAATAAAAGGTTAATAAGTGGGCATTTTACTTGAGAAGCCTCGACGTCCAACCAGGTTGGGTCTGGTTTGATCCACAATCAATTAGCTATGTAACTTAATAAGGAACTTAACTGATATTTCCTAAAATCTGGGAAGTCCAATCCTCCCCTTGCCTGTGGAAGCTGTAGCTTCTTCAGCTTAATGAGGGGCCGTCTATGATTCCAGATAAAGGAACCCAGCCAGCCATATAATTTACATAGTGCCAGCCTCGGCAGCATCACCGGAAGCATTCTCATAGGGCATAGGAGACGGGGAAGGACATTCATTTTAATTAGTGCTATTCTACCCAGCCAGGAAATTGGAAGGTCTCCCCCATCACTGGAGGTCCTGCCTTATCCTTTCCAGTAAATGCACAAAGTTAGCCTTGTATAACTGACCAAATACTGGGGTAATAAAAATGCCTAAATATAAGAAACCCTCCAGGGACCAACGAAAGGGAAAATGGGATCCGTCCACTAAGTGGGGTATCATAGCAAGGCCACCCATTGGCATAGCCTCCGATTTTGAGAAATTAATTTTATAGCCTGAGAATGCGCTAAATGTATTAATAACTTTGGTTAAGAGAGGTACAGACTTCAGAGGATTACTGAGGAATAGAAGAACACCATCTGCATACAGGGTAATTTTATGTTTACCTGTACCAATCCTCTGGGCCGTTATATTAGGATCAGCCCGTATAGCTTCTGCTAGTGGTTCAATTATTAGCGTAAATAACAACGGTGAGAGAGGACATCCCTGACGGCAGCCCCTACCCACACTGAAACTATCCAAACCTAATCCATTGGTAACCACAACGGCTTTGGGATCACTATACAATGTTGAGACCCATTTGGTAAACACCTTTCTAACGCCAAACCTTTCCAATGTGTAAAACAAATATGACCATTCAACCCTATCAAATGCCTTTTCCGCATCTAATGAAACTACTACTCCTGGTATCTTTCCCTGATGGCAGGCTTGAATCATATTCAAAACCCTTCTAATATTATTGGATGATCTACGGCCCTTAATAAACCCCGTCTGATCCTCCTTTATGATATGTGGCAGTACCCTTTCTAGTCTCAATGCTAACGTTTTAGAAAGGATTTAAAAATCTACATTTAGCAAGGATATTGGTCTGTATGATGTACAATCTTCTGAATCATTTCCTTTTTTAAGGATAAGGGAGGTATTTGCCTCTTTCAGCGAAGGCGGGAGACAGCCCTGACTATATGCATCGTTCTACATGTCCATAAGTGGACCAGCCAATATTTCTGTAAATTCTTTATAGAATTCAGCTCGAAAACCATCTGGGCCAGGTGCCTTACCACACTGAAGTTGCTTGATTGCGTCAAGTATTTCTTGGACTGTTAGGGGAGCATTTAAGACCGATACCTGTTGCGGAGTTAAGCCCGGAAAGGTCAAATTTTTAAAAAATGATTGCATCCTCCTAGTCCTGTCTTCACAATCCTGCGATTTATATAAATCAGAATAAAATTTTCTAAAGATTGCATTAATCCTTTTATGATCATGAGTCAAAATACCCGTACTTTCCTTGATAGACGTGATAGTTTGAGGGACCTTTTTTTTCTTTGCAAGAAATGTTAAGTATCTACCTGGTTTGTCGCCAAATTCATATAACCTTTGTTTTGCAAATAATATTTCCCTCTTAGCTGTTTGAGTAAGCGTAGTGTTTAAAGCTGTCCTAAAAGCCGTAATCCTTTGCAATTTGATAATAGAAGGTCTATCAGTGTATGCAGTTTCAGCTGCTTTTAAGCAAGCTTCGAGCAGACGCTGTTGTTCTCCCTTTAATTTTTTCTGGGTCGCTGAGTAGGAGATGATTAAACCTCGCGTGTAAGCTTTGATGGTGTCCCACATCATTGATGGGTTGCTAGCCGTACCTGAATTAATTTCTAAAAAAGTTTTAAATTCTTGAGAAAAGTACTTTACAAATTTACTGTCTTTCATTAGGAAGGGGTCCATACGCCAATGCCGAGGGAATGTCCCATTATTCCTCGCCTTAGTTTCCATATATACAGCAGCGTGGTCGGAAATTGCTATACTACCTATTTTACAGGATGATATGGAATTTAATTTTTAAAAAATCGAGGGGGCAAAAAACATATCAATTCTGGTATGGCATTTATGTGGATTGGCGTAAAAAGAAAAATCTCTGCCCTGTGGATGAAGGCATCTCCATAGATCTACTAATCCTAATTCTTTGTTCAGATCCACCAATTGTCTAGATCTGGGAGATACTCCTGCAGTACTCTTGGGAATCCTATCTATTTCTAGATCCATAATACAATTAAAGTCTCCCCCTATAATTGTATGACGGGCACCAAGAGCCATCAATTTTGAGAAGGCTTCCATTATAAATTTAAAGGGGTGTGCCAGGGGGGCAGTACAAATTTAAAATCCCATATTCTTCTCCATTTATAAGGGCTTTAATCAGAATATATCGTCCAGATTCGTCTTTTATCTGATTTAGGATTTTGAAAGGGAAATTCTTCCGAATAAGAATAACAACTCCCCTACTTTTTGAGCTAAAAGAAGAAAAAAAGGCCTGATCAAATCCACCCTGTCGTAATTTCAAGTGTTCTTTATCCAACAGATGTGTCTCCTGTAGGAGAGCTATATCAACTCTTTCTTTCTTAAGATTTGAGAATATTTTCTTCCTTTTGACTGGTGAATTACTCCCCCTGACATTCCAGGTGCACCATTTAACCGACTGATCAACCATAATCATCCGGGCAAATCTGAGACCTCTTGGGAGGGGAAACCCTATCCAAAACATCCCGAGCATAGAGCATATAAAATTCACAAAAATAAAGGCCCTCCAATACACTCACAACAGTACAACAAAAAAACTATTTCTAAATAATAAAAAAAAATATTAAATGGAGATTTTCCCCCTTGTTCCCAGGGGGTGTCACTTCCTTTCCAAAAGGTCCATCGTATCCTCTCCCAACCCTTAACCCAGGCGCTCCTCAATAGGATGAGGAGAATTCAGATATAATACAAAGCTAGAGTTAACAGTGAGCACCCTAGCCCCACCCCTTTCCCCCCCCCCCCACACCTGGATATATTTGCTTATGTTAATACCATGTATAAACATATATAACTATAAAGTTACAACCTCAGCAAATAATAATTAAATATAATAATACAAAATAGCAAGGGAAAAACAACCCCGCTCCTAGAGACAGAGGTAAAATAAAATAAGGTAACCACCTCCCCCCACCAACATTAACTAAACCCCCCGGCTTATATATATATATACACATACACACATACATACATAGTTAAATAGAGAACAAATAAATAAATCCCTCTCCCTACCCCCCAAGGTAATATTAAACAGTAAGGTAAGAAAAAAGAAAAGGGGGGGGGGGATATAAACCGGAGTGGGGGAAGGCAAACCAACATCCATTATCTCTTACAATTTATCTAAGAGTGTCCAAAAATTCCTTAGCCTTTTCTGGCGATCCGAAGTTATACACGGATCCTTCATGGTTAAAGCGTAGCATAGCGTCGCGTCGCTGGGTAGCGTAAGGAGTACTGAATATTTAAGTCCCTTAAACACTTCTTTACCTCATCGAATGCCTTCCTGTTTCGGACCAGAGCTAGGGAAAAGTCCTGGAATAACATGACCTTGGATCCTTTATAGATCATGGCTTGGGAATCTTTTCCAAGATTTCTAGAGGCTTCTAGGAGTATGTGCCTCTCCCTATAGCTCTGCAGCTGGAACAGGACTGGGCGAGGGCGCTGGTTCGAGCCGGGCCCGCGTATTGCAACCCGGTAGGCCCATTCCACCCTTACCTGGCCTGATCCAGCCTCCAGATTTAAAAGCTGTGGCAGCCACTGCTCGAGAAACGCTGTAAGCTGGCCTTCCTCTTCCCGTTCGGGAAGGCCCAGCAAACGAATATTTTTTCGACAACCTCGATTATCGAGGTCATCAATAAGATTCTCTAAGGTCCCCGGACTCGCTGTTCGAGAGTCCGGACCCGATCCACAGCTGATTGAGCTGTAGTTTCGGAGGTCGCAGCCTTTAGCTCTGCCCCTCCGACTCGGCGCTCGATTTCTTTAACGTCTCGGTTGTGCTTTTGCAGCGCGGCCGAGAGTGATTCCCATCGACTTCGGGATTCTTCAATGAAAGCATCGATCTTCGCATCGAGTTTAGAGATCATTTCCACGAGGCTTGCCACTGTAGGTAAGTCCCCCGGGGCAGCTGCGGACGCCTCTGCTGCAGCTGGAGAGGGTGGGGGAGGGGTTCCGGCTTGCTGAGAGCTGTGGGCTCCCTTCCCTTTAGTCATTTTTGCTGAAGATTAAATTGTTTAAATTCAACACTGAGCAACTAATTAAATTAAACAGCTATTTTAAAAGATTTGGTGAGTGTGGTGGGGGTGGGTGACCCATTTTGCCCAAGTCTTGGGAGGAGCACTGTAGAGTCAGACTTGCTGGGTCGCCGCCATCTTGGATCCCCCAGAATTTTTGATAGCACATCTCCAGCATTAACCGATACACAATTAAGGTAGCTTTTTTAAAAAAAAATGTGCCCTGTAACTAATGGTACTTTCCACAGGCAAGAATAAACTTTGTGTTCTTTCCCAAAAGCTTATTCTGCAATTACAAGGATCAATGTTAGACAGGTCGCTTAAACTGTTGCGCCACCCATTTCAAGACAGTATTTACTTCTGTTCCTCAAACTTAGGAATTAAATGAGCAAACCTTAAGTCTAACTCAATAGTACCTTCATGGGACACAGTTAGGTCCTGGTCCTCAGCATGGGCTGTCTTAGCTCAAACTCCTGCAGTATTTCCTGACACTCTACATCTTCCCTCCTTGCTCTTTCCTCTCTGTCTTCTTCTCTTGCCTTCTCTTTTTCTTGAAAATCTAATTTCTGCTGCCTCAATCTCACAACTAAATCCATATTATTGTCATCAATTTGCACCTGTTAACCACCGGTCACCCCTTTTAAAATTTTAGGCTTTCTGCCTTTTGGGCAAAATTCTAATCTCAAGTGCCTTTCTAAATGTTTTTAACTATCTTCAGAAATAACTTCTCCTAATTCTGCTAGAAAGGTGTCAACATCAAATGTGGATATTTCTATGCTGGAGCAGTACAATCTCAAGAAAACCTTATGCAAATTTTCCTTTAAAATTGGTTTCAAAATGACAGTTCACCCACTCCAGTTCTTTAGTTTTGTCTGTGGATTCAATTCACAGCAACAGGCTCCAAGATTTTCCAATGTGTTCCAGATATGTTACCCCAAACCATTAAACTATCAGTGGAGGATGGATGAACTAGCTCCCCTTCCTTATTCACCTACCCCTCAGACAGTTGCCACAACATTAATTTGGAAAGAATCCTTTGTGTTTCTCCTAAACCAAATGCTTTAAAATTTGAATCAGGCTTTCTCAAGTTATCAAATAATGAATTACTTCTAAACACAAAAATTAATAATGCAACATATACATAGATTATAAATAAAAGTGTAAAGAGAGGTAAAAGTTTAAAAAGCAAATATACAGATCAGTCTGAATTGTTTGTATAGAGTTGATAACTGAACATTATAGCTGTAGCAATGGAGGTTACTGGTGGCTTTGACAGTGATAGCTAAACAGTCAAAATTGAGATTTCTTTTTGGCCAGTTGAGGTTCTAATGGCAGGATTTGATTTCCTTTTAAATTAATTTGCAACAGAGGGGACTTTCTGTTTGTCTCAATAAGAGAGGGTTTTCTATTCATCTGGCTGCTAGCTAGCTGATTTCTAGAAGTCAAGAGTGGCAGAGGTTCTTTATCTGCAACACAGGGCTAACTATGAGATAGTTCTTCTACTATAACCTTCACAGAAGACTAACACTCAACCCAGGCTGGTGCATATGAGACTGTTCAGTTCAACTAGTCCACTCCATTAGAGGTGACGCTGGCTTTTTAAATATATAGTCCTTACGTATTTTTCAAAGTGAAAAACACAAACTGTCCGCAGTTTGATATGTAATGTGCAGGGATTTGGTTTGCGGATGAGCACAAGGTTGTCAGTCCCTCATTATTTTTGTAGTCACAAAAGCTCACAGTCCAGTATGAAGCTTCTTTGACATTTTAGGTGTTAATTACATCAATCGTTTTCTGGATTTACACTTAATTTACATCCACAACTACATTTTAATATATTAGGCATCTTAAAAATGACATTTTGGAATTAATAGTTAAGAGCGTTCATAGTATGTCCTGTCTTGACCCATGGTCATGATACTTTACCAGATTTTTAAGCTAACATATTAAAGAGCTATTAGTGCAGACTCATGAATGAATTTATACTCATGGACAATTTATGTGACAAAATAATACTTTTAAAATGTAGCATTTCATCTTAAATTTGACTTCTGCTGTTAATTTGAAAATCACAAGTTTCAAGTATTTCAACACAAAATTCTACTCAGTCACTATGAGATTAAGACACATTCCATTGATAGGTGTGAAGGCTGGTCAGAAGGTTGATCCTTCAGCTGTAGAAACACACCTTTCAGATACAGATATTTGACATAACCAGATAGTTATGATAAGTTTACATTTAGGTGAGCATAATAGTCCATAGACACAAAAGAAAATAAAGAGCCAAAGGCATACTAATGCACACCATGTTAACACAGAGTCTGCATTTTGTGTGATGAACTGGTTTGAATAATCACAAACTAGTAGATGAGATATTCTGTTCACCTGCTCCCCATTTATCACCCTTACATTTTCTCCCACTGTTTTCATTCCTGCAAATCATCCTTCACACCAATAAAATTTAACACATAAGATCTCAATGATGAAAACATGGGGTTTTAGTAAATCTCAAAAATCTCACTGACAGTAATCCCTGAGTGAATGCAGTCTGGCTGTGAGAATAACCCCCAGGTATACATAGTCTAGCTAAGAATAATCCCCTGGCTGAATACAGTCTGGCTGAGAGTAACCCCCCTTGGTGAGCACCGTTTGACTTGAGTTAACATCAAGATATAAAAATTTCATGCAGTATGACTTGTGTACTCTGTCTAAATTTAGATATTTTCTTTTTAAATAAAGCCGAAGAAAGGATGAATAACAGTTCACACCCAGTCACAGGTAAAAAGCCTAGCTATGTGCCTTTTTTTTAATATACTTACTGTAGCCCATGCCCTGCAGAAAGTACTTGAATGCCTCTGTCAGTTTCCCAGGCTGTTGGAACAAAAGATACAAACTGAAACTAAGACTGCAGACATTCTACACAAGATTATAAATAAAGTACAAACTCAATTGCACAAAGGCATCTTAAAAATGTTTCACACATTGTGCATGGGAAATCATGTCTCATGAACTTGGTTGAGTTTTTTGAAGAAATAACGAAGAGGACTGATGAGGGCAGAGTGGTGGATGCGATCTATATGGACTTCAGTAAGACATTCGACAAAGTTCCTCATGGTTGACTGGTTAACAAGGTTAGATCTCATGGAGCAGAGGGGGAACTAGCCATTTGGATACAGAACTGGTTCAAAGCTAGAAGACAGAGGGTGGGGGTGGAGGTTTGCTTTTCAGACCGGAGGCCTGTGACCAGTGGTGTGCCGCAAGAATTATTGCTGGGTCCACTGCTTTTTGTCATTTGTATAAATGATTTAGATGTGAACATAGGAGGCATAGTTATTAAGTTTGCAGGTGACACCAAAATTGGAGGTGTAGTAGACAGCGAAGAAGGTTACCTCAGAGTACAATGGGATCTTGATCAGATAGGCCAATGGGCTGAGATGTGGCAGATGAAGTTTAATTTAGATAAATGTGAGATACTACATTTTGGAAAAGCAAATCAGAGCAGGACTTATACACTTAATGGTAAATATTGCTGAACAAAGAGGCCTAGGAATGCAGGTTCACAGTTCCTTGAAAGTAGTGTCACAGGTAGATAGGATAGTGAAGGTGGCTTTTGGTATGCTTTCCTTTATTGGTCAGAGCATTGAGTATGGGAGTTGGAAGGTCATGTTGCAGCTGTACAGAACATTGGTTAGGCCAGTTTTGGAATGTTGAGCACAATTCTGGTCTTCTTCCTTAACGGAAGGATGCTGTAAAACTTGAAAGGGTCCAGTAAAAATTTACAAGAATATTGCCAGGGTTGCATAATTTGAGCCATAAGGAGAGGCTGAATAGGCTGGGCTGTTTTCACTGGAGCATTAGAGGCAGAGGGGTGACCTTATACAGTTTATAGAATCATGAGGGGCATAGATAAGATAAACAGTCAAGGTCTTTTCCCTGAGGTGGGAGAATCCAGAACTAGAGGGTATAGGCTGAGGGTGAGAGGGGAAAAATATAAAAAGGGACCTAAGAGGCAACTTTTTCACACAGTGGGTGGTGGGTGTATGTAATGAGACTGCCAGAGGAAGTGGTGGAGGCTAGTACAATTACAGCATTTAAAAGGCATCTGGATGGTTATATGAATAGAAGGGATATAGGCCAAGTGGTGGCAGGTGGGACTAGATTGAGTTGGGATATATCGTTGGCATGGACAAGTTGGACCGAACAGTCTATTCCTGTGCTGTACATCTCTATGAATCTATTGGAGAACAGGGAGTGTTGTTACAGAAAAACACAACTGACATTCGTAGCAGCATAATCAGCAATGAACTGAATGACCAATTGGTCTGCTTCTTACAGATGAATGAGGAATATTAGCCAGAATTTTGGAAAGATTCCCTGATATTTTACAAATTATGCTATTTGTCAAAATTTGTTACCTGTCTGAATCATTGAAATAAAGGTTCAAACAGACTTTGATTTAATTGTGCAAAAAGGCAAATTCAAACTGCTCTGAGTTATGGCCAAACATTTCCTCCTAACTTCTCCTACACCACTGTAATTCCAGTGGAAATTTGGTTTGCTTCTGGAATTCTTAATTCTAGGAGCTTGGACCATAGTATTTTGGACTGAGTAAAAAGCTTCCACCTTGCTCAAGCTGGATAGTTGAATAAAGACAGCCCTGTCTTTATGAGAATCCAGACAGTTTGTCTATTACTCACCTGTGTAATCTGTGGCAGACCACCAGAATCAGCCATCTGAAAAATAAAACAAATGAGTCATCACAACAAGAGGGAGAAGTTACAGCTTTTTTCAGTAACATTTCTTTAATAGCTGAATGATCATTATTGATTATTGCCCACAGCTCTCACAAACTTCCAGGTATGGACTTGACCTTCTAGGCAAAACCTCTATGATTTAATGCTCTAGGAATTCTTTCAACATATTCCACCTATTTCATTTGAGTAACCAAGACCCAGAAAAATAATCCATCATTTTCTGTCACATAACAAGGTTGCTCATCTATTGATCTTATTTACCTGGGTTTGTTGGGTAAGTCTAACACTGGATCTCGACTGATTTGCATGGATCTTTCATGAATATGTTGGTCTTTAGCAATATGCCCCATGGCACTTTAGCTCCATTGCATCAATGGTCCATTTCAAGGTTAAATGAGTTTTCCTAGGCAGCCTGGGTTGATTGTGAGAATAATGGGGTTAATGAATAATTGCAGTTTAGATCTGTTGGGTAATTATCCAATGGTAATTTATTGGGCAAGGGACCCAGCACTGAGCTTTGTCAACTGTCAACTTGTGCCTGTGAACGTATTAAATGAATATCCCATGTTCAGCATGAGAATGTACATGATTATTTAGCCATGTTTAATGAGTGATGCCGAGAATTGCCTAGATCTGCTGAAGCAATGAAAGCTCATCATTGTGTAGCTCTTGGGGTGAACAAAGCATACATTTCCTGGATCTGTCAAATGAATAATACTCATGATTGTGTGATTCAGTGGAATTAATGAGGGTCAGACTGAAGGGTTTAGTCCTGAAAGACTAATGGACTTACCACAGAAAGAAAAGAAAAGATATATATGTTAATGCATACTCAGAAAAGGAGTCAGAGAATATTCCCGAGGGTTATCTTAAAGATAGAATCCCAAGACGAAAATGAAGACCACGGCAGGTTAGTGCAGGGGAGAAATGGGCGATGTGCGCCAAATTGTGTTGCCAGTAGCATACACAGGAAGTGTTATAGGTAACACATGAACTACCTGTAGGAGGTCACCTAGGAGTACGAAAGACTCAGGCTAAGGTACAAGAGTATTTCAATTGGCCTGGAATGCATATGGAAATGATTATATTTTGCCATATGTGTCATACATGCTAAATGGTAGGTAAGCCACAGGCAGTAATAAAACCAACACCTTAGTTGCCAATTCCTGCTTTCAAAGAACTTTTCATACAGGTTATGATTGATTGTGTAGGTCCCCTCTCGAAAACTAAAAGTGGGAACCCATACTTGCTAACCATAATGGCTGTGTCTACCGGATTTCTGGAGGCAATTCCATTACGGTGTATTAAGGCAAAAAGTGTGGTAGAGGAGTTAGTAGCTTTCTTCATGCTTTATGGGCTACCCAGAGACCAAGGGTCTATTTTTACTGCTAGGCTGTTTAAGGAAGTCATGGATAGCTTAGGTATACAGCAATTTAAATCAAATGCGTATCATCCTGAATCCCAGGGAGCTTTAGAAAGTTGGCCTCAGACCCTGAAGACTCTGTTAACAGCACACTGTTAGGATTACCCGAAGGATTGGGATAAAGGTATCCCATTCGTATTGTTTGCCATTAGAGATGCCCCAAACGAACCTCCTCAGTTTACTCTCTTTGAAATAATATTTGGACAAGAAATGAGAGGGCCTTTGAAATTAATTAAAGAGAAATTGACAGCACCGAAGTCGGAGATCTCACACTTGGGCAGAAATTAAATCAGAGAGTGAGTTAGCTAAACAGCATCTAAAAAGGGCACAGTATAGAATGAAGCAGGTGGCAGATAAAAACTCTGAAATTTGGGCATTTTCCCATGGGGATGACATATTAGTATTGTGACCAGTAGTAGAAGATCCCTTCAAAACCAGGTTTAGTGGTCCCTATCAAATTGGGAAAAAGTTGAGTCAGGTAAACTAGCTGGTAAAAAGATGTTGGATAGAAAAAAAACTGTATTAGGTATATCATGTGAATATGGTGAAACCTTATTATAATAAAGACAGGGAACTGGAGAAACAGGTGTTAGTTACTGCCCCGCAGAGTGAGGAATCAAATCCAGATGTTATGGAATTTGATGTGCCTCAAAATACGTTAAACAATGAGGACGTCCTTGAGGAGTGGGATAGGTTAGTAAATTACCTGCCTCAGGTGCCAAGAAGACAGGCAGGAGGTTGGAAGAACACAGCAGGCCAGGCAGCATCAGGAGGTGGAGAAGTCAATGTTTCGTGTGTAACCTTTCTACAGGACTGGGGATGGATGTAGGGGGAACTGCAGATAAAGCAGGTGGTGGGGACAGGATGGTGAAGTGGGGATAGGTGAAGACAGGTGGAGGGTACCACCTTGTTGGTGGCCTGCAGGAGTGGAAGGGAAGGGAAGGGGAGGGGCTGGAAAGGGACGTTATTTGAAATTGGTGAATGCAATGTTGAGTCCCCCAGGCTGTAGGCTACCTAGGCACAAGATGAGGTGCTGTTCCTCCAATTTGCACTGTGGTTCGGTGCTCGGTGAACTGTTCTCTAAGTTTATGTTCGGTCTCCCCGATGTAGAGAAGACCACACTAGGAGCACCTGATGCAGTAGCAGTAAACTAGGTTGGAAGAGAGGCAGGTGAACCTCTGTCTCACCTGGAAGGACTCTTTGGGGCCCTGGATGGAGGTGAAGGGGATGGTGTTCTGGCAGGTTTTACATTTTTCTGGTTGCAGGGGAAGGTACTTGGGCAGGGAGGGTCGTTGATGGGGAGAGTGGCCTAAACAAGGGACTGTCGAAGGGAATGGTCCTTGCGGAAGGCAGAGGGGGTAGGTTGGGGGAGGATGTTCTTAGTGGTGGGGTCTAGTTGGAGTTGGCGGAAGTGTTTAAGGATGATGCGTTAGATGCGGAGACTGGTGGGTTAGTAGGTGAGGACTGGGGATTCTGTTTTTATTGAGTTGTTGGGGGGGCGGGGGGGAAAGTGGTTAGAGCAGTGGAGCAGGGAATGTGGGGAATGGAGTCAGTGCAGTGGAGGGCTGCCTGGATGACAGGGGGAGGAAAAGCACGTTGTTCAAAATAAGTTGGGAAGTTTGGGAGTGGAATTTTTTTTTAATTACTTAGTGTGGAAACAGGCCCTTCGGCCCAACAAGTCCACACCGACCCTCCAAAGAGCAACCCACCCAGACCCATTCCCCTACATTTACTCCTTCAACTAACACTATGGACAATTTAGCATGGCCAATTCACCTGACTTGCACATTTTAAAACTATGGGAGGAAACTGGAGCACCCGGAGGAAACCCACGCAGACACAGGGAGAATGTGCAAACTCCACACAGATAGTTGCCTGAGACGGGAATTGAACCCGAGACTCTGGCGCTATGAGACAGCAGTGCGAACCACTGTGCCGCCCATCTCCTTATCCGAGCAGATGCAGTGGAGGCGGAGGAATTGGGAGAATAGGATGGAGTTCTTGCAGGATACTGGATGGGAGATATAGTCCAGGTAGTTATGGGAGCCTGTAGGTTCGTAAAAAATGTCTGTCAGGAGATGGAAATTGTGAGTCAAGAAAGGGGAGGGAGGTATCCGAGATGGACCAAGTGAATTTGACGGTGGGGTGGAAGTTGTGGGCGAAGTCAATGAACTGCTCCAGTTCAGCCTGGGTGCAGGAGACTGTACCAATGTAATCATCAATATAACGGCAGAAAAGGTGGGGCACAGTGCGTAGCTGGGGCCCACTAGGTACCAATGGCCACTCCCTTGATTTGGATAAAATGGGAGGAGTTGAAGGAAATGTTATTGAGGATGAGGACCAGTCAGGAGCAAAGAATGCAGCTGAAAGATTTGTTACAACAGTATGAGGACATCTGCAGGAGTAAGATGCGAAGGACTAACGCTATTGTGCGTGAGGTAGACGTAGGGAATGCTGTTCCAATAAAATAACACATCGACAGGCTTAATCCTTTCAAAGCCAGACAGGTCCAGAAGGAAGTGGATGCGATCCTCAATGAAGATATCATTGAACCGAGTCAGAGCTAGTGGAGATTGCCGATCGTGTTAATTCCCAAACCTGACGGGACTCAATGTTGTGTGGTCAACACCTAACAAAATTGGACTCATACCGAATATCCAGATTGGAGGACTGTACAGAGAAAGTTGGACAAGCCAGTTAAATCATAAAGTTGGACTTACTGTGTGGTTATTGGCAGGTAACTTTATCAGAGAAAGCAAAATAAATGTTTGTGTTTGTAACCCCAAATGGGCTATACCAATTCAGAGTGATGGCCTTTGAAATAAAGAACACACCCGCCACATTTCAAAGACTCATGAACAGAGTTGTGGCTGGGTTAACAAACCATGCAGTGTATCTGGATGATGTAGTGAACTTTAGTGAGTCCTGGAAAGATCACATAGTACAGTTGGCAGAGCTCTTTGAACGATTAAGAGAAGCAAAACTAGTAATAAACTTAAAGAAAACAGCATTTGTGAAAGCAGAAATGGCGTTCTTTGGGGCATAGAAGGTTGACTCCAAGGAACGCAAAGATGAAGGCCATCGAGAAATTTCCACAACCAACCTCGATGGAAAAGGGGCTCCGATTTTTGGGTCTAAGCAGATTCTAAAGGAAGTTTATTCCAAACTTCAGCAGCGTTGTGGCACCGTTAAAAGATTTGTTGAAGAACACCACAAAATTTTAGTGGACTGAACAATGCCAGGAGTCATTCGACCATTTAAAAGCAATATTAACCATTTCACTAATTTTAGCTACACCAAATGTTTTGAAACCTTCAAGTTTGCAATCAATGCTAGCGACATGAGTTGGAGCTGTACTGCTACAGGAAGGTAATGGAATTGAACTGCCAGTTGGTTACTTTTCAAAGAAACTCAACACCTACCAGAGAAAATATGATCAAAAAGGAATTATTGAGTTTGTTACTGGCCTTACAATATTTTAGTGTTTATGTCATGAACAATAGGTCAGAGATGGTTGTGTACACAGATCACAATCCTCTTACATTCTTGGAAAGATTTAAAGACAAGAATATGAGACTATTTCATTGGAGTTTTATGTACAGACTTTTAATTTACAAATCGTACATCTTGAGGGTCGGAAGAATGTGATAGCAGGTGCATTATCGCGGATTTAATGGATAAAGTATAGCTAATATTGAACAGATACCAATGTTTCTATGTATGTATGAGTGCAGAAGTTAATATGGACTGAGATTATTATTCTATGTCTTTCTTGGTAATGGGGTTAAGAAACAGAAAAAATATGAAGCTATCTTTTCATTGTGATAGTTCATTTTTTCCTAAGGGGGGGGGTGTAATGATGTTAAAGGTGTGTACTATACCTTTAAGGGAGAGTGAAAGCTGACAAGCACCTGTCATGTGACTGACTAACAGGCACAGAGTGTACTAGAGAACTGATGATGTAACCTTAAGATGTAACCTTTGGCTGTAACCTAGATACTGCAATTGTTTTCACAGCAGTTCGAACTTAGCCAATCAATCAATTTAAATTATGCCCCAAGATACCAAAACCCAATCGAATTTGAATGTTACTGTCTTGACAACGTCAAACCAATGAGATGATCCAAAGTTTCGGGTATAAAAAGCAGGCATTTTGGACAGTTAGCCAGAAAGAGCACCACCTGCCATTGTCAGACAGATTCCCCGAAAACACTCGCTGTCAAAGGTACTTTTTTCATATGAAAAATCTGTAGCAGAAGACCAAAGATGACCCAGGGAGATCTACAAACAGAGCAAGATCGACTCTGGAGACGACAGCTGCTGTCTGGTTTTGAAAACTGAGTCGCTGTAAATTTAATAAGGGCTTTATTGGATCAGTATATTGTTACAGAGTGGGAGGTAGATAACAAAGCTTTAAGATAAAGGAGGCTTAGAGTTGTAAGTAGTTGTTGTTTAATGTTCACATTAGAGTTAAAGAATAAAATTGATATTTTTTGTTAAATAATGGAATTTGAGTAGTTCTCTGATACTCATATTTAACAGATTACGAGGTAACGTGAGCTTTTCTGTGTGTTTGGTTTAATTGACAGAAGAGTTTACCGCTGTGTTGTAACAAATATCTAAAAGAAAAGGCCACAGGTCACCTCTTCCTGCCTTGTCCAATTGCTTGGTACATCAAAGATTAGTCAGTAAATGCTACCTTACTAATATCCACATTCAACCCAAAAATCAATATGGACTCCAAGAAATAAAAAGGTCATGAGGTGAGATTAGATTCATGCCCCACCTTCCAAATTGTCCTGCACCTTTACATCAGCAAGTAATAACACCTATGCTTTAGCCAGAGCTCCTCTGCTCTACCCGATCTTTTTTCTTTCTCTCCTTTCTTTGCAAACTTCTAATTTAAAACTTACTCAGAGGGGAATGGAGGAGGCAGCTCCGGGACCAAAGGGCACTGCTGTGGGGAGGCAGGTCCCGGACTAGAGGGCGCCACTGCAAGGAGGTGAGGCTGAGACTGAAGGGCGCCACTGTGGGGAGGTGGATCCTGGACCGGAGGGCGTTGCTACAGGGAGGTGGGTCCTGGACCAAAGGCGCCGCTGTGGGGAGGTGGGTCTCAGACTGAAGGGTGCCGCTGCAGGGAGGTGGGTCCCAGACCAGAGGGTGCTGCTATGGGGAGGTGGGTCCTAGTCTGGAGGCTGCCATGGATAGGCGAGGCCCTTGCAGACTAGAGGCAAGGCCAGTCCTCGAGCTTTGAAGCCCAGCGTGATCTGGAGACTTGGCCTGGCGTCATCTGGAGACTAAGTGCTGGCATGGACTTAGGTGCAAAGGACTATAATTTGAGTACCTTTTTTCCCATTTTATTCTCATGCTGGACTTTTATTTATTATTCTTTCAATTTTGTATCAAATACCTAAATATCTGTACCTAGGTATCTTGTGCCTTAAGATGACGCCATGAGTGGCAACATTGCAAACGTCTCACTGCACTCCAGTGCATGTGACAATAAAGCCAATTCTAAATTCTAAAAAAAATGTCTACCAATCTGGGCTAATATAAGTTAATTGTTAAGAAATTGCTCAATTATTTTGTTTATTTTAATTAACTTGCTCTGACACATTATAATAGCTCCAGGGTAACTGGAACATTTATATGCAATTAACTGTTTAAGATTACAGCTAGTCCAGGCATTCTATACCTTAAGGAAAGTTGTCTGAGTTGGGTCCAGCTTGGAGTTACATTCCACCTGGGATTGAAAGAGCAGCATTAGTATGAAACCATGATGAATGATAAAATATCTAACAGATTATGAGCACTAATTCCATTTCCCAAAAGAGGGAATGTGTGCTCCAATATTGTGCATATATTCATGAAGATTTCCTCTGCTCAGTATTTCAGTTTCCAAACGAAGACATATTTGCAGCTTTGTCAGAAATGTTTCTTGGAGGAACTTCGACTGTACAAGTACCACGCCTGTCATCGTGTATGTACCATGCCACTATTCACATCAACCAGGACACTCCTTCCTTCACTGTCAATTGTGTTACAATTGCTCTCTGGATTATGGGTCAATTAAATACGTGTAAGTGGCATGCAGTTGTTGCAAGTATTAGACTAACATCTTATGACACTTTCCTTCTCTAAATTTTGCCATTCCTTTGCTGATAAAATGCTTATTATTTCATCTCAGAGAGATCTCAGCTATTGATCCATGTTGGACTAAGGGTATTTAGAATACTAGATACTAGCTTCAATCCAATTTGGTAATACTTGTAGGAAATCTAAAGGCACTAGTGGATAACCTAATGCATTGACAATCAGAGTAAGACATATCAACCTAGCAAAACAATGTCATGCAAAACCCACAATATATGAAGCTACGAAAAAGGCACATAAGTAGCATTGATCAGATTTTTACTGGGCAGACAAAGAGAGATAGAATCCAAACAACATTCCTTCTAAGATCTGTGGCCACGCATACCAACTCAGCATGCCAATGCGTGACTTCTAGTTTCAGAAGCTGATGCAGCATACAGATCTCAAAGATTTGCACAGTGAAAACAAAATTAGAGGGAAAATTTAACCCATGGCAGAAAAATGAGGACTACTCCCTTGTTATTGCAGTGTTTCTGAATGTTGCAAGCTTCTTACAAATAGCAATGCTTTCTCTTGCTTCAAGGAGATGAATGTATAGAAAATACCCTGCCCAGCCACTGGATGTGATGCAGATTCACTGCTTATACTCACCACACCTTCCTCTGCTGGGGAATTGTCCCCCACAACCAGCATCACTGGACACCTAAAATGAAACAGACCATCAGCCTGCATTCTTGTGCCTGCAAATTCAAAGCATGGCATCATTTAATACCTCATGTCTGAGGGCATTGTTCATCGAAAGGTAAAGGGGAACATTTCAATGGAATCACAGTAATGAAGTAAGGGCTCCCACTCACACAGCACGCTTTCCCTACTGCAAATTGCAAACAAAGTGAGACTGTGAACTAGCTCAGACAGAGGGAACAAAGAAGAGGGTCATATACACTGTTACAGAGTTGGACATTTTCAACTAGGAGATCAGAATCAAAGAGTGTGGTGCTGGAAAAGCACAGCCGGTCAGGCAGCAACCGAGGAACAGGAGAATCCTGATGAAGGGCTTATGCTTGAAACGTCGATTTTTCTGCTCCTGGGATGCTGCCTGACCAGCTGCACTTTTCCAGCACCACACTCTTCAACACAGAGTTGGATATGTAAGGAAACACTCGCATCCAGGCTTTTAGTGTAGAATAATTGCACCAAATGAAAAATAAAGATAAACAAAAATAAGAGACTCACTCCCTAAAAGCTTTCGTGCAGTCCATATATAATTCATTGACAAGGCTCACTATTCCCAGCCCATAACCAATGCACTGTGATTGGCTGATCATATATCATTATGAACAAATGTGTTTTTGAGAGCTTACCAACTCTGATCTCCTTGTAAGAAGAGTTCCACAATGCTTCAGAAGGAATTTACTTGCTTTCTTAAAGCTGAGTTTTGCACCATCAGTCTGCTCAGTGTTGTACCAATAATCAGCCATGTTACAGCTCACCAAATCTTCAATTTTACACTCAATTTTGGACTATTTGATTGCATAGAATCTATAGAAGCCTTATGGAATTATAGAACCCTTAGAGTGTGGAAACAGGCCCTTTGGCCCAACAAGTCCGCACCAACCTCCTAAAGAGTAACCCACCCAGACCCATTCCCATGGCCACTTCGCCTTAACCTGCACATCTTTGGATTGCAAGAGGAAACTGGAGCACCTGAGGGAAACCCACACAGACACAGGGAGAATGTGCGAACTCCACACAGTCACCCCGAGGCTGAAATTGAACCCGGGTCCCTGGCGTTGTGAGACAGCAGTGAGCCAACCATTGAGCCACCCCGCCACCCTTATTTCTTATGTTCATGATTGAAAATAGACAAGGAACCTTGCGAGGGAAATCTCTAAGTCAATCTATAAAAGAGAGGTGCTGGAGGAGTTCAGGTTTGGAGCAAGAATGGAGAGATTGGGATTTTCTTTGATGTGGAGTAATGGCAACAGTTTTGAAGGGAAAGGAGTGAAAACCTTTGGAGTGGAAACCATTTACAATGGCAACCAGCTAAGAAAGGCTGGATGATCAGCAGGAATTGGGTGCTGGAGGGTCTAAATGAACCAGAAGATGGATCTCATGCGGAAGTAAACTCAAGAGAGGAAACCAGGGAAGGGAAGAGAAATTCTAAAAGAAAATATAGATACACGGCTAATGCAAGGGAAAAGGAGAAAACAGTATAGGAATGAATATTCTCAATTTCAGTAACAAAGTAGTCCATAAATTGAACTCACTGAGGAAGAGATGTTCTGTGGAGTGTTGTGTGGGGCTGTTAAAGATGTGGATTTTAAGAGAAAGTCAATGAGGTTGGAGCAAGGTGGTGATCAAAGAAAGACAGACACTGGACAAGTAGCTAAAAAGACCAAGATGTGACTTGATGATAAGTGCAGTGTCGCTGGCTTGTGTAGACCATGTGAGAAAGGTCAAACATGACCAAACATGGAGGCCTCATTAAGGGGGACGATTCACTGTCAAGTCAGGGAGAGCATGAGCTACATTTACCAGTAAATCAAGATTCTAGAGAAATATGTGGAGCGGGTAGTGATTGTTATTCCCTGGCAGGGACAAAAGGACAGAGGTAGATGGAGTGTATGGGGACAGAGAAGAGACTGGCAAGCTTAGCCACCAGTGGGTGCTGAATGTCAGAAGAAACTGGTGAGCAAGGAGGATTGGACAGTTCATTGCTGCTGGTCAGTAGGCAGTAATGGTGCCCTGATGGCAATGTAGAATGCTGGGAAAGGGACTTCCAAGGAAGTTTCAAGTCTGGGTCAACAACAGTGGTAATGGAGCAATGTATCCAAAAAGGGAAAAAAAAGGTGATGCGACTAGAATAAAACAGATAAACGTAGGGACTTGGGGGTAATGGGATCAAGTTTGGAAAGAATGTGCACATGTTCAGTGTCGAGAAATTTCAGTTCACCCAAGCAAAGGTGTTAACAGAACAGGGAGGAGAAAACAAAATTAAAGCCTAAAATTAAAGCAATGTTTCCCTTCAGAGAACTTGATATCAGTAACAGTAATACTCCTCTCACAACTCAGTGACTGGACTACTCACCTCAAACTGAGGCCAAAGACAGGAATAACCATCCTCACACTGAGGCCAGTGACCAGAATTCTCGTATTCACACTGGGGCCACTGACAGTGATATTCCCACTGACATTGGGAGCTGAGAGTGGAACACATCTCACACTGGAGCCAGTCTCAGGGTTATTCACACCCACATTCAGGTCAGTGATGGACTTCTCATCCTTACACTGGGGCTAGTGTCAAGATATTCCCACTCACATTTGAACTCACGATGATGAGAATAATCCTCACAGTGGGCTAAGTGACAGGAATTCTTGATGTCACATTAGGTTCAATGACAGCAATTTTTACCTTTGCATTAGAAGAGTCAGTGACAAGGTTATTTTCCCTCATTCTGGAGTCGGTGATAGGGATATTCATACCAGGGCTAAAATAAATCAGGGTTGAACGATAAGGATGGATTCGGTGCTCTGTAATTTCAGACAATAGATGGAATGGCTGCAGACAGGCTCGGGAATTGAAGAGGATGATAAACTGAGGGTGAATACTTACTGCAGAGTCTTAGCATTGGCCACAGTTCCAGGTCTATTCATTTCCAGATCCCTGCGACTGTCAAGAAGAAATACTTATTGTTTTTAAGCAGGAGTCAAGTTTGATTCCATTTTCATTTCACGAAACAAGTGAACATAGATGCCCTTGAACCACAGAATTTTATCAGGGCTCAGACTGATGTGGAGGGGACTGCATTCACTTTTCCTGTGCATTCTTCTCTCTGAGGACACAGGATCTGGGTGATACCTTGTCCTCTACATATAATCTCAGCTAACAGAGAGTGAAGCTCAACAGTGTCAGGAACTACTAAACACATAAACCTTTGAAGTGTTAGTCTCGACCCAAGCAGTCAAGTGTTGTATTTGTCTACACATCATACAACGATTTCCAACGTTAAATCAGAACAAAATAGGGAACTGGAGTGAACTGGTTCAATCAAAGGCCTGGCACAATGGGCTGAATGGCCTCTGCGTACATTGTCATTTCAGAAGATTCACATTTGGACAAAAGAGTGCAATTTTGAAAACCGAGCAGCTTGTTTTTACGATGAAACATAATGGCTCTAAATGCCCGCAAACCAACAGCTTTTCCAAAGTGAGACCAAAGCTACTAGATTTTTACTATCACTTTCACCGAAGTGCTTAAGGCAAAGTGGTGTCAGCTCTCATTACTCAGCCCTAACTTTATACCAACATTGCCTAAATTAACTCTGTCTGTTGAAGTGGTGTCTGTACCAAATGATACCTATGACAATGTTGTCCTTATTGAGGTCTATCTGTACTGAGGAGTTGTTACTTTTACTGTTACTTACTGTTACTTGTATTGTGAAAAGCTTATGACAGTATTAGTTGTACAGACAAGATTCCCTGCACTGACGAGTGCCTGTGATTGTGTTACCTGTTGTACATGTTCCAGAAGAGCTGCAGATTACTCTGGTTGACGTTAGCTCCTATTTGCTGTCGGAGGCTCTGCACCAGCTCCGTATTGTTCATCAGTTCCTCCTGAGACAGGAGGTAGAAACACTGTTACACACCACTTTGCTGACTACCGTTTCCATCTCCTGCTTTTTCCAGAAAAAAGATCTCCTTCCCTCTACTCTCAAAGGCATCAATTCCATGCTGGATATGACTGCATGAGCACAAGCCACCATGGTATCTCCCACAAGAGGGCCCTCCTAAAGTACAGAACCTGTCAGCAATTACAATCAGGTGTCCTAACCATATATTTCTTCCCTCAACTCCCTCCCAGACTTGGGTCCTCCAGGCTTGTTGTAGTCCTTATTTGGCCCCTGCAGCTCATATCAGCCAATTCAATAAAAAGAAGCACTTAAATTTCTACAGCAATTCATTATACCTCAAGTGCTTCACAATGAGTTACTCTGAAGTGCAGAGTTTGTTTCTTAATAAGACAATATAGCAGCCATTTAGCAGACAGTATGGCACTACACAAAGCAAATGTCTTTCATCTGATTTTAGTGATCTTGAGCAGGGAGGCAGCACATATCAGGAGCCACACCTGTAAAAACAGGTTGCTCACTGTTTGCAGAGTTATCATCTAAGGCTTCAAGTGGGCATTTTCTGAATTTTTATCTGTTAAAGCAGACTGTGTAAAACCTGAAGTTAGATGAACTCAAACATGCATAGCCAATGTTACATATTCTAGTGGTAGAAAGAATAGGAGAATCTTGTTGAGGCTTTATAGAGTTGGGGTGGGTAGTTGAGGTGGTGGCAGTGGGTCAAGGAGCAGGGGTACAATCGGAGTGTAATACTGGAGTATGTGTCCACATCAGGAATATTTAATCCAATTAAATAATGTCCTGCCTAAAGCATTTAAGTCTTGAATTCTGAATAAAAACCAAAAGAACTGCGCTTGCTGTAAATCAAAAGCAAATTCAGAAACTGCTGGAGAAGCTCAGCAGGTCTGGCAGCATCCATGGAGAGAAATCAGGGTTGACGTTTTGGGTTGAGTGACCCTTCTTCAGAACCAGAGACCTTGTGAGCTTTTCCAGCAATTTTTGTTTTTGTGTAACCCTTGAATTCTGCTCAGTTAAAGACTAAACAGCCAGCTTAGCACTCCAGCAACACAGTCAGAACATTGTGGTTTCAGGTGTCAATCCAGAGAATTGAGCAACTCATCTAGGGAGATAACCCGATGCAGTACTGAGGGCCTCAGTTTAGAGTCTCACCCAAACGACGGGACTGCTGACAGCAGTACTGGTAAATGTGACATTAAATCGAAGGGTGTCTGTCCTCTCTGGTGGTATAGAAGAATAATTGCACAATTTCAACAAGGGGAGGGTTATTATCCCAGTGGTAAAAACAATGACTGCAGATGCTGAAAACTAAATACTGGATTAGTGGTGCTGGAAGAGCACAGCAGTTCAGGCAGCATCCAACGAGCAGCGAAATCATATCCCAGTGTCCTGGCCAATACCTTACATCCTTTAACAAAAATCATTAAAACATTATATTTGGTTGTTTATATTATTATTGCTTACACTCAAACTTCAAAGCAATTCATTGGCTGTGGAGCACTTTCGCATATATTACAAATTATGAAATTCTGTAAAAGCTACATTAAATGCAAGCTTATATCTTGTTTGCTTGCTTCCTATTAATGAACAACACATTATTTTGAACAAAAACGATTTGGAAACAATTATTTTTTATTTAAGATGATACAGCAAATAAGCCAATATCTTGGACTGTTTCATTCATCTCAAATCCTAAACCAAATCAGACAAGTCCCTCGAACAACATAAACAAAGCAGGAAATAAATTAAACAAGGAATTAGGAGGGCTAAAAGGGGCAATGTCCTTAGCAAGTAAGATTAAAGGAGACATATTAAAATATAGAGGATAGATTGGGCAAAGATAAATCCACTCAATGACAAAGGAGAGAATGTGGTGCCAGAAGAGGTTGGTAAGGTCCTGAATGAGTACTTTGCATTGGCATTGACCAAGGTGAAGGTCATGAATGATTGTATGTTTAGAGAGAGGTATGCTGATATTCGAGGGCATATTGATATTAAGGAGGAAGTGGTGCTGAGTGTTTTCAAAAACATTAAGGTAATTTAGTCCCCAGGTTCTGAGGGGATCTATCCCAGGATACTGAAGGAAGCAATGGAGGAGACTGCTGGGGCCTTGACAGAGATCATTGATTAGATTAGATTACTTACAGTGTGGAAACAGGCCCTTCAGCCCAACAAGTCCACACAGCCCCGCCGAAGCGCAACCCACCCATACCCTTACATCTACCCCTTACCTAACACTACGGGCAATTTAGCATGTCCAATTCACCTGACCTGCACATCTTTGGAGTGTGGGAGGAAACCGGAGCACCCGGAGGAAACCCACGCAGACACGGGGAGAATGTGCAAACACCACACAGAGAGTCGCCTGAGGCGGGAATTGAACCCGGGTCTCTGGCGCTGTGAGGCAGCAGTGCTAACCACTGTGCCACCGTGCCGCCCATTGAATCCTCTTCAGCTACAGGCGAGATCCCAGAAGACTGGTGAAAAGCCAATTTTGTTCCTTTATTTAAGCAGAACAACAGGGATAATCTAAGGAATTATAGGCCAGTGAACCTTACATCTAGATGGGGAAATTATTGGAGAGAGTACTTATGCGAGTCTTTGGAAAGGAATGGGCTTATTAGGGATCATCTGCATGGCATCATGCAGGAGAGGTCTTGTCTCACAAATGTGGTTGAGTTTTGTGGACTTCAGTAAGGCATTCGACAAGGTTCCCCATGGGAGACTGATTAGCAAGGTTAGATCTCATGGAATACAGGGAGAACTAGCCATTTGGATACAGAACTGGCTCAAAGGTAGAAGACAGAGGATGGTGGGGGAGGATTGGTTTTCAGACTGGAGGCCTGTGACCAGTGGAGTGCCACAAGGAGCAGTGCTGGGTCCTCTACTTTTTGTCATTTACATAAATGATTTGGATGCGCACATAAGAGGTACAGTTAGTAAGTTTGCAGATGACATCAAAATTGGAGGTGTAGTGGACAGCGAAGAGCGTTACCTCAGATTACAACAGGATCTTGACCAGTTGGGCCAAATGGGCTGAGAAGTGGCAGATGGAGTTTAATTCAGATAAATGCGTTTTGGGAAAGCAAATCTTAGCAGGACTTATACACTTAATGGTAAGGTCCTAGGGACTGTTGCTGAACAAAGACACCTTGGAGTGCAAGTTCATAACTCCTTGAAAGTGGAGTTGCAGGTAGATAGGATAGTGAAGAAGGCGTTTGGCATGCTTTCTTTTATTGGTCAGAGTACTGAGTACAGGAGTTGGGAGGTCATGTTGCGGCTGTACAGGACATTGGTTAGGCCACTGTTGGAATATTGCGTGCGATTCTGGTCTCCTTCCTATGGGAAGGATGTTGTGAAACTTGAAAGAGTTCAGAAAAGATTTACAAGGATGTTGCCAGGGTTGGAGGATTTGAGCTAAAGGGAGAGGCTGAACAGGCTAGGGCTGTTTTCCCTGGAGTGTTGGAGGCTGAGGGGTGACCTTATAGAGGTTTACAAAATTATGAGGGGCATGGATAGGGTAAATAGGCAAAGTCTTTGCCCTGGGGTCGGGGAGTCCAGAACTACGGGGCATAGGTTTAGGGTGAGAGGGGAAAGATATAAAAGAGACCTAAGAGGCAACGTTTTCACACAGAGGGTGGTACGTGTATGTAATGAGCTGCCAGAGGAAGTGGTGGAGGCTGGTACAATTGCAACATTTAAGAGGCATTTAAGTGGTATATGAATAGGAAGGGTTTGGAGGGATATGGGCCAGGTGCTGGCAGGTGTGACTAGATTGGGTTGGGATATCTGGTCGGCTTGGATGGGTTGGACCAAAGGGTGTTTCCATGCTGTACATCTCTATGACTCTAAGTGACTAATATAATTGATGAGGATAGTGCAGTGGATGTTGTCTAAATTCATTTTACTAAAGCATTTGACAGCATCCCACTTGATAGGCTGGTCCAGAAAATTAGGTCACATGGGATTCATGGTGAGTTGATAAGTTTGATACAAAATTAATTTCATCATGGAAGACAGAGGGCAGTTGTTTTTCTGACTGGAGGTCAGTGACCAGTGGTGTTCTGTAAGGATCCGTGATGGGACCTCAGTTGCTTGTAAATGTATAGAAATGATTTGGATGAAAATATAGAAAGTTTGATTCGTAAGTTTGCAGATGATAATAAAATTGGTGGAGTTTAGATAGTGATTAAAGTTGTCAAAGAATACAGCAGAATTTGGATCAGTTCAAAAGTTGAGTGGCGAAATGGCAGATGGGATTTCAATCCAGACAAGTGTAAGAACTTGCATTTTGGGAAGTCAAATATACAGTAAAGGAACCTTATGTGTTCATAGCTCTCTGAAGTGGAAACAGAAATAGATATGGTATAAACAAGGCATACAGCATGCTTGCCTTCATCAATTGGGGCACTGAAAATAAAGTTGGCAAGTCATGTTGCAGCTATGTAAATCTTTGGAGTATTGTATGCAGTTCTGATCATCATACTAGGGAAAGGATGTGGAGGTTTTGCCAGGATATTGCCTGGATTAGAGTATATTGGCTGCAAGGAGAGGTTGGACAAACTTGGATGGTTTTCATAGTGTTGGAGGCTGAGGGGGGACCTGATAGAAGAATATAAAATTATGAGAGGTATGGACAGGTGCACAGTTGGAGTCTTTTTTCCAGGTTGTAAATATCAAATACGAAGGGGCATAGCTTTAATGTAGGAGGGAGAAAATTTAAAGGAGATGTACAATGCAACACTGCCTGGAAGTGCTACCAGTAGAGGTGATAGAAGCAGATAAGGCAGCAACATTTAACAGGCATTTAGGCAGACACATGAACAGGCAGGGAATAGAGGAATACAGACCCTTTGCAGCAGATGGGATTAGTTTATAATGGCATCATAGTTGGCGCAGACATGGTGATGTCCCTGAGTTGTGTTGTTGTCCAAGATATACTGTATTCTAATTTTCACAATGTTTGTTAAATGTAATATCATTGTTACTACACTATATTCTGGCTATCTCACTATACTCTAACCCTTATACAAAACACTTATTCTGCATCTGAATTATTACATTGTATCCTAGCTTTTCCCATCTGGTAAGATATAATATCTTGTAAACAACATTGTGTTTGTATCTACCTTCTACCTTAGTCTCCGGTTCAATTTTATCTTGAATTCCAACTCTGTAGAATGTGCTGTGAGAAGTGATAAATATAAATTTACCAAATGTTAGTTTCAAGTGCTGTCATCCCATCTCCTGCAGTCACTGCTTCTAAACCTGTCTTTTCAACCAACTGTAAATACTTTCCTCTTCAAAACAATGGCCCAGTTAAAAGCTGTACCCCTGAAAGCTAATCTTTGAAATTCATGTAACTTTTCTGTCAGTGGTCTTGATAAAGAACTTTCATTGCTACATTCTTTTGATCTTCTGATTAAAAAGGTTTATCTCTACCTGCTCAGGCAGAATCCTGCACCTCTACAAAAGCTTTGATTTTATTGATCTTGATATGTGCAACTGTTAATTTACATTGCCCTCATTTCACAATCTCCTACTCCAAATTCAGTTTTCCCGTTTCCTTTGAAATTGACTTATGCTCAACATATTCCCAACAAAATTGAACAGTCTTGTCCTTTTCCACTTTTACCAACTGTCCTAATGTTCTTGTGTTTAAAAGTGATGGGAAATGTTAACTTTCTAATTATCCATCAGTTAGAAAATCAAAATGTTAATCCATCATTTCCAATGCAATCTTTGATACAGCTGTTCTCTGTGTGAATTCTGCTAGAGCACTTTAGTGACAAACCATTAGCATTTTGCCAGTTCCAAAGCCTCTGACAGAACATGATTCCATGTTATTTTAAACAATTTACTTTTATTCTTTCAGGAGATGAGGGCATCATTAGCTTGGCCAGCATTTACTATCCATCCCTAATTTCTCAGAGGGCAGTTAGGAGTCACTTGTAGGTGAGACCAGGTAAGAATAGCAGTTCCTTCCCTAAAGGATATTAATGAACCATATGAGTTTTTATGATAATCAGCAATGGTTTTATTGTCATCATTAGATTCTTAATTCCGGGTTTTTAAACTGAATTCAAATTCCACTATCTGCCATTCAAACCAGGGTCAACAGAACATAACCTGGGTCTCTGGTTTAATAGGACAGGATAGGACAGCAGATGCTGGAGTTCAGAGTCAAAGAATGTGGCGCTAGAAAAGCACAGCCAGTCAGGCAGCAACCAAGGAGCAGGAGGATGAAGAGCTTATGCTCGAATCGTCGAGTCTTCTGCTCCTTGGATGCTGCCTGACCGGCTGTGATTTACCAGCACCACACTCTTCGTCTCTGGTTTAACAGTACAATACCACTAGGTCATCGTCTCCCCATGTTTCATTATATAGTCTCCTCGCAAAACTATGTTCATGACGATCTAATTCTGTCTCAATCACTCAGGATTATTGCTGACAGATTCAGTTCATTCTAGCCTTTATCCCACTTTTCTTCATTCAAGCCCATGTACATCTGGATATTGTAACGAAAATACTTCTTTTAACATCAGTTTTCAATGCCTAAGCATTTTTTGATCTTTGACACTGTGCCTTTGATGGCCCCCAACTGTATTATTTCTAAATGTGTTTTATTAATCCCCTTGAATTTAAACTGAATACTCTGATCTTGCTCATCTATAAAGTGGACTCCAAACTTGAGGTCCTCATTCATGCTAAACATTTCAACCTCCTGTGAAGTCAAATTCTGTCCAGGAATTAAATCTAACTTCTGTATCTGGAGAAAGGTCAAAGAACTGCTGATGCTAGAAATCAGAAATTTCTGGAAACTTTTAGTAGGACTGGCAGCATTTATAAAGAGAAAGCAGAGTTAACATCTTAGGTCCAATGACTCTTTTTCAGAACCTATTGTAACTAAACAAAAGTTGGTATTTATGCTGAAGATGGAGAGTGGGAGGGAGAAGTAAACGATAGGTGGAGATGGGAGACCAGAGAGGTAATAACAATTGGGCACATAACGGAATATGTAAAAGTCAGCCTGGGAGAATCAATAGCTGCTAAGGGAGACCATTAATGGCTGAAAATGGATTGGTTGTGGTAGTAGCCTGTCTGATGACGGGGCCTGGAATGTGGGATTTGGGGTAATATACTCATGCCTTAAAATTATTGAACTCTGTATTGAGTCCTGAAGGCGGCAGGCTGTTCAAGCAGAAACTAAGATGCTATTCTTCCAGCTTGTACTGAGCTTCGTTGGAGCACTGTAGCAAACCTGAGACAGGGATGTTGGCCAGGGTTTGCCTAGTTACAAACAGTTCTGAAGAGGAGCCACTGGACCCAAAATGTTAACTCTGCTTTCTCTCTACATATACTGCCAGACCTGCTTAATATTTTCAGCAATTTCTGTTTTAGTTCCATGCTTAGAGGATCTTGTTCGATCTCTCTCTCTCATCCCCTGCAAAGATAGAGCTAGCCTGTTGAGGGTAGACAATACCACAGGGAATTATTGATGGTAGTCCCTCAGAATTTTGAGTCTTCCTGTTTTGATCAGGAACTCTTCTGATATTTCTGCCATCCAAACATTCAACTTTTTCCAACCTATTTTGTCTTTCTTTTTCACACTTTTTTTCAACAGTCAATGCTTCAGTGAATTTTCTCTTGTACTTGCTAACTTCCAAATATGCAATGTGACATGGTCTGCCTCATCCCACAACCTAACTGAATTAAACCAAGTTTCATCAGATGTTAACTGTGTCTAAGGTTTCTTGAATTTTGAATTTCCCTTGTTTCTTCAATGTCTTTTCCTTACAATGTACAGAATTTTAAAATATATGAGCTTAAAATCAGTGTAACATGACTTTGATTTACCTAATTTTTAATTTTTTTCAACTTTGCACTAAAAGCCTTTTAGTTCGGTTTCTCAAGTTAAAACAAGGTGAAGCCATCAGGGACATGTTAGAGTCAGGCAGATGACATACAGAACAAAAACAGGTTGCAGATTTATTTAGATGTCAAAACATTGATGTTCATCTTACATGGTGGACAAGTGAGTCACTAAAAATGAGCAGGTTATTTAACTTGGTATTTGACCGTTTTCCACCAATAGCAATCTTTGCCTGCAGGGTTCTACAGGCACATGTGACTCACTAAAGCAGGCAGGGGCCTCATGCATTTATGCAGATCACGGTCCCCTCACTGTGTTGTGACCTGGACTTCAGCAGAGAAGCCTGATAATGGTGAAGAAGATCTAACTCAAGTGGACAATCTTCACTCTGTGGTGGAGGAGCAGGATTATTACTCCAAGACCCAGACCTGAAATACCTGGTGCATACTATGATTTATCAATCTGTCTAAGAGCTTGCCTTTGAGGGCCTGCCTTCCTGACTTTCCCTCCCATTTCTGCCAGTTTAGGTGATATATCTGACCTGCAACAAGGAGATGAACTCAGCTGAAATTATCAATTCCAAGCTCTAGGCTAGCCAAGTGCATTTCCAAATACTTTTCAGTTTCCCACTCTGATGTTAGACTTTGTCTGCTAGTTTCAGTTTTTCAGAACAAAACATGTAACAAATCATCAATCAAATGTTGACAATCCTTTCTCTGGACCATCATTCAACCTGTTCCATCTTTACTGTATTAGGATGAAGAAGGTCTTTTATTAGGTTATCAGCTGACACAGCAGGGCCATTGATTCTCATGAAAGATCGGTTTACCTGGCTGCAGAGATGTGACAGGACAGTGTCAGGAAGTGAGCTGGTCAGACCTGAGAGCTGTCAACAAAAACAAACGAGCAATAAGTTTGACTCCACATTCCCTAGTCTCCATGATTCCCCATTCCTCTACCCCATATTGACATTAAGTACAAGCCAAAGTTGCAGAAGATCCTAAATGTGAATTTTCAATTCTTGTACATTGAAAACTGAAAAAGAACCATTCATTTAGACTGTTGAGTCTGAAGAAACTCTCAAAATTTACCATTATATATAAACCATCTGATCCCTTTGATTGGATGCCACTCCTGGGTATCCATTACTCAATGGTCTGGATTTTTGCAATGATGGAGAGGTTCTTTACAAAAGTGACAGATAAGCCTGCAAATTGGAACTCCTGTCTCCAAAAAAATGGCATCCATCATTTTCTTGGAGGCTAGAATGGGTTCTGCACATGTGCGTTTAAAGGAGACAGCTGCCCACAGAAATGGCTTCACTCCTGTGTGACTTGGTGATATGGGTGTCTGAAACAAAGCACGCTTAGACTAGACCTGGGAGGAGTAGGTCTGAACTTTGTGGATTCATTTAAATAAACAGGGTACCTCACGAGAGGCAAGGTATATAAATGGTCCTTGGACACCTTTTGGGGATGAGTGCCCTTTGGGAGAGGTCAGTTTGCTGTTTCACCTTGTCTTCATGACATAAATCTGAGGGCTATAATGACTGGATTAATGTTGCATGAATGATTTTACAGACTTCCATTATCACAGGAGGATATCTGCCATTTCACACTTTATTTGATTTGATTTATTTCTGTCACATATACTGAGGTCCATAGAAGTGTTGTCTTACATACTTTACAGGCAGACTATGCATCAGAGTCAAAAGATGTGATGCTGGAAAAGCACAGCCGGTCAGGCAGCATCTGAGGAGGAGAGTCGATATTTCGAGAACAAGCTTTTCATCAGTGCAGCACAGTGGCTCAGTGGTTAGCACTGCTGCCTCACAGCACCAGGGTCCCAGGTTCGATTCCAGCCTTGGATGACTGTCTGTGTGGAGTTTGCACATTCTGCGCGGGTTTCCTCCGGGTGCGCTGGTTTCCTCCCACAGTCCAAAAATGTGCAGGTTAGGTGAATTGGTCATGCTAAATTGCGCATAGTGTTGGGTGCATTAGTCAGAGAGAAATGGGTCTCGGTGGGTAACTCTTCGGAGGGTGGGGCCAAAGGGCCTGTTTCCACACTGTAGGGAATCTAAAATCAGGAATGTGGGGGCGCCAGTGGGGCTGAGAGATAAATGGGAGGGGGTGTGGCTGAGAGGGAAGGTAGCTAGGAATACGATAGGTAGATGAAGGTTGAGGGGTGATGGTGATAGGTCTGAGTAGAGGGTGGAGTGGATAGGGGTGGGAAAGATGATGGACAGGTAGGACAGTTCAACAGGGAGGTGCTGAATTGGACGGTCAGCTTTTGGATAAGGTGAGAGGAGGGGAGATGAGGAAACTGGTGAAATTGACATTGACTCCATGTGGTTGGAGGGTCCCAAGGCAGAAGATGAGGAGTTCTTCCTCCAGTCGTCAGGTGGCTAGGATTTAGTGGTGGATGCGGCCCAGGACTTGCATGTCCTTGGTGGAGTGGGAGGTGGAGTTAAGTGTTCAGCTACAGGGGGGTGGGGTTGTTTGGTGCGTGCGTCCCAGAGGTGTTCTCTGAAACATTCCGCAAATAGGCATCCTGTCTCCCCACTGTAGAGGAGACCGCATTGAGAGCGATGGACATAGTAGATGAGGTGTTTTGAGGTGCAGAAAAATCTCTGCATGACAGTAACAGAACAGAGTTCAGGATATATTGTTCCAGCTGCTGAGAAGGTGCAGAGAGAGATTGAGATTAACATTTAAGAAGTCCATTCAAAAGTCTGATAACAGCAGGGAAGAAGCAGTTTTTGAATCTGTTCATACGTGTATTCAAATTTTGATATCTTCTGCCCAATGGAAGAAGGTGGAAGAGAGTATAACCAGGGTGGGAGAATTCACTGATTATGTTGTTTGCTTTCTCGATGCAGCAGGAAGTATAGACGAATTCAGTGGATAAGAGGCTGGTTTGCATGATGGACACAACTGTGTTCACAAATCTTTGTAGTTTCTTATAATCTTGGGAAGAGCTGTTGCCATACCATGCTGTGATGCATCCTGATAGGATGTTTTCTAGAGTGCATCTATAAAAATTGATAGTCTTTCTGGACATGCTGAATTTCCTCAGCTTTCTCAGGAAGTAGAGGAAAGCTCCAAGTACTTATTGATCCTGTGAAGTTAGGCTATGAATTCCCAGGTATGTGATCTTTAATTAAATATTTGAGGCTATAGAGATTTTGCAGTTGCAGGGCAAATGTTATAATGTACTATTAATTAATGGTTTTGAAGAAATAAAGACTTCAATAGACACTTGGAACTTTCAACTCGGCATTAGTTAGATGAGGAGAGTGATGGATAAAGGGCTTTATGTTGCATAAGTTGGGGCATGGCAATTATGTTGGGGTGTGAGGGTAAGGACTGGAAGGATGTTTTTTGGTTTATTGCTTTTGTTCGAAACTTCATCACAATGACAGATCACCAAAGCAGGTTTTCCAACCATCCTGCCTCCACACTTAATCTGGGGTCACCCAGCCTGTATGCCCGGGAACTCCTGTCACTTGAAATGAAAACGCCAACTTCAGGGGCTTTTTCTCTCAGGTTGGGTTTGCACACAATCAGGAAAAGTTCCAAGTCGGGAGCAAACCACCAGCTCCTCATTAGGTTTTAGTCTGTGACTCATGCCCCAGTATCTATTATTCTAATATATAAAAAACATCCAGAAGCCCTTGTTTAGATTCCAATGATCCTGTGGGGGTATTAAAAGTAAGGGGTAGGCCATTTAGAACAGAGTTGAGGAGAAACTTCTTCACCAGAGAGTAGTGGATATATGGAATGCTCTGCCCCAGAAGGCAGTGGAGGCCAAGTCTCTGGATACTTTCAAGAGAGATGGATAGAGCTCTTAAAGATAGTGGAATCAAGGGTTATGGGGATATGGCAGGAACAGGATACTGATTGTGGATGATCAGCCGTGATCATAATGAATGGTGGTGCTGGTTCAAAGGGCCAAATGGCCTACTTCTGCACCTATTGTCGATCGTCTATTGAGACAAATTCAGAATGCCCCGATGACTCCTTTCTGGACCAGAATGGGCATCAACCAAGATAATTAGTAACAGGATTAGTTTCAGTTCACTAGTTGCCAGCACTGACCTTTGTTGCTGCCCAGTCAATCCAGCCCTTTCCACAGGGGTCAATATTGATGAGAACCATCCCTTCAACCATATCTGGGAAAATCAGCTGGAAAAAATAAGATCGCTCAGTGAATCCAATGTGGTAGATGTAGAGTCTAACAAGACAGAGGGGCTAGTCCGATGCAAAGGCAAGCCAGACATGAAGACGTCAAAATGAAAGGGATATGTCAGCTCGACACAGTAACAGCAATGTAACAGAGTTAAACAGTTATAGAGTCATAGTCATATAGCACGGAAACAGATCCTTCAGTGCAACTCGTCCATGTTAAGTTACCCAAACTAAACTAGTTCCATTTTTGTGAAGTCATCTTGAGGACTAAGTAAAATTAGCAACAATATGAATGAATAAATAATGCAAATGTCTGCAATTGCTTTCTCCGCTATTTTAAAATAAAGGATTAGTCCATTCAAAATGAACAACATACCCTAAAGAATTTTAATTAAAAAAACATCCAATACTACTGCCATATAGCATGATTTCAGCTGGCATATTACATGGTAGAAAGGCAGAGGGTGGTCATATAATTCAGCAAGCTAACCTGTCATGCTTTGGTTATGAAATGCTAAACAACTTAAAAAGCAGAATGTGCTGAAAATGCCCAGAGAGTGAGTCCGTCAATCAGCACCTGACAGAGAAAGGTGAGGTAAGAGTGCAAAGCAGAATTCTAACCCATCACCAGAACAAAAGGATGACTTTACCAATTCCATAAACATATGCTCAGACTATTACAAAGCTAGGAGTGATGTACAAACATGACAGCCCATTTTTGGGACTATGTAACACAGTATAACCTTGGGCTGGAGCTGTGTTACACATTGGTTAGTATGGCAGTATGTAACTGCAGAAGAACACCGAATTAGCAGGGATATATCTTCTTCAAACTGGGTCTCAGCCTTTTCCCTGACCATTGGTGAATACAGTGACCTGTGCTCAGCAGTACGGACCAGAAACAACTGGGTTCAACACCATTTCTGTTCAACTCACTAATCCAAGTCAGGACAGTGGTACTGGGTCTCACTAGCTCTGGGAAATGGGGATGAGAAAGACAGAACAAATAAAACAGAAATAATTGTAAATGAATTTTACAAATCCCTAGAACCTGTCTTGCAACTTCAAAGAAATGATAAGGCACTCACAGCAAATTTGGCTAGGATATAGGCTCCGGCTCCCACTCCGATCCCAACAACACTTTTAAATCTACAGGAAAATAAGACATTAGTGTTCAAATAAATTGTTAAACAGCTGGTCTGCCACATCAGTTGATATCCAAAATCACATGACCAGTGCCCAAGAGACACACTTGCATTTGAGCTGCATATACATGTCCCTGGCAAGTATCCAAGTGATAACCCATTATGCCAGCAAGTACCTGATCAATCTATGCACGTGTGTCTGTACCCCATCCAGCATAACCCACCTTACAGGAGTGGTCAAGAGTGAGGACTGCAGATGCTGGAAACCAGAGTCTAGATTAGAGCAGTGCTGGAAAAGCACAGCAGGTTAGGCAGCATCTGAGGAGCAGAAAATCAACATTTCGGGCAAAAGCCCTTCATCAGGAAAGACCTTACAGGAGTGACCCATCATACTAACTTCAATAAATACCATTATTAAGTGTCATGTCCAAATGACACAAACTGAATTGTTTTCTTTCAAACTATAATGTTTTCTTCTATGTGCTCTTGATGGATTTAAAATAGCTTTTATTGAACACAGAATGGATAAGATGGGTGCATCTAGAAATATCCAGTAACTGCCAGAACAAAATCTAACTCATCTTCTCTTGGGAATCTCACATCTCTCATTTGCATGAGCATTTTAGTAAAACTCGCACGAAGGAACAATCCAATCAGTTCTAAACAAAGGAAATCATCGAAACTCACCATGGCTGAAGTAGCACTAACAGTCTACAGCAAACTCCTACAGCAAGTAGCAGTTATGGACAGAAGTCAAAACCTTTAACCTTGTTAATTTGAATTGTCATAGAATCCCTTCAGTGTGGAAACAGGCCATTTGGCCCAGCAAGTCCACATCGACCCTCTGAAGAGTAATCCATTCCTCTACATTTACCCTGACTAATGTATCTAACCCATACATCCCTGAACACTATGGGCAATTTAGCAAAGCCAATTCACCGAACCTGCACATCTTTGGATTATGGGAGGAAACACGCGCACACATGGGGACTCCACATAGACAGTTGCCTAAGGCTGGAATTGAATCCGGATCCATGGCGCTGAGGCAGCAGTGCTAACTACTAAGCCACCGTGCCACCCAAGTTAGTTTGAATAATGTGATGCCATTTCTTTTTCAAAACTGAAACTTCTGAATTTTGAAGATCTTTAACTATTTAGATTTTATTGTCACATATATTCAAGTACAGAAATACAGGGGTGCAGTGAAAAATATATAATTTTGCCACATATAGTACCATCCTAGGGACCAAAGTATCTAGGTTGAAAAAAAAGCTTAGGTACAAAATAGTAAGGGAAATGAGAATTAAGAAGTTAAACATTACTTCATAGAATAGTAGAAAAATAAAAAAGATTATAGTTTACAGTGAAATCTTCCAGAGTTGAAATTTGGAAAATAAAGGAATAAGTTAAAAGTTCAACAGTCTTTGATAAGACATCCGCTTATCTCGCTCTACTGTCTGTTCTTGATGTTGCTGATGCAAATACTATCACTGCTGCTGAAACTGCTGCCTCTTTCATCTCCCTTGGTGCTTCGCGAACATGCCCAGGCAGGATTCACTTGCACACTGAGCCAAGATACTGCCATGAGCCAAAACGCCATCTTGAGCCATCAAGAGACTGACCAACATACCAGGCCAAACCCGCTATAAGACCAGGCGGGGACCCACCATGAGTTGTCAAGAGACCAGTTCAGGGACCCTCCAGGAGACCAGGTCCAGCAACTACCACCAGTCGTCAAGAGACCAGGCCAGCACCTGCTGTGAGACCAGGCTGAGAGCCACCACAAGCCACAGAGATCAGACCAGGACATGCTACAAGCCACCGGGATACCTGGCTGACAGCTAACACAAGCTACCAAGAGACCAGGCTGCCAGCTGCCAGGAGCGGATGAGAGGCCAGAGTGACAGCCGCCACAAGCCGCCGAGAGACCAGGCCGGAACCCAAAACATATCTAGCCCAGAACAATTCTCAGACTCTGTTTTAACATCAGAACAGACAACAAGCAGTTTCATGCCCATGTTAAGCCACTTCTATTTTCAACCTCTCTTGGAAGTCAATTTCCAGAAAGAATCCTGTATTTCACTGAAAAGTGAGCTAATTTTCAGTCTATAAGAGTCATATCTCTATCCCTGTAGCTGAGCTCATGCAAGAAAGGATTCTGCTAGACCAGCCAACGTCAAGGACCTTTGCTGGACACTGACTTACTGGATCCTGATTCATATGAATTAATGCCTACATTTTTAAAAGATTTTTGCAATTCTAACTTCTTTTTATTCTATTTTCTCCCTTATATGCTTTTGTGTGTGCATATGCATATTGTGAAATTGATCACCCAGATTTGAGAGTTTGAATAAACTCTCTTGAATAATCCTCTTCTTTATAACCCTAAAAAGAGTTTGTTGCAGGTTATTTAAAAATTGGATTTCACAGACAGGGGGTCTGGAGGTAACATAACATGACCTACTTCAAAAGGGAAGAGAAATAAAAATAGGACAGAAAAATTAAAACTTACCCGATTATAGAAAGAAAAAGATTTTTAAAAAATACACCTTATCCCTTTGTCCCTGAAATAAGTGAAAACATTTTATCCTTTGCCTTTTCTTTATCCCTCCCTGACTCTTCATTCCATCCAATTTCACCCCAGCAACTTGCCCTTTGTGCCATTCCTACCCAAAGAAATGCTTCCAGCTTCATGTGCGAGAACTCCTAGTCTGCTGACAGTTCCCATACAAGGGCCAAGCACATCATCTTTAGCAGTAGAATTAAAGAGAGAGGATCTTTGACAGAAGGCAGGCCCGGATCATGCTAATTAATACCAGCAACTACAGACAGTTTTAAAAATTGCTTGAAACTCTAAAGATTGGGACCTATACTGACTGCTGCAATGGAATGATACTGGCCTAGGGTGTGAACTCAGATCCAGCTTCTGGTGTACCCTCCATTTAAGCTGTTTTTAAAATCGGTTTTAAATGGGTGACCCTGATTTTAAAACAGTGACCCATGCCTCTAAATTTTCTCATAAAAGGAGATATACTATCTACACCTCCTCTGTCAAGAGCCCTCAAGATCTTATCACTTCTTCCTGTTCTAATGTCCAAGGAGGTGAGAGTCTCATCTGTCCAACATTCCTTCATAATTCAGAGCTGTTATTCCAGTGATTAGTCTGGTAAGCCTTCTCTTAAATGCTTTGAACGTATTTATATCTTTCCTTAAGGTGACCAATAAAGATGGTATCACCAACACTTTACATAACTGAAACCTACGACTTTTGTTCCTTGAATTTTGTCTTAAGTTTTGGAGTAAGTATATAAATCTGTTTATTCTGCAATATTCCCTTCAATGTCAGCCACTGCATCTCTACTGTTTTATTACAGGTTCTCAATATTTCTTCTTTTATGGACCCCCTACCATGTGATAAAGGATATGTAGGCCCATAAAAGTTAACTTAATTTGCCAATTCATTTTAGCTGGCATTGTTTTCATAATTATCCTATTTAGTATTTTTTTGAAATAGTATTGGACTCCTTTTTCTTTCAAAGGCTAATGTCTTCGGCTGATGCACCTTCACTTGGAGACCATTAATTAATCCTATCTTGTTGCACAAAACTGTTTCATATAGCCTGTTCTCTGGTTGGCCCCAGAACAGGCTGTACAAAGAAACTCTCTTGAGAATATTATATGAATTTCTCATTGAGGCTACCTCTGCTCATATGACTTTTCCAGTCAATATGTTGATTAAAATATTCCATGATTACTGCTGGGACTTCCTGACAAATTCTCATTATTTTTTCCTTTATGCTCCCCCGACCATGTGTTTTTTAAAAAGGGCCTGCCACCTCTCCTACTTATCTTTTAACTTAGTTTGCTAATTCACATTAGCTCAATGTTTCATATCCTCAAATTCTCCTTCTTCCTTTGAGCATTCTCATCTCTACCAAACTGTTTCCAAATTTGGTTGCTTGAATTTAGGTTGTCCCCCTCTATTGTGCCAATACTATCATTAACTAACAAAGCCACCCTTTCACCCTTTCTTAGCTCTTGGCCAACCTAAATGTCCTGCACCTTTCAAAATTCAGATCACAATCCACGTCACCATGCCATCATGTCTCTGTAATGGAGAACAGATTCAACTTATTTATTCCTATTTAAGTTCTCAGATCTTTGTTTTATTTTGAGTGTTATACATATTTGTATCAGAGAGTTTAGTTTTATTCTTTTGGTTCCATTCTTAGCTATAGTCAAAGAATCACCCATAATTATTTATCTTCTTGCTGCCACACTATTACAGCTGGTGGTGTATCCAATGGATCTATTTTTGGTGCTAATATATCAAATGCTTGCATAGTTATAAAATTAAGACATATAGAAAAGCATCAGTTATTTGTACATGTTATTTAATTTGACTATAAATAAAATTATCTGGAAAGGAGATTGGCTCCTGCTTTTTCCATTTCCAAGTAGAGGTTCACAACATTATCACTTTATCCCCTTACACTTCTCATCTGCATGCTTCCCTTCAATAACAGCATCTGAAAACACAGCATTAGTTTCCATATATAAGCTGAGAACACTCAACTAGACCTCACCACTCTCATCTCCTCCATTCTCTCTAACCTCTGTGATAGCTTCTTAAACATCCAGTGCTGGAGACACTATTATAAAAACTTAATTCCTTAATGACTGATTCTATTCCTTTCCATGGCAACCGTCAGAGGCAGAACAAGACCTTAGGTTGTCATATTTTGACCCCAAGTTGGACTATCAACAACATATCTGTGCCATCAGAAGATCATCTATCATCTCTATAGCATAGTCTAAACCCATTTCTGTCTCAGCTCATTAGGTTTGAAGTTCTCTGGCCTTACACCTTTCCTATCTCTGTAATCTCCTGCATCCTTGCAAACATTCAAGATATCTGAACTCCTCCAATTCTGACCTCTTGTAAACTCTCAATTTTATTCAACCGATCACTTATAATAGTACCTTCAAATGTTAAGGCTCTAATCACTTCAATTTCCTCTCTAAACTTCTAAGACTCTCTTTCATCCTTTAATGCGCTCTTTGAAAACCAATCGTCAAGCAAGCTTTTGGCCAGCTCCCTGATTATTTCCTATTGGTTATTAAAACAAGACAGCATTATGGAACAACTTTTATTACATTAAAAGGTTTGAGGAGATGATGTCAGTGATAATATCACTGGGCTGGCAATCAAAAGGCCCAGACTAATAACTTTGGGAGATGGGTTCAAATTCCACACTAGTAGAGATTAAAATTTAAATTTAAGCAAATCTGGAATTAAAAGCTGATGATTAGGAAACCATTGCGAATTGTATTAAAAGCCCATCTGGTTTACTAATGTCCTTTAGGAAGGAAATCTACCCAGTAAGTATTAATCAGAAGAAGGTGAGAGCAGCACATACCAAGAGCAATTTCAGTAAGGATTTTGATAAGATTCCCAACGGAAGGCTATTGCACAAAATACAGAGGCATGGGATTGAGGCTAATTTAGCGGTTTGGATCAGACGTTGGCGAAGTAGAAAGAGAGTGGTGGTTGATGGGAAATGTTCATCCTGGAGTTCAGTTACTAACGGTGTACCGCAAGAATCTGTCTGGGGCCATTGCTGTTTGTCATTTTTATCAATGACCTAGATGAGAGCATAGAAGGATGGGTTAGTAAATTTGCAGATGACACTAAGGTCAGTGGAGTTGTGGATAGTGCAGAAGGATGCTGAAGGTTATAGAGGGACATAGGTAAGCTGCAGAGCTGGGTTGAAAGATGGCAAATGGAATTTAAAGCAGAAGTGTGAAGCGATTCACTTTGGAAGGAGCAACAGGAATGCAGAGTATTGGGCGAATGGTAAGATTCTTGGTAGTGTAGATGAGCAGAGAGATCTCGGTGTCCATGTGCATAGATCCCTGGAAGTTACCACCCAGGTTATTAAGAAGGTGTGTTCACTTTTATTGGTAGAGGGATTGAATTTCGGTTATGCTGCAGCTGTACAAAACTCTGGTGCGACCGCACTTGGTGTACTGTGTACAGTTTTGGTCACTGCATTATAGGAAGGATGTGGAAGCTTTGGAAAGGGTTCAGAGGAGATTTACTTGATGTTGCCTGGTCTGGAGGGAAGGTTTTCTGAGGAAAGGCGGAGGGACTTGAGGCTGTTTTTGTTAGAGAGAAGAAGGTTGAGAGGTGAATTTGTTGAGACATACAAGATAATCAGAGGGTCAGATAGGGTGCACAGTGAGAGTCTTTTTCCTCAGATGGTGATGGCTAGCACAAGGGGATATAGATTTAAATAGAGGGGTGATAGATATCGGACAGATGTCAGAGGTAGTTTCTTTACTCAGAGTAGAAGGGAACATGGAACGCACTGGCTGCAACAGTGGTAGACTTCCCAACTTTAAGGGCGTTTAAATGGTCATTGAATAAACATATGGATGAAAATAGAATAGTATAGGATAGATGGGCTTCAGATTGGCTCCACAGGTCGGTGCAACATCGAGGGCCAAAGGGACTGTACTGCGCTGTAATGTTCTGTTCTGCGTTCTAACTTCAATCTGCACATAGACTAGATGAGCTGACCAAGCACAAAAGGTGTGGAGGACAAGTTTTTAGAATGTTAGAGATGTTTCTAAAACAGTGTGTTGATGAGTAAAATAAAGCATGTACTATTTTGGGTCTCGTATTATATAACGAAAAAGGACTAATTCTCAACCTTGTTGTAAAAGAACCTTAAGAAATGACTAATCACAACATGATAACATTTAAATTATGCTTGAAAGTGACGTAGTTAATTCTGAAGTAAGGGTGTTACATTTGAATTAGAAAGATTATGAAAGGATGACAAATCGGCTGTGCTGAATTGCGATAATTAAACAAAAGGAATGACTGTACATCGGCAACGATAGTCTTTAATGAACTATTATATCACTGGCAGCAACTATACATTCCTTTAAGATGCAAAAACTCAAGGAAGGTCAGTCAACGATAGCTAACTAATGGGTTTAGTAGATTTGAAGTGGATAAATCTACAGGTTTAAATCAGATCTATTTCAGGCTGTTGAGGGAGGAAAGGAACCTGACAGTAATTTTGAACTCCGCTCTGGTCACAAGTGAGATGCCTCAGGAGTGGAGGGCTGCTAACATCACTCTAAATACCTAAAAATAGGACAAAGGAAGTAATGGAGTTGAGGTACAAATTAGCCATGACCAAATAGAATGCTCAAAGGTTTGAACGCACTACTCCTGATGCTATTTCCTATGGAAGGGCTTCATGTGCAACAGTTTATCACATGGATTTGAAAAGGAGTTACACAATACATTGGTGTTGAACCCAATTTCCAGTGGAACACAATTCATTATTAAATAGTCATTATGGACATGGCCAAAAGGCAGAAATTCTGAATGATGGGGCCTTGAGCACTCAGTCTCTAATCTGTACATTGTGAAATTACTGTGTACAATTCTGGTCACCCTTGTACAGGAAGAATGTTGTTAAACCAGAGAGGATGCAGACAAGATTTACACGGGTTTTGCTGGGACTGGAGGGTTTGAGCTTTAGGGGGAAGCTGAATAGGCTGGGTCGTTTATGCCTGGAACACTGGAGGCTGAGGAGTGACTTCATAGAGGTTTATAAAATCATGAGGGGCATTGGCACGAGTAAATAGCCAAGATCTTTTTTCTAGGGTGGGAGAGTTCAAAACTAGTGGGCATAGATTTAAGGGCATAGATTTAAGGTGAGAGAAGAAAAATATAAAAAGGATCAGAGGGCTAACCTTTTTACACAGACTGATGCGGGAATAGAATGAGCAACCAGAGGAACTGGTGTGGATGGGTATTTAAAGCAGGGCTAGAAAGATATGGGCTGGCAGTTTGGGATGTCTGGACGGTATGGACGAGTAGGGCTAAAGGGTCTGTTTCCATGTTCTATGAATCTAAGTTGGTTAAGAGCTGGAAAAAGGTTAGTGACTTCAAAAGGGGACTGTTATGATTGGGAATCTCAACAACTCCTGATTCTAGTCATTCTGCATTTTCTTAAAGGACTAGACAGAACCTGAAAAAGTGACACTGGGCTATAGTGTTACTTAGAAATCCTGGATGCTTAGCAACAAAAAGTGGGAAACTGCAACTACAAAAATGGTCTGTGTTGGGTGGGAAGTTAAAATATCAGAAGTCTGAAACTAAACTTCCAGTTTTCTAGAGTATATAGAAAAGCCGGCACCCAGCACATTCACAGGAGGGAGGTTGGCAATTTAATTATAGTAAACCGTGTTATTAATATTTATGAACTAATATAAACTTAGTCCTGGTTAGCTTAGGTTCTAAACCTCAGGAACCCAGTGATTCAACAGAGGTGAGAACTGTTGGATCCAGAGCCTCTTAGTTAGCGACATGATCCTGCTTACTCCTTCATTAACAAATGGTGATGGGATACCCTGTGACAGGGTACGATCTTTACCCCAGTATTAGCCTGGACTGTCCTAACTCCAGTATCCTAACTGACTCTAGACACTGACTGTCCCCATTCCAAACTTCTCGATCTCTGCCTTCACTGGCCTCCCTGATGCTGCCTGAATTCAATCTTTGCCCAGCCACTTCCCATTTTCTAGAGTTTGCTCCTACTCTGAAAATGATTCCCTGGCCTACTCTGGCTTCCCCAAATATTCCTGGTTCAGAATTCCAGATTTTCTCCCATGACCCCATTCTTCTAGGTTTCCTAACTTTGAACCAGAAATCTCTATTCCCAATACACCCTTACCTCCACACTAACACCACCATATAGCACTCAGTAAATACTGAGTGTTTCATAACATATAATTAAAGTTACAGGACTCAAGGCAAAATTATACTGTATACAAGACAACAGTTAATATAGGACAACTCACCCAAAATGCTGAACTACACTTGGCAACATCGCAGCCAACTGGTCCATGGTCGGGAACTGGTACCTTTATAAAGGACACACATGCAAAAGCAATTAGTGACAAGAATACCTTCCATACATGAGATGGCATAGATGGAGGAACTTGAGATAACATAATAAACACCAATGTATTACCAAGGTGACAGGAGTCAAGAGACAAACACTTAACAAAGGGTAGAGACAGAAATCGTACATGAATTCCTGATATTCTGCTGTAGAAATTCTGGAGCAATAGCTTAAATTATCATTCAGCTATTTCACTAGGTCATACATTGATCATTTGCCAAAGTTAATGTGAAGCATTGGGACAATCCCACCCCATAGAAACTATACTATGTAGGACTGGGCATCACAAATTTCCAACAATTACTCCAAGTTTCAAAAACTCTATTTCACAGAGGTTGGTAACTTTGCATATGCTGAATTTTGCATAATTATCAGATAGATAATCAAGGAATGGCATATAGGAAAGTGTGCCACTGGTGACAGAGGCAAAGTTTGGACAGGCAGCCGGAGTGGTTGTGTCTGCAGACACCTAGTTTTCAGTGTATAGTATATCGCAAAAGTGACAAGTCATTGCATACCTACAACTTGGTAATCTAACCACAGACTTTATTCATAGAATAATGGTCACCCAAGAGTGAATTAATTACAGGATACAACCTAATCATCGGGTTTAGAGAGTTTATATAGATAAAATAATGAATATCGAGAAGAAAAAGGCCAGCACGATCTTTTTCATGAAACAATGAAACAATGGAAGATTTCCTTTCCTACGTGGTCAACCAGATGAGTTCTTACAAGTCAGTGGCAGTTTCATGACCCCTTGCTCTGATTAGTTCATATGCCAGATTTATTATTAATTTAAATTCCACCAACTCTTGCAGGGAAATTTGAATCCATAGTATTGGTCTGGATCACTGGGTTACTAGTCCAGTGATACTGCTACTCTATCGCCTCCTCCACCATGTAATACCACCATCTGTGTTCTCCTTGAAGTCACACATTGACCTAATGTGTTCAGATACCCTCATTTCTTCATCAATGCTGGGTCAAAATCCTGGAACTCAGCACCTGTCAGCATTTTAGGTGGGCTTATTCCACAAGGCCCACTGCCACTTTCTAAATAAACACCAGATCTTGCCCATGACTCTTACACCAAAGAATTAATATAAATGAAGGAAATTTGGGAGCCACTTATAAGCTGGTGTCAAATCAAAAAGGTTCACATGGGTTACATGTGGAAGAATGGATACTCTAATGGAAGTTACGACTAGAATGTAACAGAGGAGAGTTGAGTGTGTGGTGCTGAAAAAGCATCCAAGGAGCAGGAAAATCGACGTTTCAGCCAAAAGCCCTTCATCAGAAATGAGCACTTCATCCGCGCTCCTGATGAAGGGCTTTTGCCTGAAACGCCGATCTTCCTGCTCCTTGGATGCTGCCTGAACTGCTATGCTTTTCCAGCACCACACTTTCGACTCTAATCTCCAGCGTCTGCAGTCCTCATTTTCACCCTCTCTGTAACAGAGTGGAAGTTATGAAATCTGGAGAGATGTTTGGGTGATTTGAATGTAACTTCATTCAATTTTACACTACAGGGCTGAATAAAGAATGGTAAACTGATGTGGATTGACACAATGTCAGTGGGACTCACCCTGAAGGAAACTGCGAGGCATTTGTCTGCTGACCTGGAGCATCGATATGGCACACGACAAAATGCTTGGTGATTTCCTGCATATCCTCAAAGTTGAAGAATGTGTTGTAGCAAAGTTTATCTGAAAAAAAAATCCATAAAACTCAGTGGTTTTAACATTGACAGTTCCTGAAGGTACTGGAAGATTGAGAAAAACACTTGGTCAGTAACAGTGAATCAGAAGAAACAAGACTAATACAACCTTAATCTTATTCCCACACAGCTACAACACTTCTGTACCACAGAAACTGGATAGAATTCAAACAATTCATTCCTCCTACAACCATACTTAATCCCAAAGTTCCTCAGTTTGACAGTTGGTAACTAAAACTATTAAGTGTGCCCAGCTACATCTGCCCCATCTACCTATCCACTAAGTCAAACTGACACCAAGGGCATCCAGTGACCTAGTCCTGGACCTATTTTATGAAATGTGAGCTTTATTGACTGGGTCAGAATGTATTGTCCATCTCTGGTTGTCCTTGAAAAGGCAAGGGTGAGCTGATTCTTGAACCACTGCATTTACCGAAGGTAAACCCACAATACTGTTAGAAATATAGCTCCAGGAGTTTGGAACAGTGATATATTTCAATGATTGGCTTGGAGGAGAACTTGCAGCTGTTGAGTCTCCATGTATCTGCTGCCCTTGTCCTTCTAGTTGGTAGAGGCCTTGGGTTTTGAAGGTGCTGTCTAAGGAGCCTTGGTGAACTTCTGATGTGCATATTGCAGATGGTACACACTGCTGCTTCTGAAAATCAGTGGTGGAGGGTGTAGATGTGTGCCAATCAAGTAGGGCACTTTGTCTGGATTGTGTCATGGTGCTTGAGTGTGATTGGAACTATACCCATGCATGCAAGCGTGTGGAGTATTCTATCACACTTCTGAATTGTGCCTTGTAGATCATGGACAGGCTATGGGGAATCAGGAGGCGAGTTACTTGCTGCAGGATTCCAAGTCTCTAGCCAGTTGTTGTAGCCACACTATTTATAGAGCTAGTCCAGTTCAGCTTCTGGTCATGGTGTTGATAGTGAAGGATTCAGTGATAGTAATGATATTGAATGTTAATGGGAAATGGCTGGATTCTGTCTTGGAGATGGTCATTGCCTGGCATTTGTGTAATGTGAATGGTACTCTAGTTTCAACGCTATTTCTCCTAATGCCCTCTTCTTACTCATATTTTCCAGAAAACCAACCTTCTGCTACCAAGAATTGCTGACCACTTCCCTTCTTGACTCCGAGCCAGGAAAATATTTTAACTTCAATTGTAAACAAACTAATCTCTTCAAATACCATACCCATCCCTTCATATTTGCTATCACTATCTCCCCTCCTTCAAAAATGCTGGACAACTTTTTGACTTGTAAATTATTACTATATCTCTGATCTCACTTTCCTCTCCAGGGTCAATGTATGTTGTTATCTCCCAAATCATATCATATTCCCCCATCCCTACAATTCTTTAACTGTTCAAATCAATCAGGTTTCCAAACCTTCTACATCACCAAAATTGTTCTAATCAAAAACACATGAAGTATAATTGTGACTATAATGAACTATCATTCTCAACATATTTAAATTCCTTGTAGCATTCAACAGAACTAATCACACTAATCTCCTCCACATTCTGGAGGCTCTACTATTGGTTTTCCTCCTTTTTGTAATTTATATGTCACATCTCAGGAACATCATTCCAAGACTTGACATTAGGTTCCAACAAATGAAAACCAATAGAGACAGAGACAGATCAATGTGTTTCATCACTAGGAACTAGGAGAGGTGACTTGGTTGAAGAATACTTGCAAGTATGTACACTGTTGAGTTGATTGATACATCAATAAATTTGATATGAGCAGGCTGCCACCACACTGGGGTGGTAATGGATCTGCACGGTTGTCAGGTCACCACTCAGTATCTCAACTCCACCAGGAAAGCCAACAAACCTCCTAGCAAATTCATCAAGTCTGCATTTGAAAAATTGTGATATTACAGCATCAAACTCCATCAGCAACATGAATATTGCAGCTCCCACATTGCTGGGCCAGCACTTCACACTCTAAAACTCATCCACAGGTTCAATCAATAAGCACATCGACCTGGACCCAATATACCGGCCACTGCAGCGGACAGCTGGAACTGACAACTGGAAGCGGCAGATACAAATCACTACAAATACCAGAGGAAACATCACAGAAGCGCTTCGCAGGAGGCTCCCAAGCACTGAGGATGTCACCTAGACAGGGGACGAAATGTCTGCAACACAAATTCCAAGCTCGGCGAACAGAACCACAACAACAAGCACCTGAGCTACAAATCTTCTCCCAAACTTTGAAGATTATCGGTGTCCAAGAAACATTTAGTTACCACCCTTAACCAGCAGCATGCCATCAATATCATCTGCCTTCAAGAAACACATCTTCCAAGACATGAATCTATGAGATATAAGAACCTATTAATTGTTAAGTACAAAAGTACTTCAGATGAATTAAAATACCTGTTTTCAAAGGAAATATTTGACTGGAGGCATAATCACAGAATCCATCTCTATCAGCAAGAAAATGAAAGTAGTCATTGTCCACAGAGGATCACAAGCTACTCTGTCATTAGAGAGAAATGGCTCATGGTGAAATTAGCCCAAGGATCACCATGCTTCAGACAAAGGTGCAATGATGAGAAGGCAGGGTCTTCAAGATGACCTCTGTGGGTACAGGATCTGAACCCATGCTGCTGATGTCAATCTGCAGCACATGCCAGTTGCCCAGCAAACAGAGCCAAGTTAACTCTCAAATACAAGTTAAAAAAAATTGTAATTTTTCTCAGTATTATTCTGAAGTATGTCTTCCAAGCTGATTTCAGCAAAAGGAAGTCTTATACCACGTGGAATGCTCCAGGAATTTTGCAGCAGTTAACTTGGTCCTGGCTTCCCTCGTACTTATCCACCATTTATAAGGCTCAAGCCAGCAGCTTGATGCAACACTTGCTGCTTGTTTGGATTGGTGTAGCTCTAATAACACAAGAAGCTAAACATCATCCCTGGAAAAGCATCCAACTTGATTGATACTCCATCCATCATTTTGAACACTTACACCATTCACCACCAATGCTCGGTAGGAGCAACAAGAATCATCCTTGAGATGCACTGCAATAACTTGCCCAGGCTCCTCCAACAACACCTTCCAAACCCATGATCGCTACCCCTTACAAAGACCAGGGTAGTAGATGCATGAAAACATAACCACACGCACGTTCCCCTTTGAGCCACACACAATCATAACTTGGAATAATATCACTGCTCTCACACTGTACAGAGTCAGAGTCAAAATCATAGATCTCGCTTCCCTCAGTTGTGTGGGCGTGTCGACATTACAACAGCAACTACAGAAAAACCTCAATTATCTGGCATTCAATTATCCAAATTTTGGATTATCTGGACAAGACCAGTAAGTCTCACGTCTGTCGTCTGCAAGGTGTTAGAAAGGATTCTGAGGGATAGGATTTATGACCATCTGGAAGAGCATGGCTTGATTAAATGCAGTCAACACAGCTTTGAGAGGGGCAGGTCATGCCTCACAAACCTTATCGAGTTCTTTGAGGATGTGACTAGAAAAGTTGATGAAGGTTGAGCTGTGGATGTGGTGTATATGGTCTATCATTTTCATAATCCTTCAATGAGTTACAATTCTCACAGTAACAAATTAGTCGCAAAAAGCAACAGATCTCCGTGCTCTGCATCTTAATAAGCTTGTTGCACCAAAGGAAGTTCAGGCATCATTTTCTGGCTTGCAAAGCTGGATTTCCTACTTTATAAAACACATATACAGGAAGAGATGAGCAAGAACAGGAAGACAGACAGCCTCCAATTGTAGGTCAGCCCTTATGTAAAGCCCCCACAGTCACCTCATAAGTGAAGACATTGACTCTACCACAGTTCAATCGTAAAGGTCTGATTGAAAACATTTAATCACTCCACTATTGGTAGCCATGTTTTCAACTACCTGTGCCCTGAATTCTGGACACCCCTCCCTGAACCCCTCTGTCTCTCTCTACGTCACTTTAGGACCTTCTTTAAAGGTGTTGGCCAAGCTTTCACTCTTCCACCCTAATCCCTCTCTATGTGGCTCAGTGTTAATATCTTGCAGTGCCTCCATTAAGTCTCAAGGAACATTTTGTCATATTAAAAAGGTGCTAGGTAATAACAAATTGTGTATTTGTCCTGCGGACTCCCAGGGAAAATCTTAGTCATCACTCTGCACTGCAAATGGATTCTGGGCTTCCACTTCTGGGTCCTGCTTGGCATTTTAAAGGCCTCTAATCTTGGCACAAATCCTTAAAAATCTAAACCTTAGCTGAGCAGTTTAACAGGATAGTTTGTTATTTTTGCAGATTCACGAATAGTAACGTTGGTATCAGAAGAATTGATAAGTTGGATTGCTGAACTCTCTTGTTTTACTTAATCCTTACTCATTTTTGCTCTTATTGATAAATCATACAAACCGGTTATATGAAATGATGATGACATTTGTTCCTTGGACCATGTGACCCATTGAGTTGTGACATTTTTCCATGTGACACTTTTGAAATGGAGCACTTTTGAAGCTACATTCTCTGTGGTGATTTAAACAGTTCTGACATCTTGAATGCTCAAAAGGCATAACATTTTCGTTTGTATCAATATCGTCATTGAAGATTTCCTCCCCCATTTATAGAATACTTAAGTCTCACATCTGCAAACACACCATCTCAGCATTTTTCCCCATTATAAACACTAATGCCCACTTTTATGATGGCGCTTAAGTAAGTCAACCTAACATTTAAAAAAAATATATTCATAAGCGGGACCTGGGCATCGCTGCTGTGACTGAGCATCAGTGATGGAGGGAGTGGATGTTTGTGGATGTGGTTGCCAATCAAGTGGGTTGCTTTACCCTGGTTGGTGTCACGCTTCTTGAGTGTTGGTGGAGCTGCGCCCATCCATACAAATAGAAGTATTCCATCATACTCCTGACTTGTACCTTATAGATGAATGACCAGAGCGAGGAGCAAGGGGCTGAGCTGGTTGGAGGTGGAAGATGATGAGATAAAATCTCTAGGAATACATCCAACTAGAGTCTGAAAATTAGGTTTGCTAAGATTACTTTGTAAGAATAATGGCACAAGAGGTGGTCATGGTATCAAGACTTCCTTTGTGGAAGGAATCCACATCACAAGGCCTCCATAATAAGATATCTAAAAGGTAAGGCTATCCCTTAAACATGAGTCATGATGGTAAGGGTCAGTACAGTTCATGCTTTCTCTTGTGCTTTTCAGTTAATGTTCACCACAGAGATGGCTACTCAATAGGTATGTGTTTCTTATGAATCTAAGGTTACTTTATATTAGAAATGAATGGAACAATGTGTAAAGAGTCACTAACAACCCATGCACACTCCAGGAAAAATAGTCTAGATACCCACCGATTATCCTTCATGTCTCAAATAAGTAAAACTCTTTTAGCAATACACCTTGACTTTCAGGTTAAACAAGTTTTTTAATATGACAAATCTGTATAGAAACAGTGAAATGAGCAGAAAAACTACATTTCATTACTACTTCAACCTGTTTTCTGCCACACAAATAAAAATGTTTTAGAATTCTAAAGAATCTTTTTCAGAGTTCCTAAACTGCTTTATTTCATGCCTTTGTGCTCAAAGCTCTGTTTCAGTGCAGCGGCATAGAAATACAATGAAGAGTTGTGGGAAATCGATCAAGTTTGGGCAATACACAAAGAACTCTACTTTAAGAGATTATTTTAGAGGAAATTCCAAATCATTTCATACATAAATGAAAAGTTCAAGGTCCTTGGAACAGGCTCAATATCAAATCTACTTGAAATCTGACAACCATTGGGTAATTCCAGGCCCCTCACTTCACCTCCAAGTCAGAAAACTATTAATCTCATAAATGCACAAAGTTTTTATATACCATTAACATAATGCTGATAGATAGAACTGCACCTTTACTCCTACATATGCATTTAAGGAAAAAAGCAAAAGGATTTTTTTTCAGAAATAGCAGACCAAATGTTTTGTGTAGATTCACAAAAAAAATGACCTCTCCAAGATTCATTTGGACTTTTAGTTTTTCATACAAAATTAAGGTTCACAGTGTATTTTGAGAGCTCTAATTAGATGAATGAGTTTGGATGAGAATATAGAACAGTTAGAAGGCTCACCTTGGTTCTCCAACACAGCAGCTCAATTCCTTACAAAACTTCAAGGTTCCCTAAACTTCACAGATTCAGCAACTCATGCCAGCCCTCCCATGTGCCTTTAGATTGATCATACTGTTTTCATGTGCCTCACATCCCCATTACCACAAATTTCACCTCCATATCCACTTTCTCAGTATGCACTACTTAGCACCCACCAGAGCCATACAACAACAATGGGAATTATTTTTAAATTGTTGGAAAACATTTGTACTTTTAATAATCTAATAAAACCCTGTACTCAAAACACACTCAGTGATTCCAGTAAAGAAACTACCTTCAGTTGAAAATAATTTTAAATTCTTCAAGTGCCTGTTAGATTTGCAAGTAACAAAACAAAATCACGAAGGCATAATTTGTTCTTAAAGCCTCTTAAAATTTTCAAAAATTCATGGATTATAGAACACTTCTCAGCTAAAGCTATTATAAGCTTCTAAAATACAGACAATTATTGTAGCAGCCTGGTGGTTCAGTGGTTAGCGTTGCTGCCACACAGCATCAGGGACCCGGATTCAATTCCACTCTTGGGTGACTATGGAGTTTGCACATTCTCCTGTGTCTGTATGGGTTTCCTCTGGGCGCCCCGGTTTCCTCCCAAAGTCCAAAAGATATGCAAGTTACGTGGCTTGGCCATGGTAAATTGCTCATTGTATCTAGGGATATGTGGGCGAGGTGGACTAGCCATGGGAAATGCAAGCTTACAGGGATAGGGTGAGGGATCGGTCTGGGTGGGATGCTCTTTGAAGAGTTGGTGTGGGCTCAACGGGCTGAATGGCCTGCTTACACACAGTAAGGATTCTATGATTCTATTCATAATGGCTACAGCTGTCAAAACAACAAAGTCTCCTGCTACATTGCCTGAAACTGACGGAATAAAAATGGTATCCCATTCCAAACCCGAAAATCTATCAAATTGGGAGGGGGGTGTACAAGCACAAAGTTTTTTTTTCAACTTTCAAAACAAATAGCACATTTTGTCAATTTAAATCAAAGCGCAAATCGTGACAGCAGAGAGTATTTGGGCTTTTATTCCACCTTTTAAATGCATTATCGTGCTTTTGACAACTAGAAAGGTACTATAAAGCATGGCAAAATGCATGTTAATTCAAGGATTAACTTTTCTTTAAAAGGACAGATCCCTATGATGAATCACTGCATTAGAAAAAATCCGCATTACATTACAGCATATAATAATGACATAATAATAATTTGAAAATGAAAAAAAAGAGCTTACACACACCTTTCAATATGTCCCTGACTCCTCAAAATTGCCAATCCAGCATCAAACTCTCTGGAAGTACTTTTTTTTTTAAAAAAACAACAGCTTGCAAAACTCACAACATTGAAAAATAGTGTGCAGAAAGCAATAACTTTTTCCTGTGTGTCCAGACATTTGAGGAACCAACCTCTGAAGAGGTCCATGAGTATTTTGCACCCAAGCTTTCCAGACCCAGCAAACCAAAACATCTTTTTTGGACCATGAAGGCATAGGAAAATTTTCTAGCAAAATGAAGCTATCATCATTGTTTTGTGACCTGATTTGCACCTCAAATAGGTGGTGGAAACACAACCCAGGACTGTGTTTAATAATTTAATAAAGTTAGTGTCCAGTCCAAAACTAAATTCATCAATATAAATTTAATTTGAATCAATTTTATAAATTGGCCAAAACAAAACTCAAGTTCTTCATGAGGATTACTGTTCAATAGCGATCAAAAAAATTGGCACTCATGCTTCAGTTCCTTTCAATAAGGATTATTCATTAAATAGAGGTGTACACCACACACAAAGTGAAGCCATGAATAAAGCGATACACAAAGCTACAGTCAACATGGGAAGGGGTGGACAACGGTTTTTTGAAACTTGCCTCCTTGCAGCCTCTTGCCAATACGTTGTTCAAAACTGTCATTCTCGATGGAAGAGGAAGATGGATTGGGTTATGACAAACAATAAAATAAATTGGACAGTTTCCCACTGGTAAAATGAATATTGCAAGGTAGGAAGATCACTATTTTTAAGATTCTTAAGGATGAAGGACAGGATTTACATGTATTTGGAAAAGCAAGGACTGATTAGGGATAGTCAATGTGGCTTCATGCATGGGAAGTTGTGTCTCACTAACTTGACTGAGTTTTTTGCAGAAGTAAAGAAGAGGATTGATGAGGGCAGAACAGTGGATGTGATCTATGAAGACTTCAGTAAGGCACTCGACAACGTATCTCATGGTAGACTGGTTGGCCAGTTTCGCTCAGATGTAATACAGGGACTGTTTCTCGTCATTTGTATACATAACTGGCTCAAAGGCAGAAGACAGAGGGCGGTGGAGGAGAGTTGGTTTTCAGACTGGAGGCCTGTGACCAGCGATGGGCCACAAGGATCTGTGCTGGGTCCACTGTTTCTCATCATTTGTATAAATGATTTGGATGTGAACATAGATACAGTTAGTAAGTTTGCAGATGACACCAAAATTAGCGGGAAGGGCCTGGTGAATGTTGCTGAACAAACAGGCCTTGGAGTGCGGGTTCACAGTTCCTTGAAAGGAGGGTCGCAGGTCGACAGGATAATGGGAGGTGGTATTTGATATGGTTGTCTTTATTGGTCAGTGCATCAAGTATAGAAGTTGGGAGGTCATGTTGCAGCAGTACAGGGCATTGGTTAGGCCCCTGTTGGAATACTGCATGCAATTCTGGTCTCCCCGCTATAGGAAGGATGTAGTGAAACTTGAAAGGGTTCAGAAAAGATTTACAAGAATGTTGCTAGGGTTGGAGGGGTTAATTTATAGGGACAGGCTGAATACACTGGGACTACTTTCTCTGGAGCGTTGGAGGCTAAGGGGTGATCTTATAGAGTTTTATAAGCTCATAAGGGGCATGGATAGGATGAATAGATGAGGACTATTCCCTGGGCTGGGGGAGTCCAAAACTAGAAGGCATAGGTCGAAGGTGAAAGAGGAAAAATTTAAAAGGGACTTAAGGGGCAATTCCTTCATGCTGAGAGTGGCGAGTGTATAGGAATAAGCTGCCAGAGGAAGTGGTGGAGGCTGACACAATTACAACATTTAAAAGGCATCAAGATGGGTATATGAATAGGATGGACTGGGAGGGATATGGGCCAAGTGCTGACAAATGGGACTAGATTTATTTATGATACCTGGTTGGCATGGACAAGTTGGACTGAAGGGTCTAATTGTATGCTTTACAACTCTGATTCTATGACTAAATAATACAAACCATTAAATATTTAAACTTGAAAGCAGAATCAATTATAACAGTGCTCTATTTGAGGCAGTTGTAATGGAGTGGATTGCAGGAGTATAATTAATCTGCAAGAATAATATCTTAATGAACCTATGGAACAGATTACTCAGTAAAATCGTACAGGCATCCAACACTTAATAGATTCTTTGAAAATAATATTTTGGATTACAATGAATTCATAATATAAAACATGTGGTAAGTCATTTGAAAGGAACAGATGATATTGAACCTATGGACTCACAAAACTATCAAATATGAGGGGCTAGTGTTTCTCCCCTCAATCCTGGACAGTGGAAGACTAACTGATAGAAATTGCTGTACTTAGTGAATGATTTTATTACCGTTTTATTATGGTGGTGGGTGTCAAACTAGTTAGAGCTTGTTCTTCTGTTATGTAGCAATTCATAAATTCCTGTGAACCAAGATACTGAATAATGGTATGGAACCAGACTATGTGAGCAAAGGCAAAGGTCACATTTAAAATGGATTTGATTTCATTCTCAAAGCTACTAAGAAAGTTACATTAAACACTGTGATCCAAGGCGGTTTCCCCTTTTCTTATGCAGGCTGCTGTAGGCTAATTCTAGCATAGTCAATTGAACCAGCCATACATTACTCAGCACCTATCAGAAATTGAACATTTTTATCATTCTGCCTGGATATTTTGTTGCATCATTAAACTGCTTCTCCTTACTAATGTAGTGGAAAACCCTCTTCAAACATAAATTGTTTCCTATATTTCCACATAATTTTTAATCAGACAAAGCCCATTGTATTCATTCCTATTGTTTAGAATTCCAATAGAATGAACTTTTTCCCATTCGTTCTGTCACTAAAAATTCCAATACCTCTTCCCATTTAATTACAACGTATAGAATTCCAATAGTCCAAACACCCGCCCCCCCCCCACCACCCTTCAATCCAATATACAGCATTCTAGTACATGAAAACCCTTCCGATTCAATTCCACTATCGAGTATTTCAATAAATCAAATTATTTCTAATTCAAATCTACTAAATACAATTCCGCTAGACCAAACAACATCTCATTCACTCTATTATATAGAATTCTGACAGCTAAATCCTCTTCCCATCAAATCCATTACAAATAATTCCATAAATTAAGCTCTTTTAAGTTCACCTATCTCCAATGTGCGTAATTCAGTGGGAAAAATGCTTAACCTTTTCTCTTAGGGTATAGAAATCACATGACAACCTGGTTCCAAAACAAAATTTAAAGTATTATGCTTGAATCATGTGTTTTTCTTATAGTGAGTTGTTCAAATATCTTTACTTACGGTTCATCCCAACGTCGTGATAGGTCAGGATTGCTGGTCGGTTTCCTTTTGGTGCACCACGTATCACCACATGCAACATCCCATAGGGGGTTTCAATGTCATGTTCCTAGTGAAGTTCAACAGAAGTGGCAATCAGTGACTGGAAACAGGTCTTTTCATCTACCACTCAGAGTTGATGACTATGCAGACCCAAACATTATCTGTAATAAATCTCTTGTGAAAGTAATTAGTCATTATTTATAGGCTCTGCCTTGACAGTAATTGTACAGATACCACTCTACATTTGTAACCCTTGATCAATCAATACTGTCAAGCCCTCCCATCACATAACTTTGCTAGTATTGACCATACATACTTGCCTCCATAAATACCCCTACAAAAATCAATAATTAGATCGATCTGCCTCTTTCAATTCGGCACTGTGTAATCACTGACTTTGCCCCCCTAAATTTTAACGCAATGATTGCAAAGTCTTTCCTCTTCAGTGGTTCTATTATAAAATTATTCACTACCTGTAAACACACACTCGCACCCTAACATAAATATGTAAATATCTTGTGATAACCACATTCAATATTATAACTGTACACTGGTACTGTAAATGTATTCATATTATCAAACAAAAACCCTTACACTGTGATAAATACATGCAAGTTATTATAAGCTAGGAAAAAACATGCAGATAAGTATTATTATAAATAAACACATTTACAGTGTTAACATTCATGATCAACGCACTCAAATAGTTGTCAGCACAATGTGATGAGTGCTTTTGATGAAACACAGATGTACTTTGGCAAGATTTTGGCAGACAGGCCAGAAAATAAAGTGTGCACGGGATCCAAGAGAAAGTGGCAAATTGGATCCAAATGTAATTCAGTGGCAAGACAAAAAGGACAATATTCTTCAGGTATTTTTAAGCAGAAGACTTTCTGCTGAAGTTTGTGTTTCTGGCTTATTACTCAGTTCCTTGACTTTCATGATATATCTCAATGATTGGACTTCAATTAGAAGACACTATTTTAAACTGTACAGATGATACAGAAATTGGTCACCTGGTCAATAGTGAGGACGAAAGTTGTAGATGGCAGAAAGATGTCAATAGACTGGTTAGGTTAGCAGAATAGTGACAAACTGAATTCAATCTAGAGAAGTGAGATAATACATTTTTTATGGGATGACAAACAAGGTACAGGAAGACACAACAGATGCTAGGATACTGAGAAGTGTGGAGCAAGAGGGAACCTTGGAGTGAAGGTACACAGATCCCTGAAAGTCATATGTGAGGTAAATGAGATGGATAAATTGGCAAATAGGATAATTATTAGCTAAGGAACAGTGAGGTTATGTTATAAATCTACAAAACACTAATTAGACTACAGCAAGAGTACTTTATAGAGTTGCGTTCAAACAAGAATGATGGAGCATGGATTTATAAGACAAGTACTGGGATAGAGGATTTTAACTATTAGGAAACATGAATATGTTGTGGATTGTTTCTTTAGAATAAAAGAAGTTGAGGGATGATTTAAATGAGACAAAATTATAATGAGTTTTGACACAGTGGACAGGAAGGACCTCTTTTGCATAGCAAAGAGAAGAATAATCCAGGTCCACTGATTTAAAGCAATTTACAAAAGCATTTCAGGAATTAAAGCATTCAATCTTTAAATTAGCTACAACACAGAAGACCATTCAGACCACTGAGCTCAGGCTGAACCTCTGCAAGAGCAATTTAACTAGTCTCCTATCCCAGTCACCTTCCTCTTCCAACATGTTAGGCTCATGTTTTCATTCCAAATTTTTTATTGAAATTTAAAATTTCAATGTCTACCATGGTTGAATTGAAGTCCATGCTCTGAGAACATTAGTTTGATGTTTCGGATAACTAATCCGGTGACATTACCATTACGCCACTATCTCCCCACAAATTGATCCATTATCCCTGCGATCAGGTTTCCAGTCCTAGACTGAAAGATTTGCATACTAATGCACAATTTTTTTTTATATTTGTACATTGGATATGGAATCATTAACTAGGCCAACATTTATTTCACACTGCTAATTGCTCTTAAAGGTAGTGTGGTGAGCTGTCTTTTTGAATTGCCGCAGTTCATATGGCATAGATACACCTACACTGCAGTTACTGAGCCAGGATTTTTGGCCCAATGACAAGAAATATTTCCAAGGCAGGATGTTGAGTGGTTTAGACTGGAAGTTGCAGATGGCGATGTTTCCATGGGTTTGGTGTGGACTGTTCAAAAGGTGCTGTACAAAAGAGCCTTGGTAAGCTTTGCACTGCATCATGTAAATGATGTACACTGCTGCCACTGTACATTGCAGGAGGGTGTGAATGTTGAAAATGTTAGACTGGGTGCCAGTCAAACAGACTGTTGTCTTGAATGGTGTTAAGTTTTTTGACTACTTTTGACACTACACTCATTCACACAAGAGGGGAGCATTCCAGTACACATGACTTGTCAAAGTCTGTCAAATAGGCATAAGTGAGGAGATAAGTTACACAATGCAGAACTTCTAGCCTATGACCTACTCTTGAAGCCCCATTATGTATCTGGCTAGTCCAGTTCAGTTCTGATCAATGCTGACTTGACATCAAAGGCAGTTACCCTTACCATCCATCTGTTGTGCATGCTTTTATCAAGACCGGAGTGAGGTCAGGCACTGAGTGGACCTTACTGAATTGAAAAATGTGGTGCTGGAAAAACACAGCAGGCTAGGCAGCATCCGAGGAGCAGGAGAATTGACATTTCAGGCATAAGCCGTTCTTCAGGAATGAGGCTGGTGTGCCAAGCAGGCGGAGATAAAAGGTAGGGGGGAGGGAATTTGGGGGAGGGGTGCTGGGAATACAATAGGTGGAAGGAGGTGAGGGTGAGGGTGATAGGCCGGAGAGGGGGTGGGGGCGGACATGTCGGGAAGATGATTGCAGGTCAAGAGGGCGGTGCTGAATCCAGGGATTGGGACTGAGATAAGGTGGGGGGGGGGGGGGGGGGTGAAATGAGGAAGCTGGAGAAATCTACATTCATCCCGTGTGGTCGGAGGTTTCCTAGGCGGAAGATGAGGCGCTCTTTCTCCAGGTGTCGTTTGGTCAGGATCTGGCGATGGAGGAGGCCAAGGACCTACAATGTCCTTGCGGAGTGGGAGGGGGAGTTAAAGTGTTCAGCCACGGGGTGGTTGGTTTGGTTGGTGCGGGTGTCCCAGAGGTGTTCCCTGAAATGTTCCGCAAGTAGGCGACCTGTCTCCCCAATGTAGAGGAGACCACATCGGGTGCAGCGGATACAGTAAATGATGTGCGTGGAGGTGCAGGTGAATTTGCGACGGATATGGAAGGATCCACTGGGGCCTTGGAGGGAGGTGAGGGCACAAGTTTTGCATTTCTTGCGCTTGCAGGGGAAGGTGCCAGGAGTGGAGGTTGGGTTGGTGGGGGCTGTGGACCTGATGAGGGAGTCACAGAGGGAGTGGTCTATCCGGAATGCTGATAGGGGAGGGGAGGGAAATATATCCCTGGTGGTGGAGTCTGTTTGGAGGTGGCGCAAATGACGGAGGATGATACGATGTATCCGGGAGATTGGTGGGGTGGAAGGTGAGGACCAGTGGAATTCTGTCCTGGTGGCAATTGGAGGGGCAGGGTTCAAGGGCAGAGGTGTGGGAAGTGGAGGAGATGCGGGGGACAGCGTCGACCACGTCGGAGGGGAAATTGCGGTCTTTGAAGAAGGAGGCCATTTGCGTAGTTCGGTATTGGAATTGGTCCTCTTGGGAGCAGATGCGGCAGAGGCGAAGAAATTGGGAATATGGGATGGCGTTTTTACAGGGGGCAGGGTGGGAGGAGGTGTAATCTAGGTAGCTGTGGGAGTCGGTCGGTTTGTAGTAAATGTCTGTGTTGAATTGGTTGCCCGAGATAGAAATGGAGAGGTCTAGGAAGGGGAGGGAGGAGTCTGAGACGGTCCAGGTAAATTTGAGGTCTGGGTGGAAGATGTTAGCAAAGCGGATGAACTGTTCAACCTCCTCATGGGAGCACGAGGTAGCACCAATACAATCATCGATGTAGCGGAGGAAAAGGTGGGAGATGGTGCCAGTGTAGCTACGGAAGATGGACTGTTCCACATATCCGACAAACAGACAGGCATAGCTGGTGCCAATGGCTACTCCTTTGGTTTGGAGGAAGTGGGAGGATTGGAAGGAGAAGTTGAGAGTGAGGACCAGTTCAATCAGTCAGGGAGGCTGTCAGTGGAAGGGTACTGGTAGGGTCGGCGGGAGAGGAAGAAGCGGAGGGCTTCGTGATGGAGATGGAAGTGTATAGGGACTGGATGTCGATCATGAAGATAAGGCGTTGGGGGCCGGGGAAGCGAAAATTATGGAGGAGGTGGAGGGCGTGGGTGGTGTTCTGACCATAGGTGGGGAGTTCTTGGACTAAGGGGGACAGGACAGTGTTGAGGTATGCAGAGATGAGTTCGGTGGGGCAGGAGCAGGCGGAGACAATAGGTCGGCTGGGGAGTCAGATTCATGGATTTGGGGCAGGAGGTAGAAACGGGCGGTGCGGGGTTGTGGGACTATGAGGTTGGAGGCGGTGGATGGGAGGTCTCCTGAGGTGATGAGGTTGCGGATGGTCTGCGAGATGATGGTTTGGTGGTGGGAGGTGGGGTCATGGTCAAGGGGATAGTAGGAGGAGGTGTCCTTAAGTTGGCATCTAGCTTCAGCGGTGTAAAGATCGGTGCGCCAAACTACCACTGTACCTCCCTTGTCTACTGATTTGATGGTGAGGTTGGGGTTGGAGCAGAGGGAGTGGAGGGCTGCGCATTGTGAGGGTGAGAGGTTGGAGTGGGTGAGAGGGGTGGACAGGTTGAGGCAGTCAATGTCGTGGTGGCAGTTGGATATGAAGAGATCGAGTGCAGGTAAGAGGCCAGCACAGGGTGTCCAGGTGTGTTGGAGGTGGGAGAAGGGGTCATCAAAGAGTGGACGAGAGTCCTGGTTGAAGAAGTAGGCGCGGAGGTGAAGGCGGCGGAAGAAATGCTCGATGTCTAGCTGCGTGTCGAATCACTGATCCAGGAGCGTAGGGGGATGAAGGTGAGGCCTCTACTAAGGACTGATCATTCATCCTCAGAGAGGGGGAGGTCTGGAGGGATGGTGAAAATATGGCAGGGCTGGGAGCTAGGACCTGGTGTGGGGCTGGAGCTGGGAGTGGGGGCTGAGTTAGTTGTGGGGGTTTCAGAGATGACAGAGGATGATACAATTATCCGGAGGTTGGTAGGGTGGAAGGTGAGGACCAGTGGACCTTACTGAACCCAAGCTGAGTATCAGTGAGCACTTTATTGATTATAACTGGGTGGAGACTGATGATGCAGTGTTACATTTTGTGTACAGGATGTCCCTGTGCATTTCCCATATTGAGAGGCAAATGCCAGTGTTGTAACTGTAATAAATTAGCCTAAGACTGCAGTTAGTTCTAAAGCACAAATCTCAGTATATTGCTGGAATGTTAGAGCACTTACCTTTGCTGTATCCAGCACCTTCAGCCATTTCTTGGTATCACATTGAGTGAATTGAATTGGCTGAAGATTGGCATCAGTGATCAGGTCTGATGGTCCACTCAGCACTTCTGGTTAAAAATTAGGGAGGGAGGTACATAATAATCAGCAGGAGGTTTCCTTGCCCATCTATGACCTGATGCATGAAACATCATGAGTTCATAAACAAATGTTGAGGACTCATGGATACTCTTGTGCTACAATGTCTAATAGTCATACCGAGGGAAGAAGCCTTTTCATTTGTGGGATGTGGGCATCGCTGACTGGCCACCTTGAGGTGGTGATGGTGAGCTGAGTTCTTGAACCACTGCAGACCATCTGCAGTAGGTTGACCCACAATGCCGTTAGGAAGGAATTCTAGGACTTTTACCCAGCAACAGTGAAGAAACAACAATATGCAACTTGGAGGGGAACTTGCAGGTGGTAGTGTTCCCATGTATCGGCTGCCCTTGTTCCTCTAAATGGAAGTGGTCATGGTTTGGGAACTTGCTGTCTTCCGGATCTTTGGTGAACTTCTGCACCGCAGCTGTAGAGCACGCTGCTAAAGAATATTGGTGGTGGAGGAGCGGAAGTTTGTAGATGTGGGGCCAATCAAGCAAGCTACTTTATCCTGGATGGTATCAATCTTCTTAAGTGTTACTGGAGCTGCATCAATCCAGGCAAAATGGAGAATATTCCATCACACTCCTGACTTGTGCCTTGTAGATGATGGACAGGTTTTGGAGAGTCAGGACCTGAATTACTTGCCATAATATTCCTAACCTCTGGACTGCTCCTGAAGACATTGTTTATGTGGTGAGTCCAGTTGAGTTTCTGGAAAAAAAGTTAACCCCCCCCTCCCCCGCCAAGGATGTCGAAAGTGGGGGATTCAGTGATGGCAACACCATTGAATATCAAGGCACAGTGGTTAAATTGTCTGATTATTCAATTAATTCACCATTGACTACTGAACCTTCAGCTTCCAATGCCCTGCAATTCCCTCCTTAAACCCTTCATTTTTCTACTCCCTTAAATTATGATTAGATTATAATCAAGCTTTTGGTCATCCATTCTTTTTTACGTCTATGTCAAATTAATTCTAATAATGCTTGTCCTTGAGACATCTTTACTGCATTAAAGTGGATTTAGAAATAGAAGTTGTTCCTAAGCAAGCAGATATATGGTCTTCTGACTTCTTCACTCCCTTCCCCAGTACCACATTGAGCCTAGTACAGCAAAAGAAAGCTAGTGCATCAGTCAAATTCTCAAAATAAAGTTTTCACTCTGTTGTTTAGCCTATTGATTTTCCCTCGTGTTCTATGCAGGGAAATGGCAAAGAGATAATACATGAATTGATTGCAATCTTCCAAAAATATCTATATGCTGGAAATGTCCCAGCAGATTGGAAAACAATATCTGTAAAGAAGTGAGGAAGACAGAAAGCAGAACCTGAAGGCCTGATGCAGAGAAAAGGATGTAATCGATCATAGAGATGATATGGTTTTGTGAAATGGATATCATGTTTAGTAGATTTGTTAGAGCTTTTGATGGATATAACAAGCTGATTGGATGAAAGGAAACCAACATAAGTGGTGAATTTCGATCTCCAAAAATCATTCAATAAGGTGCCACATAAAAAGGTTCTTGTTTTTAATTCAGATTTGAGAAGTAACTTCTCTCAAGGCAATCTTAATCTTGGAATTCACTAGCCGTAAAAGAATTGAAGGCGGACTCATTAAATATATTAACACTGAGTTAATCAGAATTTTGCTCTACAAGTCAAGGGTTAAGAAGGGCAGGTTGGAGGTGAAGCCATAATCATCCCAACCAGCATCTTACTGAAAGGTAACAAAAGCTTGATGAGAATGATCTACTCCTGCTCCTACTTCTTGTATCCTGAGAGGGTAAAAGCAGCTTTGCCTTATTGGCTCTTCTATAAGATGGCACTTCCTAAAGGACAGAATTCTCTCAGTGCTGACATGAAGTGTCATCTAGATTGTGTGAATATCTCCAGAATTCAGCTTAAACCCATGAGCTCCACCTTAAACATCAAAGTGCTACTCATGAGTGACACCCAACATACACAAACATGTTAAGTGTAATAAATGCAAATATACACATACCCACATATACACATCGCACATCACAACATATCCATGCTCAAATGCACATCTACTTGAATACACGTATATCCATACTTACATACATAAAAACATTCACTAAACGTACCATACCCGTATTTGCAATCACAGTCACATTTCTACAATTGTAGATGTATATACAGTCACATACACATTTGTACATATCCAAAGTAAGAGAGCCAGTAAGAATGGATCACGACCTTCTGAGGTCAGCTTATGTAATCTTGAAAGATATCCTCCACTTTGCACCCAGGACCTCAAAGTTCACAAGAGACTCTACAATTTCTGGCTCAGACTTCAGACCGGAAAGCTAACAAACTCTCTTTGCAATTTTCCCTTCATGTCATGTCATCCACATTGATAAGGGAGGCTCACGACAAGAATTCCAGTTAAGGGGCATTCTTTCTGGTCTATGTCCAGTCCTGTCACATGCCTTCTTAGAGGCTGAGGCACTACATTTATTAGAACTGAAAAAGGTTGACAAGTGATTTAATTGAGGGTTTTTTAAAAAGGATCTGGAAAGGGATAACAACTATTTCTTCTGATGGGCGAGTCAGAGGTGAGAGAGAAAATTATGGTCCAGTGGTAGCTCATTTATGTACTTTGACAGGAAGAACAGAAGAGATGAATATTATTAAATGGAGAAAACATTGCACAAAGCTAGAAAGCAGGATGGTTTGGGAGTCCTTGGGCATGAGTCATAAAAAAGCTAGCATATAGGTTCAGTAGGTAATAGGGAAAACAAATGGATGGTTGGTCTTTATTTCAAGGGAATAGGGAAGCCTTGCTAAAATTATACAAACCACTAGTCAGGCCACATCTGGAATTGTTCTGAAATCTGTGCATGGTTTTGGGCCTCAAATCTAAGGCATGATATATTGTCATTGGAGGCAGTTCAGAGAAGGTTTGCTGCAATTGATTTATGGTAGGATGGCTTTTTAAAAAAAAGCAAGGAGAGGTTGGGTTGATTGGGTCTGTATTCATTGGAATTTGAAGAATGAGAGGAGATCGTATTGAAACATAATGGGGCTTGATAGGGTTGATGTGGAGCGGCTGTTTCCCCTTGTTGGAGAGTCTAGGACCAGATGGCATATGTTCAGTGTAAAGGCTTGCCCATTTAAGGCAAATGAGCTGGAATATCTTTTCTCAGAAGGTACTGATTCTGTGGATTCTCTCGCAGAGAGGCCTTTCAAGGCTGGGTCATTAAGTATGTTCAAGACTGAGGTAGACAGACTTTTAATAAGTAAGGGAATCAAGGTATGGAGATAAGACAGGAAAATAGAGTTGAGGATTATCAGATCAACCATGATTTCGTTGAATAGCCAAACAGACTCGATGGGTTAAAAAGCCCACTTCTACTCGTATATTTTATATTCTTATGGCATCTGAAAAGAAGCTCTGCATCTTCAGATCCAGGGAGTCTTTAGATCAAGGGAGTCCAGGCTTAACACTAAAAGTAGAGGCATACTAGTTGGGATGATGTCAGAAAACATTTCTTCACACAAAGGTTAGTGGAAATTTGGAACCTTCCCCCAAAAAAAGCTACTGAGGCCAAAAAATTGTAATCTTTAAAATTGAGACTTATCAAATTGTTGCCTGGCAGTATTAAGAGGTGTGAGGAAGACGAATAAACACAGTTTGGGCCATCTCTCTCCAAATCTACAACAATAAACCCAATGTATTTCAGGACCATTATATACAATTATGTACCCTAACATAAAAAGACATTCTCATTATTGCATGGTTGCACAAAGAGACATACAAAGTCAAATAGAAATTATGTACAGTCACATGAGTGCACACACATTTTTCTTTTCATACATGTATCTATATTCTAACACATAGAACCGTGCGCACAAATGCAAATCCATATACACATCACAGTCACAAACATAAGACTCTCATAACATCATTCATGCATACATCAACACAAACGTGTGTACAAATACATATATACTTACACAGTTAGAAATATTTGCACCCACCCTGTGAATTTAAGTATATAGTATGCAAATATTTACAACCATATATACATTCATGGTGACATATAAGCCATGAAAATAATATGCTATCCTACATAATACATGCATATCCACACTCAAGTATATATTCTAATCTACACATATGCTCACATTCATGACCACAGATTTCCACACACACATGCACACTCATGTACCTGCCAAACGTACCTGCACACTCATGCAGTCAAACAATTGCATAATGCATCAAGCGATATATATAGTAATTGCATTCACATATACTAAATGCTTCTAAATGCAAAAAATATCAAATACCTGAATCTTAATATTAAGCGCACTCACTCCGTTACATCGACCTTCACATTACAAAGCACTCACTTCCCAACTGGAAAACATTCACCGCAGCACATTCACTCATGCGCTCACGAGACAAAAGACAAATCATTTGCAGAATGCCCTTGTTCCGATGGCACGGTGGCTGCTGATCTGTAACGGTGTGCAAATGCTGCAGCAAACTGGTCCTTGCTTTCCCTTTACTGATTGAGATGCCGCACCCTTCCTCCAGTCCAGAGAACCTCACCAGAAATTAAATTGGTTTAGCTATTCCACCCTCCACAACAATGGAATCAAATAACATGCCATATATTCCATCAGTCTCCACCCAATTTTTGCTATTAAAGGGTCTTAATGCAGCAACCACGTTCTTTCGATGCACTACTGAAGATAACATCACTCATTCCTCCTCCGATCCCTTCAACTGAAGGGAGGAAGGATACCATCCTCTTCTACCAGAGCACTCAAGTCCCGTGGCTGATGCCAGTGATAAACATTGTATGCTTACATACCTTGATCAGCCCCAAATACCAACAGGCTCTCTACACTGAGCAATGAAGAATGATGTGCGGTCGGGAAAGCATAGGAAAGAAGGGGAGATGGACACAAAGAGTCGCACTGTTGGTTGTCTTTCACTTACCCCATCCCAGCACTCAGGCATTTTGAGGTCAAATTAGAGGGAAGAGCTCCAGCTCTGCAGGTACGGAAATTCCTGAATTCAGTCTCTTAAAAGCTCAGGTACATCAATCTCCTAAACCAGCTCTGCAGCCCGTCAGTCAGAACCCGCGTCTTTTATAGGAGCCCAGCATCCTGCAGTCACAGGCAGTGTGCAAAACTCGTCCATTGGTTGCTACAGAAACGATTTCTGCTTTGATTGGTTCCAAAGCTGTTCATCTGCTTGGTGTTTCTGTTCGTGTGTTTGTGTATGTGTGTGTGTTATATATATTATGTGCATTACCTCTTTCATGTCTGCTCAGAGATGTTGCTGCCTGGCGATTCCAATGAATTGCATTTTTACAGCCTCTGTAGCTGATGCGAGTTCTGTTGTGAGTTTCAGTGTATCATATCGAGAGACACAATGCCATCGCAATGTCTTTCCGTCATTGTTCACAGCGTCTCAATGTCGCAATTCTCTCGACTCTGCGCTCCTTGAATCTTTGCTTCCCATTGCCCAGCACATAAATACATGCCACAACCATTCACCAGCATGATTTCCCATCCCCCATATAATTTACCATCTTCTACTGCAACAATCCTAATCATTATGCACGAACTGTGTTTTTCTGGAGAAAGTCACCCTGCATCAGCATCAAATAAGAGAAGCGAGGAGAGTGGGAGAGAAAGAAATGAGAGCGAAAAGTCAGAATGAAAATACCACAAGCGGGAGAAGAATGGAAATGGCAAGTGAGATTTTTTAAAAATGGAGTAAGAGAGAGAGAAGGGGAAAGAATGAATGCAGGACAAAAAAGGATAGAGCTAAACTTATTTATTAACATGCATGATAAATTTGGAACTGTAATTGATAAGAACATCACAATAAAATGTGGTCTTAATTATAGCAAAAATGGTTTAAATATAATAAATACCATACTGGTAGGTACAAATGACTGCTAAATTGCGAGTTACCCTTATTCTCTGACCCATGCACGACCATGGCTCAATTTTTTGGGTCATGGTCATCTCAAGCACTCTAAGGCAAGGTTTAGGCCAGAAGGTAATAGCTTGCCAGTATTCCTGAGAAAGATTGGTGAAAGAAACCATCTAGACCAACTTCAAATATAGACACGTGTGGGTGCCTCATCCATGACTGATAGGTAGGAGATGTGACAGCACCACATTAAAATGTAGTAGGCAGGAAGGAACAACAGGAGCTGGTAATCCCTGCTGGGGCCAGAGGTGGGGAGCTGGAGAGGACTTCAAACAAAAGGCAGTGATTAAGCATTAAGCTTCACTGACTTAAATCGTTCTGCATTCTACCATTATCCTTGTGCACAAATTGAGCTATGCTTTGCTTATACACTACCACAGGAATCCAAAGGATCTGTAAAGAACAAAGAACAATACAGCACAGGAATAGGCCCTTCAGTCCTCCAAGCCTGCATCAACACATTTTGCCCTTCCATACTAAAACTGTCTTCACCTACAGGATCCATATTCCTCTATTTCTTTCCTTTTTCATGCATTTGTCTAGGTGCTTCTTGAATGCTGCTATTGTGTCTGCTTCCACCACGTTCTCTGGCAGCTCATTCCAGGTACTCACCAGCCTGTGTGTGAAAAACTTGCCCTGCACATAGTTTCAAACCTCCTCTCCCCTACACCTTGAACCTATGCCCCCTAGTAACTGACTTCTCCATCCTGGGAGAAAGCCTCATACAGGTAGTTCGTCTAGAATACAATGGTTGAATTCTTATGCAACCCCGAATTATAAAAAAACTGCGCTTCAGAAACAGCACTGAAAGTGTTGGCTATGTAATCTCGTAACAGCCAATGCACATTTTAAAACATTCAAGCTTTAGAAACAGCGCCCCCAATTTGTAAATCGCATTACAGCAAATTCACATTAACGAAACGCGAATTATAGCAGAACAACCTGTACTTTCCAGTCTATCAATGCCATTCACAATCTTATAAACTTCCATCAGGTCACCCCTCAACCTCCTGTGTTCCAGTAAAAAAAAAACTCAATCTGAGCTTTTTTCATAGCCAAAATTCCCCATATCAGGCAACATCCTGGTAAACCTTTTCTGTACCCTCTCCAAAGCATCCACATCCTTCTAATAGTGTAGTGACCAGAACTATACACAATGGTCCAAGTGTGGCCTAACTAAAACTTCATAATGCTGCAACATAATTTCCCCTAACCTTATACTCAATGCCCCTTCCAATGAAGGCAAGCATGCCATAGGCCTTTTTTACTACCTTATCTACCTGTGTTGCCATCTTCAGTGATCTGTCAACCTGCATACTCAGATCCCTCTGCATATCAATACTCCGAAGGGTTTTGTCCTTTTTCATGCATTTGTCTAGGTGCTTCTTGAATGCTGATTCTATAAGGATTCTATAATTTCCATCTGCACTCGACCTTCCCAAAAGCATCACTTCACATATGTCTGGATGAAACTCCATCTGCCATTTTTTGCCCATGCAGAAAATAGAAAAAGATTTGCACCTATTTACTGCTTTTCACAGCACCAGAACATCCCAAAACATTTTAAAGCAAGATCTCAAAAACAAAAATGTAATTACAATAAATAAATGTAGGATAAATTTGCAAGGACGGTGGGAAAATTCTGACTTACAAAAGTTGCATTATAAAATCTTTCACATAGACCTAAAAAGGGAAGATAAGGCCCTGGGTTAATGTCACTGCTGACTGCTCAAAACTCCCTTCTTTGCTGGCATTAAGCCATCAGCCTAGATATTGTGCTCAGCTTACAGAAATGGGACTATATCTTTTTGATCCAGGTGAAAGAGCTACCTCTGAGCTACAGCATATAATTCAAAGTTCCATGCAAAAAGCAGATTTGTGAGAACAACCTGGTGGAAACCAACCAAGATTTGTCATATTTCTGCAAAATTATGGGTTAATTTATGATCTTGTAAACCTAGCCTACTCCAATCGATTTTGGCAGCATAAGGATTTGCAATGTCACAAATTGCAATGTCAAGCCTGGGATTATCATTACCTTCAAGAGTGGCTCCAACATGAACCAGAAAGCCTATCACTGTTCAAATTGCTCCCCCCACTGTTTTAGATTAAAGTCCATTTGGATGCACATTGTGGAGCAAACATAATAAAATGATGATCTTGGATTTTACCCCTGAGAACATGCAGTCGTTTCAGAATTCTTTAAAAATGTCTTCTGTTAAGATTGGGTAAAATGGTTGTTCACATGGCTGCTTGCTTCACAGCAGTATACTAGGCAGCTAGTCAATGTAACTTTCTTGGAGGCAGTATAAATCATTGGTAGATTGTGAAAAGAAGGAAATGCTAGATTACAAACAGAACAAATAGTACTTCAGGAAGAGGAGCTGATAAACAAATTGTTCAGTGAAACTTTCCTTCATCACTGAGCAACACGTGATCTTAGAAGCAGATCCAGGCCATCAACTAGCTGCTGTCTGTAGAACCTTTATACCAATTTTTTTTCAGCAGGAATTACTGCTCCTTGTTTTAACTGTTTATGTAGCAAGCAGCCTTCGGTTGATTGCCAGCGCAATAGGCTCATCATTAATACCCTGTGCATCCAGGAGAGAAGCAAGAATTTGCAGTTTTATGGATGGCAGGATTCTATCATGGCCAACAGTAGGGCTAACACATATAAATAAGGTTCTGTACACAATATGCTTTATGAGCCATGAATCTTTACTTTACTAAACATAACTGTAGAGCAGCAATAAATGACCTTGTACTGTGAAGTCAGGCATATTAGACAACTAATGTCTGAGGGACTAAACTGAGATTCCAGCTCAGTGTAGTGGCCTGGGTTCTGATAAGCCTTTTTAAAACTGTTTGTGAATTTTGAGTCCTCTTAGCCAATGTAGATGTGAAGAGCACCTTCTGGGAGAGGAGTCTTATGACACCACTGCCCAGAGGTGGACACTTCCAATGACACATGATATACGCTAGGCTCACACCATTGGTATAAAAATGAGGTGACCTTGCTCAGATTTCAAACACATTGGGGTCAGGGTAATATTTACACCCAGATGTCAGACCAACAGATTTCCAGCTGCTTCCTCTCTCAGAAACCCAACATTTTGAAACTCCTTCCAACACGAAACAAGATTTCTAAATCAAATCTTGATGTCACCAAATCACTACTCTTAATGTAATCCCTTTCATCTCCATAACCCTGAAACTCCACCAGGTTCTACTGTAATTTCTGACAGACACCCAACAGAACTGGTCAGGATAAGAGAGTTCTGGCTATTATTTTGTGGCAATGAATGTGTTTTTCCAGTAGAATTATGGTGAGAAACCAGAAGAACCCTCCAGGACTTTCATTACTCTATACTTTTCAGTCATGATGTAATGATGATGCCATGCTAATTGCTCACACTAAAACTCAGCTATAAAGACTCATGGATTGCCTCACTAATGCTTGTTCTTCCTGACTGCAGGAATCAAATAAACCATGGTTGTGGGACATTATGTCACATCCCTCCCTTGATTACTCATATAAAAATTCAATGAAGCAAGCAAATTCTGCTATCTGGGAACAATACTGGCAAACAACCAGTGTTGATGTAGAATTTAATTTCCACATAAGGAAAGCACATTGACCAATTCACAAAACATACATGGAATGAAATATAACCAACCTTTTAGAGCCAAAATACCAGTTGCCTTGGCAATGGATCATAGCACAGAGTTGCTTTTGGACAAGTCAAACTTAATTTTTTTTTTAAATAAAGAGGACATCCAAGCCAGAGATGGTGAGAATGCAATTCAGTTACTGTTTAGAAAAAGAGTTTGTCCTTGAGAGAGACCAGGGAATGTCACACCTGGCAGGGTGTCATGTAATTTAAGGGAACTACTTCAAAGTGAGACAGACAATGCAGAAACTTGAACTATCCCCTGTGAATTATATCCCCAGACTGTGGACATAATGTGAGGGAAAAAAAAACAAGAATAATCCAGGGATTATATAAATCACATGCTGGCCAAACAATAGATTACTTCACTGATCCAGAAAGGATTCTGACTGGTTTTAAATAATTCCCAAAAATAACCGTCATTCAAATGCCATTAATTCTGAAAATGATACTTATATATTAATATATAACACATACATTTCTTTACAACTTCTTTAGTAGACATTAGATTGTGGCCTGAGTTTTCCTCATTAGAGCCCTTCTCTGAATTGGAGGCTTTATTTTAAGATCAGCAGCCTTTTATACTGGTATTCCTTTTGTAATTCCCTTTGTTTCCCCTGAATTTCCAGTTCCACCTTTTAAAATGCTCTCTCTTTATCCTTCTCCTTGCTTTCCTCTATCTCATTGTTTTTTCACGTTCAAACTGCTTCAACTGTAACTCAAGTCGAACAAAACCTTATTTGTATTAACAAATTTAGCTTCTAATATGGAGCAAATGGATTATTAATCACTAATAATGCAAACTTAAAACTATAACTCCCCTTACATCCAAACATGCTCACATTCATTGATCAATAGAATGGACAGAACAGAGAAGACTATGTTTTGCAAAAACATTTTGAGGGACAAATTTCATAAAAATCTCTATGGAATAAAGATTATAAACCAAAAGGCAAATGAAGTGACTTTCTCGGTTCTTTTTGCGTTTTTTAGCATGTTGTTATTAACTGTGCCAATCCTCAATTTGGTAGCTGATCAGCTGGACCTAGGTCTTGATTTTGCTCTAAGTCTTTGCTGTTTTGTAGCATCTTTGAGCATTATTTCTTTTTCACTTACCTAGGGAGAAAGTGATGATCTGGCTTGCTTACAGGCTTTGAGGTCGAACAGTCCATCTACTCCCTCTCCTCTCAATTCTTTGACAAACTAAAAACCAATCCGAACACTGTTGCTGAGCAGTTTTACTTTCCTCGCAACCCAAAGAAACCTGATGCGAGCTTGTGTCACAAAATAATCAAATGCAGCTACATGTCCATACATAAGCAATAGATGACTACACAGTTCTGCTTTTTCCTTCGAGTTGTAATTTAAAAAACTATTTCATTCTCGACAAAGCTGTCCAAACATCTATTTTATATTTTAAAAGTTCTCCTTATGAATTAGAAAAAGAATAGTTGACTTTGAATCTCTGTTTAGAAACATAGAAAATAGTAGGAGGCCTAACAGCCCATCAAGCCAGTTTTGCCATTAAAAATAGATAATCAGCTATAACCATCTCAATGCCATAGTACTACCCACTCCCCATACCTCTTGACACCTTTAGCCTTTAGAAATCTATTAATCTCTCAATGCCATCACCTCCACAGCCTTCCGTGTTAGAGAACTCCACAGGTTCACCATCCTTAGAGTGAAGAAATTTCTCATCTCAGTTCAAAACAACCCAAAACACATCCTAAAATTATGCCCCCTCGTTCTGGACTCCCTTTCCCGGTTAGGGGAAAATATCATCCCTGTACCCAGCCTGTCCAATCCTATCAGGATTTTCTACATTTGAATGAGATGCCTTATTCTTCTAAACTCCTGTGAATATAGGCCTAGTTGACCCAACTCCTCCTCACAAGAAAAACCTGTCATCCCAGGAATCAGTCTGGTGAACCTTCACTGCACTCCCTCTTTGGTAAGTATATATTTTCTTGGGTAAGGAGACCAAAATGGTTTAAAGTACACCAGGTGAGGATGAGGACAGAAAAACAGGGAATAAGAGAAATCAGAATAAAGCACCTTCGAAAAAGCAAACAATGCACAAAACAACTACACAGAGATGCCTGATCTTCATAACAGCTCCATATTTTCAATTATTAACAACAGTGTGTTTGCTTATTGCTAATTCACCCTGCCAAAACATATCTGGCTCACTACACATCTTAATGTTTCACTGTTTTGATTAATAGGCATGCTTTTGGGTAACAATCCTGTTGAAAACTCTTGCATTAATTCAACCAGTTGGCTGACAGAAAACGATAATAATTAATTCAAAAGTAAACACAGATGGTGACCTCCCCCACTCACCCGAAGCAGCAGCGCCCACCATAGAGAGGCACAAACAGACACTGACACAACTGAGAAATGGTGGGTACATAATGCAGGCCCTATGAAGGTGCTACCCTGACCTTCCATTGATGCTCCATTTTGGGCATCAATTAAAGCAAGCTCTAGACCTGCCACTGGCAACCAATTTGTCTTGTTTAAAATGGCTGGGTGCCTTACATCTTATAGGGGCAGAAAACTGAAATAAATATGGGTTGAGGCATCACCTTCTTATACAATAATTTTGCAGCTTCATTCCAGAGTGACTTGTCTTATCATTATTCAGCCAGCTCGGTGTCTCTGTTCATAAATGCATGTGTGTGTGTGTGTGTGTGTGTGTGTGTGTGTGTGTTTGGGCATGTAGGGGAGTGTGCCCATGTGAATGTCTCTGCTTTAGGGTAGATCTGTAACTTAATGTCAGGTGCGTAACAGCTAGGTAGAAAAATGTGGCATTAATATGACATAAGGAGTCGCAGATGGATTTAAACAGGTTGAGTGAGCAGATAAAAAATCTGGTAGATGCAATAAGTGGGAAAATATAAAATTGTTTACTTTGACAGGAAGAATTTTTTTTAAAACGTATTACAATTATAGAATTTCAAGGTACAAAGGAATCTGCTTGTTCTAGTGCAATAGTCACAAGAAGTTTACTACGCAGGTACGGTAAGTGGTTAAGATGGCTAATGGAATGTTATTCTTTATTACGGATGAAATTGATCATACAAGAAAGAACATAATTTATCAGTTATACATGGCTTTGGCGAGACCGTATGTCAAATAGTATGTGCAGTCTTAAATATTATTTAAGGAAGGATGTAAATATGTCGCAGGCAGTTCAGAGGAGGTTCACTAGATTGATACTTAGAATGAACAGGTTGTCATAGAAGGAAGATTTAAGTAGGCGGGTCTTACGTTTGATGGAGTTTGAAAGTATGAGGAATGACTTGATTAAAGTATAGAAGGTCCTAAATGGTCCTGACAAGGTGTGGGGAGTCTAGAACTAGGAGTCATTGTTTTAAAATTAGGAGTCACCTTTTTACAATAGAGATGAGGAAAATTTTCTTTATCTTTCAAAGTTTAGAGACAATTGGAAATTTCTACCTTGAAGGTGGCAGAGGCGGGACCACTGAATATTTTTACAGTGGAGATTGATTGATTTTTGAGAGGCAAGGGAAGTATTATTGAGAGTAGTTGGGAATGTGGAATTCAAAATAAACGGATCACCCATGATCTGAGTGGCAGAACAAACTCAGAGATAAATGGCCTATCTCTGTTCCTAAATCATATATATGTAGCAAGACAGCCAGATCCCTCTCTACCTTAGAGTTCTGTAGTCTCTATTTATTAATTAATATGCTGTTTTGTATTCTCCCTGCTATAAAGTGTAAGTTCGTACTTTCCTGAATTATACTCTGCTCCATCTGCCAGATGGTTGTCTGCTCACTTAACCTGTTAATATCCCTTTTCAGGTACCCTATGCCCTCTTCAAAACTTACTTTCCTACTGATCATTGTGCCAACAGCAAACTTAGCAACCTTAACTTTGATCCTTCCATCCAAGTCATAAATTTAAATTTTAAGTAGTTCAAAGTCCAATACTGATCCTTGTGACAATCCACTTGATAAATCTTGCTAACCCAAAAATGACCCATATACAGTATGTCTGCCTCAATTTATTTTTTAGCTAACCAATTTCTATCTGCATTATTATGCTACTTCCTATGCAATGAGCTCATATTTTGCCGAGTAACCTTTGACACAACACTTTGTCAATGCTTTCTGGAAATCAAAGTGCATTACACCCATCGTGTCCCCTTTATCCACACTACTTGTTACTTCCTCAAACAAAACTCCAATATTAATCAACCATGATTTTGCTTTTACTAAATGATGTTGACTCTGTCATATTATACTGAGATTTTCAAAGTGCCCAATTATATCCTTCTCAAAAATAGACTTCAGTAATTCCTCATGACAGATTTTAATCTATCTGATCTGCAGCTTCTTGTTTTCTGTCTTCACACTATCTTGAAAGTCACATGCGCTATTTTCCGATCTGATAGGACCTTTACAGAATACAGAGAATTTTGGAAAATCAAAACCAAAGCATCTAGTATTTTAGCAGACATTTCTTTTAAGACCCTAAGATGAAATTTAGATTTGAATGTAGGAGGGTTGATTAATAAATTTGCAGATTATATGATAATTTGTTTGGTTGTAGCCTTAAATTAGAGGATATAAATGGGCTGATCGTGGCAAATTGAATTAAATTCAGACAATTGTGAGGTGATGCACTTAGGCAGGAAAAACCAGGCAAGAGAATATATAAAGAAGGGTAGGACCTTGGAAAGACTGACACTCAGCAGGACCTTGCTGCACATGTCCGCTGGTCCCTTAAGGTAGTGGGGCGGGTAGATAAAGTGGTTAAGAAGCCATTTGGGGGGGATCCAAGATGGCGGTGACCCAGCAAGTCTGAGTCTATAGTGCTCCTCCCAAGACTTGGGTAAAGTGGGTCACCCACCCCCACCACACTCACCAAATCATTTATAATAGCTGTTTAATTTAATTAGTTGTTTAATATTAAATTTAAACAATCTAATATTAAGTAAAAATGACCAAAGGGAAGGGAGTCCGCAGCTCTCAGCAAGCAGGGGCCCCCCCACCTCCCCCAGCCTCTCCAGCTGCAGCAGAGGCGCCCACAGCAGCCCCGGGGGAGACTTACCTACAGTGACAAGCCTTGTAGAAATGATCTCCAAACTGGATGCGAAGATCGACGCTTTTATTGAAGAATTCCAAAGTCAATGGGAAAAACTCTCAAACAGCGAGTCCGGACCTTAGAGAATTACATTGAGAAAAAATATTCGTTTGCTGGGCCTTCCCGAACGGAAGAGGAAGGCCAGCTTACAGCGTTTCTCGAGCAGTGGCTGCCACAGCTTTTAAATCTGAAGGCTGGACCAGGCCAGGTAAGGGTAGAATGGGCCTACTGGCTCGCAATACGTGGGCCTGGCTCGAACCAGCGCCCTCGCCCGGTCCGGTTCCAGCTGCAGAGCTATAAGGAGAGGCACATACTCCTAGAAGCCTCTAGAAATCTTGGAAAAGATTCCCAAGCTATGATCTATAAAGGATCCAAGATCATGTTATTCCAGGACTTTTCTCCAGTTCTGGTCCAAAAGAGGAAGGCATTCGATGAGGCGAAGAAGCGTTTACGGGACTTAAATATTCAGTACTCCTTACGCTACCCAGTGACGCTACGCTTTAACCATGAAGGATCCGTGTATAACTTCGGATCGCCAGAAAAGGCTAAGGAATTCTTGGACTCTCTTAGATAAACTGTAAGAGATAATGGATGTTGGTTTGCCTCCCCCCTCGCTTTGGTTTATATCCCCTCCCCTTTGTTTTTCTTACCTTACTGTTTAATATTATCATGGGGTGGGTGGGGAGAGGGATTTGATTTTCTCCCCCCCCCCCCCCCTTGGAGTTGTTTTCTTTTATTATTTTATGTATGTATATATATATTATATAGAGGGGTTTGGTTGATGTTGGTGGGGGGAGGTGGTTACCTTATTCTATTTTACCTCTGTCTTTAGGAGCAGGGTTGTTTCTCCCTTATTACTTTGTATTATTGTATTTAAATATTATTTGTTGGGGTTGTAATTTTATAGTTATATGTTTATATATGGTATTAACATTACCAAATATATCCAGGTGTTGGTGTGGGTGGGGGTAGGGTGCTCACTGTTAACTCTAGCTTTGTATTATATCTGAATTCTCCTCATCCTATTGAGGAGCGCCTGGGGCAAGGGTGGGGCATTGGTTGGGAGAGGATATGATGGACCTTTGGAAAGGAATTGACACCCCCTGGGAACAAGGGGGAAAATCTTCACTTAGATACATTTTATTTTTTTTTATTTAGAAATAGTTTTTTATTATATTGTTGCGAGTGTAAGAGAGAGCCTTTATTTTTGTAAATTTTATATACTCTATGCTCGGGATGTTCTGGATAGGGTTTCCCCTCCTGAGGGGTCTCGGATTTGCCCAGATGATTATGGTTGATCAGTCGGTTAAGTGGTGCACCTGGAATGTCAAGGGGAGCAATTCGCCAGTCAAAAGGAAGAAAATATTATCAAATCTTAAGAAAGAAAGAGTTGATATAGCTCTCCTACGGGAGACACATCTTTTGGATAAAGAACACTTGAAATTACGACAGGGTGGATTCGATCAGGCCTTTTTTGCTTCTTTTAGCTCAAAAAGCTGGGGAGTTGTTATTCTTGTTCGGAAGAACTTCCCTTTCAAAATCCTAAATCAGATAAAAGATGATTCTGGAAGATATATTTTGATTAAAGCCCTCATAAATGGAGAGGAATATGGGATTTTAAATTTGTACTGCCTCCCGGCATACTCCTTTAAATTTATAACGGAAGCCTTTTCAAAATTGATGGCTTTTGGTGCCCGCCATACAATTATAGGGGGAGACTTTAATTGTATTATGGATCTGGAAATAGATAGGATTCCCAAGAGTACTGCAGGAGTATCTCCCAGATCTAGACAATTGGTGGATCTGAACAAAGAATTAGGATTGGTAGATGTATGGAGATGTCTTCATCCACAGGGCAGAGATTTTTCTTTCTACTCCAATCTACATAAATGTCATACCAGAATTGATATGTTTTTTGCCCCCTCGATTTTTTTAAATTCCATATCATCCTGTAAAATAGGTAGTATAGCAATTTCCAACCACGCTGCTGTATATATGGAAACTAAGGCGAGGAACAATGGGACATCCCCTCGGCATTGGCGTATGGACCCCTTCCTAATGAAAGACAGTAAATTTGTAAAGTACTTCTCTCAAGAATTTAAAATTTTTTTAGAAATTAATTCAGGTACGGCTAGCAACCCATCAATGATGTGGGAGACCATCAAAGCTTACACGCGAGGTTTGATCATCTCCTACTCAGCGACCCAGAAAAAATTGAAGGGAGAACAACAGCGTCTGCTCGAAGCTTGCTTAAAAGCAGCAGAAACAGCATACGCCGATAGACCTTCTATTATCAAATTGCAAAGGATTACGGCTCTTAGGAGAGCTCTAAACACTACGCTTACCCAAATGGCTAAGAGGGAAATATTATTTGCAAAACAAAGGTTATATGAATATGGCGACAAACCGGGTAGATACTTAGCATTTGTTGCAAAGAAAAAAAAAAGGCCCCTCAAACTATCACGTCTATCAAGGAAAGTACGGGTATTTTGACTCATGATCATAAAAAGATTAATGCGATCTTTAGAGAATTTTATTCTGAGTTATATAAATCGCAGGATTGTGAAGGCAGGACTAGGAGGATGCAGTCATTTTTTAAAAATTTGACCTTTTCGGGCCTAACTCCAGAACAGGTATCAGTCCTAAATGCTCCTCTAACAGTCCAAGAAATACTTGATACAATTAGGCATCTTCAGAGCGGTAAGGCACCCGGCCCAGATGGTTTTCAAGCTGAATTCTATAAAGAATTTACAGAAATATTGGCTGGTCCACTTATGGACATGTATAACTATGCATATAGTCAGGGCTGTCTCCCGCCTTCGCTGAAAGAGGCAAATATCTCCCTTATCCTTAAAAAAGGAAATGATCCAGAAGATTGGTCTGTATGACGTACAATATCCTTGCTAAATGTAGATTTTAAAATCCTTTCTAAAACGTTAGCATTGAGACTAGAAAGGGTACTGCCACATATCATAAAGGAGGATCAGACGGGGTTTATTAAGGGCCGTAGATCATCCAATAATATTAGAAGGGTTTTGAATATGATTCAAGCCTGTCATCAGGGAAAGATACCAGGAGTAGTAGTTTCATTAGACGCGGAAAAGGCATTCAATAGGGTTGAATGGTCATATTTGTTTTACACATTGGAAAGGTTTGGCGTTGGACAGGTGTTTATCAAACGGGTCTCAACATTGTATAGTGATCCCAAAGCCGTTGTGGTTACCAATGGATTCGGTTCGGATAGCTTCAGTGTGGGTAGGGGCTGCCGTCAGGGATGTCCTCTCTCGCCATTGTTAATTACGCTAATAATTGAACCACGAGCAGAAGCTATACGGGCTGATCCTAATATAACGGCCCCGAGGATTGGTACAGATAAACATAAAATTACCCTTTATGCAGATGATGTTCTTCTATTCCTCAGTAATCCTCTGATGTCCGTACCTCGCTTAATCAAAGTTATTAATACATTTAGCGCATTCTCAGGCTATAAAATTAATTTTTCAAAATCGGAGGCTATGCCAATGGGTGGCCTTGCTATGATACCCCACTTAGTGGATGGATCCCCTTTCCCTTTCATTGGTCCCTGGAGGGTTTCTTATATTTAGGCATTTTTATTACTCCAGTATTTGGTCAGTTGTATAAGGCTAATTTTGTGCATTTACTGGAAAGGATAAGGCAGGACCTGTAGCGATGGGTGACCTTCCAATTTCCTGGCTGGGTAGAATAGCACTAATTAAAATGAATGTCCTGCCCCGTCTCCTATACCCTATGAGAATGCTTCCGGTGATGCTGCCGAGGCTGGCACTATGTAAATTATATGGCTGGTTGGGTTCCTTTATCTGGAATCATAGACGGCCCCTCATTAAGCTGAAGAAGCTACAGCTTCCACAGGCAAGGGGAGGATTGGACTTCCCAGATTTTAGGAAATATCAGTTAAGTTCCTTATTAAGTTACATAGCTGATTGATTGTGGATCAGACAAGACCCAATCTAGTTGGACATAGAGGCCTCTCAAGTAAAATACCCACTTATTAACCTTTTTTTTCAGACAAGAGGAAAATCATTACAGATCACTGTAAAAACCCTATAATACTAAATACAATTAAAGCTTGGAATATAATGCGGCAAAATGAGGGTAATTCACATAAAACATCCCCCTATGTGCCGATAGTGGGAGCATGGGGATTCCAACCGGGGTTTACAGATGCCACTTTTAGACTCTGGAGATCCAGGGGTATCTCATGTCTAGGGGACCTATTTAAAGATGGGGTCTTGATGTCTTTTGAACAGCTGCGTCAGAAATTTGGATTACCTAATGGTGACCTCTTTCAATACTTCCAAATTCGAGACTATATACAGAAGACGACTACATTATTAGATAGTCTTTATAAATCAGATAGAGAATGTAGAGTACTACGACCAATGGGAGTATCCTCCATCAGTACCATTTATCATTTACTACATGATGAAGTATCGGGAGATATGGACAAGCTGCTTAAAACATGGGATCAGGAATTGGGACTAGAAATCTCTATAGAAACGTGGAATTATATTTGGGAAAATGCCAGAAGAATTACTATCTGTAACAGAACCCAGACTATCCAGCTGAAGATACTTCATAGGGCCCATATCGCACCGGTTCGATTGGCAAACTTTAAGGCAGGGGCATCTCCAATGTGTCCCAAATGTAAAATAGAGGTGGGCACTCTTGTACATTGCCTATGGACCGGTCATAAGATCCGTAGATATTGGACTAAAGTAGCAAGTACCCTGACAGAAATTTTAGGAACGGAAATTAAAGTGGACCCTGTATCTCTCCTTTTGGGCTTTTCGAACTTTCCCTCCCCGGACATGTACGGGAAGAGACTATTTTCTATTCTCTTTCTGTGCAAGGAAAAATATTTTGGTAAACTGGGTGGCTGAAGGCCCCCCTGGACTTTCAAATTGACACAGATTAATTATGGAATGTATTCCCCTTGACTTCCTTCCAAATATGGTGCACCGAAAGACCGAATTATTTTATAAAATATGGCAGCCCTTCTTGAATTACATAAATATGATATTTCGGCTATCCTAACAAGGGCTTTTATTTAATTGAGATTACAAACCTGGCTGGTCCAGGGCCCCTTAGGAGAGGAATTCCGCTTGAATACGGGTTTTATTACATCTGATTTTAACACATTCCGAGCATCTAAGAGGTTTAAATATACCCTCTGGTTAGTTGTAGGTTAGATTAGAATTCAGTTGAGTTTTGTTTTTATTCTTTTTTGTTTTTTTTTCTTTTGTTAAATTTTGGCTATTGTAAATTTGATTTAATTGTATATCAATGTTTGTATATGAGAGTTTTGTTTATTTTTGTAAACTTGTAAAAATTCTCATAAAAATATCTATAAGAAAAAAAAAAGCCATTTGGGATACTTGCTTTTAATACAGCTGAGATTTTGAGCTTAGGAGTACAGAGATTAAACTGGAAGTTGGTTATAGAAGGGATGAGAGTGGATTGGACATTGACCAGTTGTTGCTTGAGCTGGAGAGTTTCAGTATGAACAGCAATCTGATAGACAGAGGTGGTTTTCCTTGAAGCAGTGGAGACTGAAGGGGAGACATTGAAATGTATAAAATTCAGAGGGATTTAGATAGGATATGCTGGAAGAAATCTTTGCCATTGGTAAAGGATATCCATTAAGGGGGCACGGATTTTTTTGAGGGGATGTGAGGAAATTTTTTTTCACCCAGATGGTTTGGCCATTTTCATACAATCAATGACAACAATATCCCCAAAGATCTTCTGTACAGTAAACAGTAAACATCCTGCTGGGTGTACATCTATATAAGGGCATCTGTATGGAAGATATGTAGGTTGCGGACATTGAACCAAACAACTACAAGACCTGACCAATGGCTGGAATTTTGAAAGAGGATTGTTGGCAGGTGTATAGAAAGAGGCAAGGAGAAACAGAAAATTCATCTGGCAGAGAAATAGACACAAATCAAACTTTTGCCTGTGAATCCTACAACTTTTCATCTCACTTCTTCATCTGCAGCATGTGGCAGAGATTGTCATGGTAGAAGGGAGTTCTTGAGTTACACCAGGTGATAGTTAACTCTGTGTTATGTCAAGCTGCAACCAATTGTCTCATGGATCAGATGGCAGCCAGTGAACCTAATAATGGAAACAGTGGAATGTGTTTTCTACATTCCTCAAAACTTATCAATTTCTCTCTACCTCTATTTTTTTTAAAATAAATTTGCTAATACTCCGAACTCCACATATCATTACCTTTGTCATAAGTCTACCATTTGATACAATATCAGAATGGTCAGTGTATGCTAGTGTGTCAATGTGCACATGCAGTTGTGCATTATTGAATAATAAGTACAAATGTCTGTTGTGTTCGGATGTGCAAGTGTCGTAATCTAGTCGCCAATACTCATCCACATGCTTGCTTTCGTACATGGTTGTATTTGTCCGTATGTCATAATGCAACCATGAACGATGCAGCTAAACACAGAGGATGTGTGTGGAGGTCAGATAGAGGCAGAGTTGGACATTTCCTTGGTGGCCCTCAATGTTAAAATAGTCTGTTGTCACACAAGAATGGTAGTTTTCGTCAAGTATTTCAAGCATGTTTTAAACTATGCCTTAGCATCCATCAGGTTTTCGAAGAGGCAATGAATTCAACATTGCCAAAAAATAAAACTAGGAGTCTCAGC